>NC_053398.1:17008927-17316927 GCF_905171765.1 Bufo bufo | reverse complement strand
CATGTTTGGATGTCATATAACTGTTATATATATTGTGTTCACAGAAGCAGAAAAGATAATTTGCCTTTAAGATTCATTATATGGATGTAAGGTAAGCTCAATGACACAGCAGAAACAACAGAAAGTATAGAGTTATACAGCCTCACACACAGCCTGTGTGGGAAATTCCCTAGCAGGAGCTGCTAGAAATTATTATTCACCAGAGAGAAAAGCTGAACAGACATTTACTCCACTAAGAGCTGTGTTTTATGGAAGCAGAGAGGCCAAAATAGATATTTGAAACAGTTATATAATGTTTCTACTGTTAATATAGTGATTAGAACTGTATACTGAACCAGTTATATATGTGTTTACTTACAGCTCCACCAATTGCAAACTACAAATACCATACAAACAATTGCAACCATTGAAATTCCATATTGCAATCCAAATTGCATACAACCATACCAGATCATACTCAACCAATCTGTAAATAGTGACTGCTAACTGCATACTGCAAATTGCGACCAAATTCAGCAAGTGAACTGTTAGACCTCAAATATACCTCTCAGAGAGATCATAAAGGGCTTAAATAACTTAAAGTGAGAGTACAGATACTCAAGAGAGAAATATATCCACCATTTTATGTTGAATGACAAGATTGAACAGTTGAACCACCATCTTATGCATACCGCCATTTTGTGATATCTTTTCAACACGTGTTATGTACATGGACTATCTGCTGCGGAGGTGGCAGTGTTATATATGAAGAAAAGTTGAAGTTAATAAAGAAGTTATTTCAAGCATTTGGTGTGCTCTTTAAACCTACTGCTTCAATAGAACAGCGCTAGAGGAATTACAGAGTAATAGACAGTCTGGTTAGACTAAAAGTCAGAGATATGAAAATTCTTCTAATGCCACAGCGCAAAAGGCACTTCATAGCGCTACTCCTGCCACACACAAAGACAGTCTTTCTTTTAGACGGTTGTCATCAAATTGACCCTGCAGTAGGATCAACTCTATTAAACCAGGCATACTCCCTGGTAGGGTTGATCCTGCTGATTAAAATGATACCTGTCTTGGGAAAATTGGTGACAGCGTTCCTGACAACAAAAAAGACTTTTCTTTGTGCAAATGAGGGCTTCAGTGCACCAAGGAGAGTGGCCAGCATTGGAACATTGAGGATCTGAGGTGCACTGAGGAGACAGGCCACACCCCTGGTGCACTAAAGCCTTTGTTTGCCTAAAGAATCTGAGTATTTTTTCCTCAGAAATGCTGCCGCCGCTGCCTAGACAGGTGTAATTTTAATTAGCAAGATCAACCCTACAGATGTAATATTGTTGATCCTACTAACAGATGCTGTTTAACCTCTTAGTGACCATCTTGCTATGGCCGTTTTTTTATCTATATTTTAGTAATACCATATTTAAGGCTCCATTCACACGTCCGCAATTCCATTCCGCACTTTGCGGAACGGAATTGCAGACCCATTCATTTCTAGGGGGCCGCACGATGTGCTGCCCAGAACCGGAAATGCGGACCAGCACTTCCGGGTCCGCATTTACGATCTCAAAAAAAATAGAACATGTCCTATTCTTGTCCGCAATTGTGGACAAGAATAGGCATTTTCTATTAAGTGCCGGCAATGTGCGGTCCGCAAAATGCGGAACGCACATTGCCGGTGTCCGTGTTTTGCGGATCCACGGATCCGCAAAACACACACTGATGTGTGAATTGAGCCTTAGTGGGTAAGGGCATATGAACCTGCGAAATGCATAAGTTACAAACATTCTAAAAATTTTTAGAGATTGTTCCTAATTTTAGAGACAGTCCTTGGTCAAAAGTGGTTGGGGAATATGTAAGCCCAACCCATAAGTGGGCATTCCTGGGGTGGAGCTTACAATGGATTTGGATAGTCTTCAGAACCTTTCACTTTTTTCACATTTTTTTATGTTGCTTCCTGTACTAAAATAAAAAAATACAAGTTTTCACTTCATTTTTCTGCGCTCAATACCTCATAATGAGAACAGAATGTTAGGAATCTTTTCTAATTTATTGAAAAGGAAAAACTCTAATCTCACATTTACATAAGTCTTCATCCCCTTTACTCAGGACATAAGTATTCATCCCCTTTACTCAGGACATAAGTCTTCATCCCCTTTACTCAGGACATAAGTCTTTAGCCTCTTTATTCAGGACATAAGTCTTGAGCCCCTTTCAGTGTCGGACAGGGGTACCTAGGGCCCACCAGTAAAATTTATTTTGGGGGCCCACCATACGGATACATTCAAATATAATAAATAATTTAACACGTTTTTTATATGAACATAGACTGGTTGAGGTGCTGTACATTGAATATATGTATGTAGTGCAGTAAGTCTACTGTGTTATGTGCCACTTGTGTAGGGGGTGGGAGACCAGGGGCCCACCTTGCTCAAGGGCCCACCGGGGATTCCCCTGTACCCCTGTGGGCCAGTCCGAGCCTAGCCCCTTTACTCAGGACTTAGTTGAAGCCCCTTTGGCAGTGATTCCAGACCGCAGTCTTCTCACTGATGATGCCACAAGGTTTACACATCTGGATTTGGGGTTTTCCTGCCGTTCTTCTCTGCAGATCCTTTCAAGCTCTGTCAGGTTGGATGGGGACGACAGTGGACAGCCATTTTCAGGTATCTCCATAGATGTTCCATTGGGTTCAGAGCTCTGGCTGGGCCACTCAAGGACATTCACAGAGTTCTCCCTAAGCTGCTCCTGTGTTGTCTTGGCTGTGTGCTTAGGGTCATTGTCCTGTTGGAAGGTGAACCTTTGGCCAAGTCTGTGCAGTTCTCATTAAGAATATCTCTGTACCTTTCAGCTTTCTCTCCACCCTGACCAGTCTCACTGTCCTCCAGACATGATGCTGCCACCTCCATGCTTCACTGTAGGGATGGTATTGGGCAGGTGATGAGAAGTGCCTGGCTTCCTCCAGACATGACGCTTAGATTTGAGGGCAAAAAGTTAAATCTTGGTTTGATCAGAGCAGAGATTAACTCCAGGCGGCTTTCATGTATCTTTTACTGATGAGAGGCTTCTTTCTGGCCACTCTGCTATAAAGAGCAGATTGGTGGAGTCCTGCAGTGATGGTCGACCTTCATGAAGTTTCTCCCATCTGCACACAAGATTTTTGGAGCTCAGCCAGAGTGACCATTTGGGTTCTTAGTCACCTCTCTTAGGTGGAGTTCACACTTCTGTTATTTGGTTAGTTATTTCTATCAGTTATTGTGAGTCAAAACCAGGTGTGGGTCAAAAACGAAATCTTTCCATTATACCTTATATCTGAGTAGGCTTCACTACGGGTTTTGGATCACAATAACTGAAGTGTGAACTCAAGGCCCTTCTCCTCTGATTGGGTCAAAAATGCAGAACAGGTTCAGATCTTTCCATTATACCTTATATCTGAGTAGGCTTCACTACGGGTTTTGGATCACAATAACTGAAGTGTGAACTCAAGGCCCTTCTCCTCTGATTGGGTCAAAAATGCAGAACAGGTTCAGATCTTTCCATTATAACTTATATCTGAGTAGGCTTCACTACGGGTTTTGGATCACAATAACTGAAGTGTGAACTTTTTTTATTTATTATGTTTGCCTTATGGATGTGCACCCATGACTATGATTATGAATAAGAATATGCCAGTCTAAACTTTCTTGTAATATGTATCTGAAGGTGGCGCCTCTTTTAGACTGAGCACACGCCCATCTGCCTGGAGATTCTGAGCAAAGTACAAATGAAGCTGGTTCCTTCACTGCCCTGATAATGTGGACTTGGATAAGTCCAAGAGAGGCGGTATATTAGTGATAGGGACCCGTCCGCGGAAGCCACCTTGACGCGTGGTGGATGGGCCCGACACAAGTTTGATCAAAATGTGCGCTAAGAGCTTCCATTAATTCCAATAGTAGGTATAGTACCACTTGAATTTAGAATGATCCCCATTTCTCAGCTTTACTGCTTATATGTGTGTGCAGCCATTATTTTTCTATTTATCAAGTGTGAACTCAAGGCCCTTCTCCTCTAATTACTTAGTTTGGTGGCGCGGCCATCTCTAGGAAGAGTCTGTTTTTTCCAAACTTTTTCCATTTAAGAATTATGGAGGCCACTGTGCTTTTGGGAATGTTCGGTGCAGTAGAAATGTTTTGTCCCCTTCTCCAGATCTTTTCCCCCCACACAATCCTGTCTTTGAGCTCTACAGGCAGTTCTTTCCTCCTCATGGCTTAGTTTTTGCTCTGATATGCATTGTCAGCTGTAAGACCTTATATAGAAAGGGCTGTGTCTTTCCAAATCATGTCCTATCAACTGATTTTACCAAAGGTGAGTCCAGTTAAGGTGTAGAAACATCTCAGAGATGATGAAGAGAAATGGGAGGCCCCAGTGCTAAATGTCAAGTGTCATAGCAAAGGGTCTGAATACCTATGTCCATGCAAAATTTTAGTTTTTCCTTTTAGTAAATTTGCAAATATTTCTAAAATTCTGTTTTCACTTTCTCATTATGGGGAAATGAGTACAGTCTGATGGGGAAAATTCGATTTTCTTTTAATTTTAGCACAAGATGCAACATAACAAAATGCGAAAAAAGTGAAAGGATCTGAAGACTCTCCGAGTGCATTGTACTTGCCACAAATTTACCTCTTATGTAAAGGGTGTTCAGGCTTACTTTAACCTGCATGGAGTTGCTACCCATGAATATCCATCTACAGCAACATCCATAGTCTATCCAAGATGGTGCTCCCGCCTTCAATGGGAAGCACAGGTACATGGAAGCAATGGATGTCCTTTGTTTGCACTAATCGCTTTCAGTGCAGTAGAGACAGAAGAGTCATCTTGGAAAGGTTACGTATATCGGCACCTACTACCCATAGCCATCGAAGGGAGGGAAGGCACCTCCATGCGGGCTAAGGTAAGCCCAGAGTTCCTGTGCCATTAGCCACTACAGGGAGTGCAGAATTATTAGGCAAGTTGTATTTTTGAGGATTAATTTTATTATTGAACAACAACCATGTTCTCAATGAACCCAAAAAACTCATTAATATCAAAACTGAATATTTTTGTAAGTAGTTTTTAGTTTGTTTTTAGTTTTAGCTATTTTAGGGGGATATCTGTGTGTGCAGGTGACTATTACTGTGCATAATTATTAGGCAACTTAACAAAAAACAAATATATACCTATTTCAATTATTTATTTTTACCAGTGAAACCAATATAACATCTCAACATTCACAAATATACATTTCTGACATTCAAAAACAAAACAAAAACAAATCAGTGACCAATATAGCCACCTTTCTTTGCAAGGACACTCAAAAGCCTGCCATCCATGGATTCTGTCAGTGTTTTGATCTGTTCACCATCAACATTGCGTGCAGCAGCAACCACAGCCTCCCAGACACTGTTCAGAGAGGTGTACTGTTTTCCCTCCTTGTAAATCTCACATTTGATGATGGACCACAGGTTCTCAATGGGGTTCAGATCAGGTGAACAAGGAGGCCATGTCATTAGATTTTCTTCTTTTATACCCTTTCTTGCCAGCCACGCTGTGGAGTACTTGGACGCGTGTGATGGAGCATTGTCCTGCATGAAAATCATGTTTTTCTTGAAGGATGCAGACTTCTTCCTGTACCACTGCTTGAAGAAGGTGTCTTCCAGAAACTGGCAGTAGGACTGGGAGTTGAGCTTGACTCCATCCTCAACCCGAAAAGGCCCCACAAGCTCATCTTTGATGATACCAGCCCAAACCAGTACTCCACCTCCACCTTGCTGGCGTCTGAGTCGGACTGGAGTTTTCTGCCCTTTACCAATCCAGCCACGGGCCCATCCATCTGGCCCATCAAGACTCACTCTCATTTCATCAGTCCATAAAACCTTAGAAAAATCAGTCTTGAGATATTTCTTGACCCAGTCTTGACGTTTCAGCTTGTGTGTCTTGTTCAGTGGTGGTCGTCTTTCAGCCTTTCTTACCTTGGCCATGTCTCTGAGTATTGCACACCTTGTGCTTTTGGGCACTCCAGTGATGTTGCAGCTCTGAAATATGGCCAAACTGGTGGCAAGTGGCATCTTGGCAGCTGCACGCTTGACTTTTCTCGGTTCATGGGCAGTTATTTTGCGCCTTGGTTTTTCCACACGCTTCTTGCGACCCTGTTGACTATTTTGAATGAAACGCTTGATTGTTCGATGATCACGCTTCAGAAGCTTTGCAATTTTAAGAGTGCTGCATCCCTCTGCAAGATATCTCACTATTTTTGACTTTTCTGAGCCTGTCAAGTCCTTCTTTTGACCCATTTTGCCAAAGGAAAGGAAGTTGCCTAATAATTATGCACACCTAATATAGGGTGTTGATGTCATTAGACCACACCCCTTCTCATTACAGAGATGCACATAACCTAATATGCTTAATTGGTAGTAGGCTTTCGAGCCTATACAGCTTGGAGTAAGACAACATGCATAAAGAGGATGATGTGGTCAAAATACTAATTTGCCTAATAATTCTGCACGCAGTGTAGTACAAAGTGGCTTACCCCTTTAAGGGACCTTATTCTTGAAGACGGTGGCCCAGACCAACCACTGGAGCATGAATTGGAAATTGTGATATTCTTTGTAGCATTGCTTTCCTGCAGAAAAGGAGCAACTGCAATAGTGAATCTAATAAGTAAGAAATTGCTCCTAATACAATTCTGTAAGACAGTATTTAAAGTGCCGGATCCTCATTTTAACATCTAATAAAACTATGCCGCAGCATGAGCCACGAGCCCCTTTTGTCTTTCGACCTGGTGACCCTTATCCTGGAGGTACAGCCACTTCTCTGAGACGAAGCAGGAAGCTGTAGAGATATCAAAACTTGAAAAGGAGCCAGAGAGTTATCATTAAACAACAGGCCGGGGACAGTCCATGCAGGAAGAGGATGCTGGGTAATCTTTAGTGCCCGCCAATTGGCCATTTATGTGATTAGGGTGAGAATAATGGAGCCAGTGAACCATGGAAGGTGTTGAGGGTCCAGTCCATAGGGAAGCAGGCGCTGGCCTGAGCATTGCTGGGGTGCTGCTTCCTGCATGGCACTCTGCACCCTGAGTACAGGACGGGGTCTCTTTCACTTCTTCTTTTTAACTGCAGGAAGAAGGGTCTCTGACGTACATTTCCTTGTATCTAACATGTTAACCCATTCACCTGCAAGATGTGCCAGGCCAAAACCTGACATTAGAGTCCATACCAGGGAAACCTTTCGGTCCTGGAACTGGTGGGGTATGCAGTAATTTATCATGGGGGGTTTAGTCATACATGCATGTAAATACGTTTAAATACACATTGTGGGGACTCGCTCTGGTAGTCAGGGCCAGCGGACACAGTATAGAGGCAAAGACCAGTTTATAACTCAAAACTTCAGTGTTTATTCACACTTGTTGCAAGTACACAGTACGACAGTTCATTTGCAGTATTGGTGTTAGTTCACACCTAGATAGCTCAAAAAACAAGACAGTCCCCTTTTGTCCTGGGTGTTAATCCACACCCGACCGGTGTAGCTCAGAACAAAGCAGTCCTCCCGGATTCAGGCCTCCAGCCTGGCACAAGGTTCAGATCCCGGTACAGAGATTGCCAGAGCTCCAATGTCATAGAGAGATAAATCCCCCCCACCTGACACTGCTGGCAGTTTTTTTTATAGGCCTGACAAAACCCAACCTGGAACGTGGGGAGTAGTCACCCACCCAGTACTTTGACTACTCCCAATAAGAGCCGTCCAGGATCAGCTATTTACAGCCATACTAAATAGCAAAGTGTCAAACAGCAACTGCTGCTGACACATGAAAACTGGCTCTTACTCCACCGAGGCCAGGACCCTCGGTGACACATACCTATCATCCACGATGATTCCTTGTACCTTATTACAACATACATAGACATACTAGTGAAGACACATATGTGAACACAGCCTAATGTAAAGCTAACAGCTCTTGCACACGTCGTTTCTTTTCTGTCCTACAAATCCAACATATAGTTGACACATACATTGATTTCTCGTCACTCGGTCTGGGCACCAGGGGAACATATCCGGGGTCTTTCCAGGCCCAATTGGTCAGCGATCGCTGTATTCAATTGAATCCTCTGCTTTAGGATGGAGATACAATTACACTAGCAAGTCCACAGATGGGACTACTACTACTCTATTACTGATTTACAACCACAACTCCCAATGTTTACATCCACATCCACAGAACACTTAGCCTTTGGCACATGTTCTGACCAGTAATGTCCCCATACCTCTCAAGTTTTGAAAAACTCACATAGGGACAACATCAGCTGCAAAATTTTGACACCAAGTCATGCCACTAACACCGCTTAATACCTATCTATGTACACGCGATCCCGCCCAGCCCCCTTTGGGACCTCCCTTCTAGGAGGGATACCCCTTTAGTGCCTCAACAGCATCAAAATATCCCCTTAGTGCCCCTCAGACACTAATGATGCACACTTAGTGCCCCTGACACAATATGATGTCCCCTCAGTGCCCCTGGGGAGATCTCTGGATCCATGTGAGGTTTAGGGCTGGTTCTAACTTTGTTAGAAAGAGATTGTCATATTCGATATGATGTCCGATTTTCATTTTGTACATTAATCATTGGAAAATCCTTTTAAGTGCTCCAACAGAGTACTCCCCACACAATATAATGCCCCCTAGGTGCCCCTATACAGTATGAGGCCGCTTAAATCCCTCCCTACAAATTGATGCCTCCACAAGTGTCCCACACACACAGTATGATGTCTTCTTGGGTACCCCTTAAGTGCTCTCCACACAGTATGATGCCCCATGGGTGCCCCCCATGAAGTATGATTAAGTTCCCTCGTACACAGTAATGGCCTCTTATTTCCTCCAAATTGAATACCCACCTACCCCACGTTCCTACGATGAAAGTTGCAGAGCAGGTCTGCTCTGGTCTCCGGTATGTGGCTCGGCTCAGCAGGTGTGAACCACCAGTAGCAGGGAAATAGTAGAGTAGGGAGCTAATGTCCAGAAGACGCAGATACAGATGAAGTTGGGACACTTGGCAGCCGTCCTGGGACCAGAGTACAGAGGCCAAAATTTGTCCTGCCAGATCCAGGACAGTTGTGAGCTATGCCCAACTATTGTGGCTGCACCAGTATCCCTGGCAAGGGCATCTGTTAGGCAGCAAAGCAATTTCTTGAAGTTGATTTATTAGACGCACGAAAAATGGGCAAGCGTAAGGATCTGAGTGACTCTGACAAGAGCCAAATGGTGATGGCGAGACGACTGGGTCAGAGCACCTCCAAAATTCCAGGTCTTGTAGAGCTTTCAGTACCTACCAAAAGTAGTCCAAGGAAGGCCAACGAGTGAATGACCTGCTGATATGTGTGGGGAATGGACGTGAGCCAGTCTAGTCCGATCCAGGACACACAAAGCACCGTGGCTTGAGGTGTATGGGGCGGTGTAGCTGTCTGGCACACCACACAGTATTAGGCAGGTGTTTTTAATGCTTTGGCTGATCTGTGATAGTGCTGTTCTCTTATGTAGCATGCAGATTGATTGGCGCTATGTGGTACTTAGTGTTGACGCCCCCACCTTGTGCCATAAGGTTGCCTTTCCAATAGTTTTAGGTAAAGAAATCTTCTCCAGGCTAGCTCCTACCACAATCCTATTTCCAAGCTCCCGAATGTGTGAGTTTTGTGAGGCCGCCAGGACATTTTTTAATAGGATGGTTTACCTCACAAAAGAATTTTCAGTAAAAACAGGAAACAAGGCATCTATTACCCCGGTGTCGACTCCTCAACAAGGCCACATTTCAACATCGCATTTGTAATTTCCTGTCTGTCACTGGTGGGGGGCACTTAAAACGCTCACTTGCTATCGCTGCCTAATTGGGTGGGGGGGGGCTGTATGCATGGAACATTATGTAATATTCCCCTTCCTGAGTGTGGGGCGAGCGGGGTGTGAAGCTTTTAGGTGCTGGTGACTGATGTTTTCACGCAGAGAATATTATTTCTATGATACTGGAATCAGACATTCCTACGTTACATGAAGTTCATGACTTTATTATTTTTTGGTTTTATCCTAGAAATCTGATACCCCTCCTCCTTTATATATGCCCCTGTAGAAAAGAATAGGTAGGAGGATCATCCTCACTGGCGGGCTGGGCCTGGGTGGCATATGCCAGATATTTAGGGTCGCCTTGGCCAGCTACACATGGGCCAGATCTGTGTGCTTGCCCCCCAGGCTAAAATTTGCCAGCCAGCCCCTGATCATCGAATATAATTGCTTTTGTTTAATTTTATCATGGCTTCGGTGTGCCACCCTAAAGATGGCCACACAGTTTTGCTCATTCTGCTGACAGCTGTTCCTCCCGAATCCATATACATGCACACTCTCAGCCAAGCATGCATGTGTTCTGAATGGGGAAAGGGGAGACACTGCTGGGCTCCTCCACTGGCAGATTATTTTCCCAGGGAACAAAAGGACACCCCCGAACCCTCCCCCCCCCCCCCCAACATCTGCCATCGGGGTAAAGTTGGGAAGCCATCATAGATACACCTTAGATGGTCAGGCTCAGGGGTCAGTCAACATTAATCTACTGTGTATTGCTCTGTTACAGGGCCTCTGTCAGCAGATTTGTATCTATGATACTGGCTAACCTGTCACATGTGCGCTTGGCATCTGAAGGCATCTGTGTTGGTCCCATGTTCATATGTGCCCGCATTGCAGAGAAAAATGTTATTTTACTATATGCAAATGAGCCTCTAGGAGCAACGGGGGCGTTACCATTACACCTAGAGGCTCTGCTTTCTCTGCAAATGCCGTGCCCTCTGCTCTTTGATTGACAGGGCCAAGTGTGATGATGTTTTTAAAAGTGCAGAAGGCGTGGCAGTTGCAGAGAGAGCAGAGCCTCTAGGTGTAATGGCAACGCCCCCATTGCTCCTAGAGGCTCATTTGCATATATAATTTTTCTCAGCAAAGTGAGCACATATGAGCATGGGACCAACACAGATGCCTTCAGCTGCCAAGTGCACATGTAACAGGTCAGCCAGTGTCATAGGGACAAATCTGCTGACAGAGGCCCTGTAACAGAGCAATACACAGTAGATTCATGTTGACTGACGCCTGTGGCTGATCATCTAAGGTGTATGTATGATGGCTTCCCAACTTTAGGTACAAAAGTGCTGACAGATGCCCTTTGAGGTTTTTTAGGGTCCATGTTCTGTCAAGAACCCTTCATGGGTGGAACACTGACCGGACGTCATCAGGGACATGGACGTGTGAATGAGGCCTAACGTGTGACTAACGGCCATCTATTCCTTTTGGTTGGAGAAGTCATATGTCATTGTGATTTAGGGGGCAGTTTCATCTGAGACATAGTAGACCCTAAAGGCCACATTTTACGCTATGGACCTGAACCCTATGATGCCATGGTTGGGCAGCCACACTCTTCTGTCATGTTGGCACTCGTGTATGAAGCCTGTCTCAGGTTATTTTACACAGCTGAGGCTTTGTATACGCGTCTTCCATATATGTTCAGGATGTACAGGTAAAACTCGAAAAATTAGAATATCGTGCAAAAGTCCATTTATTTCAGTAATGCAACTTAAAATTAGAATATTGTGAAAAGGTTCAATATTCTAGGCTCAAAGTGTCGCACTCTAGTCAGCTAATTAATCCATATCCCCTGAGCAAAGGGTACCTCAAAACTGAGACTTTGGGGTTTTCATAAGCTGTAATCATCCAAATTATAACAAATAAAGGCTTGAAATATCTCGCTTTGCCTGTAATGAGTCTCATATGTTAGTTTCACCTTTTAAGTTGCATTACTGAAATAAATGAACTTTGCACGATATTCTAATTTTTCAAGTTTCACCTGTATATGTCCGAATGAAGCCTGTGACAGACGCCATATCTTGGCAACCATCACCCATAGGGTCCATAGTAAAAATAAAGCATACCGCACAGTGTACTGGCTCATACTGTCCTGATCGAGGCCAAAACAAGGACACACGTCAGGTACAAGGAGCCCTGTGAAAACGTATGGGGTCATTTATTCAACTGGTGTAAAGTAGAACTGGCTTAGTTGCCCATAGCAACCAATCAGATTCCACCTTTCATTTTTGACTGCTCCTTTGGAAAATGAAAGGTAGAGTCTGATTGGTTGCTATGGGCAACTAAGTCATTTCTAATAATTTACACCAGTTTGATAAATGACCCCAGTAGGGCACAAATCCAGCCTACAAGTGGCCTAATTCCATTTCTGTATTGCCCTCCAGTCAGTTTGTGGTGAGGGGGGTGAACGCTGTGCCCCCCGGTGCCAGTCTGGTCTCGTCACCATTTCCTTGGCACCGGAGGCGCAGATCGGCTTCATGTTATTTTAAATTGCTCCCTTTCGCATTAGGCAACGTAAGCGCTGGATGAGTCAATGTAAAATGTTTTCCACTGCCGAGGATCAGGGAAGCCTGGATGGGAATCTTCACTAATTGTCCTTGCTCAAGATGACGAAAAAACCAGCTCATTAAAATGTAAACAAGGTCTACTGTGCAGGCGATGGCGGTGATTAGCACTGGCTCTGGTCTCAGCCCCTGTCATTAGGCTCCAGAGTAAACAAACAGCACTAATTGCTGAAAGAAAGTCAGTAGCAATGCACCCTGTGTTAACCCTTACTCTGCTGGACGACACTGCAAGGGGGTTTACAGGGGTTGTGCCAACATTTAAAGTTATTCCTTATCCCCTGCTCTGACAGAGTGGCAGGTCGAGCATGCGCTGTGCTGCTCCATTCATTCTCTATGGGACTGTCAGAAATTGCTGAGCGCGGTACTTGGCTATCTCCTGCGGTCTCATACAGAATGTATGGAGTGGCAAGGTGCTCTATCAGATTGGGGAAACGAGACCCCCGTTCTTGGGATTGGAACCCCCATTAGCTGTCGCTTGTCCTGTGGGCAGCACGGTGGCTCAGTGATTAGGACCACCAAGGACAAACATCTGCATGGAGTCTGTATGTTCTCCCCGTGTTTGCCTGGGTTTCCTTCAGGTTCTCCGGTTTCTTCCCAAACCCCAAAGACATACTGATAGGGAACGTAGATTGTGAGCTCCACTGGAGACAGCAAGCAACGATAATGTCTGCAAAGCGCTGAGGAGAATATCAGCGCTATATAAATAAGTAAAATAAATTAAAAAATAGGGGATAATTCAGAAATTTGACACAAGTCGCGCATGTCGGGTAAAGCTAAATAGTCACTTTGGTGGTCATTTATTAAGGGCTCATGCACACGACCGTTGCTTTGGTCCGCATCCGAGCCGCAGTTTTTGCGGCACGGATGCGGACCAATTCACTTCAATGGGGCCGCAAAAGATGCGGACAGCACTCTGTGTGCTGTCCACATCCGTTGCTCCGTTCCGTGGCCCCGCAAAAAAAATATAACATGTCCTATTCTTGTCCGTTTTGTGGACAAGAATAGGCATTTCTACAATGAGCCGCCCGTTCCGTAAATTCTGTTTTTTTTTTCGGATCCGCGATTTGCGGACTGCAAAAAACGGAACGGTCGTGTGCATGAGGGCTGAGAAGAAGAGGGTTAAGAAGTTTTAGAAACAACTCAAGATTGTAACTGGTGAGGTTGCAATCTTGAGTTGTTTTACCGGCCCAAAAATAACAAGCTACAAAAATGAAACCTGAAGATCTCGCTGTCTACAAAGGACGTGCACGTCCTCCATAGTGTCTGTATGTTTCATGCCGCAAGACTGTGGAACAGCAGACAGGAGTGAGATATAGCTGGACTATTTATGACAGCTCCAGGATCTGAGCAAGTTTGTAGGAGATATCACAGGAAGCCATCTGCTCCACGCTTGGCCTATCAATATGTTATGTATGGCTGTGGACCACAGAAAGCTGGCCATTCACGTAACATGGCAGATAGGTGCACTAAGGTTCTGTTCAGCTGTTGGGGAAGGAGGGAGTTGTAGTCTATACTATATCACTACGATGCTGTGCCTCAAGCCTAAGTACATCTAGAGAAAGGCGACCAAGCCAATTCTGAACGTCCCGAAATAATGAAGCGAAGCGTGAATGTCCTGCCCCAATGCAAAGGGTGTAGCATGGCCTCCACCTACCATGTGGCATTTATAATACTGGTGTCTTCTTATGTGGCAGAGAGGCCTTTGGACCCCCTCAGGGCCCGAGTGTGGCTGTTCTGTATACCATTTCGCTATGCCTGAGGGAAACTCCATCTTCTGACTTGTCGTAGAGACAGGCATGAGCTGGCACTTCCAATTTTTCCCATAATAAAACTCTCATGGCTGTTGGTAATGGTGCTTGCTGGATTTCCCTAATTTGAACTTGGAAGTGCTATTGATCCCCAATATTGATAATGATGGCTTGTCCAGCCAGAACCATAGCAGTTTTACCATTTGACTTTGAGGGAATTTCGGAAGCCCCCACACTACTGTACTAATTTAACTAATGGTTGAGAGAGAGCTGTTGGGACCTATCTTGCATGGCCCGCTTTAAATAATTTACTTTCAATTTTCTATGCAGTTTATAATAGTTGTTGCATGCCGTTCTGGACTTTTGTTGGCTTAGTTGGGAAAAAAAACTGTGATGGGACTAAACCTAAACCATGCCCATTTCTTCCATAAATTTGGGTTGACCATGTTCAAGTCTGCTCTACAATTCCAACACTTTTTGTACGTCCCTCCATTGGTTATTTGTACACTACTTGTATTTCCATTGTGTGGAACATCATTGTGGCACATGGTTATGAACTCAGTGCTGATATTGGCCATGGAAAAACTAATTTGCGAAATGTTACTCAAACTGACCTCAGGATGCAGAACTTTCTAATGTCAGAGGTTAATGGAAGTCAAAGATCAAATTCAATGTAACGCCACTGGTGATTAACTCAAAGGAAGATCCTACAAGGAAAGAAAAGCAACTTCCTGACGTCTTCTTCCATCAGTTTTCTCCCTTTTAATAAATGAGCTAGTCCTTTCCTGTTTTCTTTTGTAAGATAACCAAATTGCAGTTTAGTGGTTGGAAAGCCATTTACTACAGAGGTAGTAGTCGCACCCAAGTCCTGGTGTCTGAGGAGGACTGAAGGCTCATCTGCCACAATAGAAGAAGACAGTCTTATAAGGTGCAAAGTTTAAGGAATACCTTTAATACCTGCAAGGAAGTATAGACTGACACAGGAGGATTTCCATGTTGCAGTCACTAAAATAGTCAAGGATTGCTGGTGCTAGAGTCGATGTAGCAGTAGCGTAGTTATTAAATACGTTGTGAGTCATCACCAGGAGATCAGTCAGGATACAACAAGACAGAAAACAACATGGAAGCCTAGTCAGGAACAGACCCAAGGGTCAAAGCCAGGAGAAGAACCACGGGTACCTTTCCATATAAAAGGGCTTTAGTCCTGTCCTTTCAACCCAAGGTTCTGGAGTCAAAACAGTGGTCTGATCTGTAGAAGTGCTCATCCTTGAACAGAGTTAGTTGTATATCGTGTAGGCAATGTTCACACATGGTGGTAATGCTTTCCACACTACAAATTCCTGGCTATTTACAGTACAGAACATTTAGATGCAGTTTTTCCATTTATGCATTTACTCTAAGGCTGAGATAACTTGGGCTCAAGAGAAAATATGATAACCATCCTTCTGCTTTCTAGGAACCTAATGTGCTATTATACTCTCAGAACCTGACCCCCATAGAAGATCACCGGACCCTTTTGGTTGGTAGCTCGACCATGACAAAAGGGACTGGTCGTGGTCCTAATTAGTTCATTTTTGCCAGGAGAGCAGGCCAAGGATGATAGATTGCAGCAGACAGCCATATCCAATAATTCTCAGGGGGACAACTGGGGTGTGAGGTTTGAATTCGCCTGAGGACGACATCTACATGGAGTCTGCATGCTCTCACCATGTTTGGTGGGATTCCTACAGGTTCTCCTGTTTCTTTCCACGCTCAGTGTCTGTACAATGTTCCAGAATATATTGGTTCTATATAAGTAATAGGAAATAAATAATTCAGTAGATCCAACAAAGATGTTGATCTTAGTTCTTAGAATTTGTAGCCCAATCTGAAGTCCACCTCGTTACTTGCGAGTTAAAGTAGTAATTGGTAAGTGCCACATACTTGAATCTTTCCTTCTACAGATAATTAACAGCTATGGTTTCATGTATGCGCCAAGCAGTTTGACATCTTATGCCTTCAACCAATTAACGTGCAATGTTGCATCTAATGAGCCAACTAATTACTATGCCGCACTGAACCTAATTAGCCAACATATTATAGAATAGCTCTAGGGCATGCACTGTAGGATGGCTCCAGAGCTCAGAGAAGGATGCAAGATGTGGAAAGAAGTATAATCAGTGTAAACAGGAGGAGATACTAACTGACAAAGCCAAAAACATGAATATCCTAGGGGTACTTTTTCAGACACACAATTCACATATAGACTATAAGATCAAAAGCATGTGGACACCAGACTATTACGCCTATAGGAACTTGCTGCACATCCAGATCCAAAACCATAGACATTCATGTTGAGATGGGTCTTCACTCTTCTGGGAAGCCTTTCCACAACATTTGGAGTGTGTCTGCAGGAATTTGCTCACATTCAGCTAAAAGAAAATATTTCAGGTCAAGCAATGATGTTGGATGTAATTGGACTTTCCAATTCATCCCAGAGGTGTTTTTGATGGGGTTGAGGTCCAGGCTGGCCACTTGAGGTCTTCAACACCAAACCATGTCTGTTATGGTCAAACTCACTGCCGCTTCTGCTTCCAGGGTTAGTTTGAAACTGAGAAACAGCCCTAAACCACTATTCTCCAAACATTATTACTAGCGCCATGCAGTGAGCAGGACGTACCGTCCAATGAGATTAGATTTTTTCCAGATTTCTGGGAAGAACGTATGCAAATAAGGTCTTAGCAAGCTCTGCCTTTGATGCCACCAGATGTAAGGCAGTGTCACGCTCTATTGTGGGAGGGAAACCCCAAAACCGAACATTGGAGGGAAAGGGAAAAGGAAATAAGGCCTGAAAACTAGGGAAGGAAGATCGACACCTCCTAGTGAAAACCCTAATCAAAGCCCTGACTGACTACCAGTATGAACAGACAGCCCCTAGAGGTAGGTGAGTTCATACACAGGAATACCTAAAGTCCTATCTAACCCTAAAGGACCCTGGTACTAATGACAGGAATGAGATATCCTGTTCCTCCAAAAAGAAGGATGAACGGGGGTCTCCCTAAGGCCTAATACAAAACAAAAAAGAAATGCAACACACAGAAAAGCCAAAATACAAAGGGAAGGGTAACACTTAACTTCCAAGAAGCTATGGCAGCACCAGGAACTCATTCGAGATCCAAACACCAGCTAGCCACAGGTACAACTGAAGCTATAAACCACACAGCATTGTGGGAGAGACAACTATAAATACGAAAAGTTAAAAGACCACAATATCAACACCTGGAGGTTAAGGGTGTGGCCAGTAGCAGAAACAATACAGAGGCCTATTGATCAACAAGGTAAACGTGTCAAACCAAACCAGGTGTTGCCAGTCTCAAAGATCTCCCGACACTCACTGTCGCAGGGACGTCCGTATGTCTCAGTACGTCCGTGACAGGCAGCTATCCTATAAGTCAATGTTCGACCCTTTTATATAGGCCTTGAGACACAAATTGGATAATAATTAAGCCAGCATCTCATCTGCAGACAGCTGTTTTGGGGTCATTGTCCCTGATCAATGCAGAGCAGAGAGTACTGACTTTACTGGGTGAGAGACCTAGGTCAGGATTTTGGGGGAGGGTACTATATTCACAAACACAAACCTTAAAAGAGGTATTCCGGTAATTTCAAGTTATCCTCTATCCACAGTATGGGGGGATAACTATTATATCAGTGGGAGTCCTACCACTGGGACCTCCACTGATCATGAGACAAGGAACGGAGAGGTAGGTCGAGCATGCTCACTGCCACTCCATTCATCTGTATGACAAATAGCTGAGCACTGCATGTCCGACAGTCCCATAGAGATGAATGGAGGGGCAGTGCGCATGCTCAAACTCCTGCTCCATTCATTTTTCCTGCAGGGTACAGGACACTCACTCTCACAATTGTGGGGGTCCCTATCCTATCTTGAAATTACAGGAATACCCCTTTAGGGCTCGAGCTACATGGTGATCTTGGCTGCAACCGCCACCACATGACTAAAGATCGCTGTGTAGCAGTGCAACCATTGAACTCAATGGGGTTGCAGAACTGCACTGTGACCCCAGAATTGGCCAAAAATGAGACCCCATTCAGTTTAATGCCTGCCGCTCAGTGCTGCACACAGTGATCCTTGGTAGCAGAACGGGTGTCTCAGCCATATGCTGCACAACCAGCCTGCAATGAAGCCCCCGGAGATCTTGTACCCACTGATTATGCCAGTGTACCTGTCTATTGACCATGGGTTGTGCAGGCTGTTTGGCTTTACATGCCATCGTCTCTGTAAAATTAGGGTCGAGTCCAGCCATGTGACCTTGACACTTCTGCTCCCTGAGGTGCCAGTAGGTCAGCAGACAAGATAATGATGAGCAGACAGTGACTGCTCTGGACAGTATGATAAGTCCTTACGTCAGGGGTCTTTCTGTCTGGGGAAGGGTCTCTGGTGTCTGAGTCTACAAGACGTCAGATCGGGGGGAGGAGAGGTAATGTATTTATCTAAAACAGTCAGCAGAAAACATAAAAGACAGATACAAGTAATGGAACCTGCTACTGAGGCCACCATGCAGCCACAGGCGGGGGCGTGGGTATAAGAGGTGCCGAGGAAGCCGCCATACACACAAGATAATGATCGTCCGCACTATGGTCGGTCATTCATAGGGTCATTGGTGCGAATAAGTGACTTAATACAAGGAGTCCGTTTAAAAATATGATCCCCTGCCCTGTGTTTTGTGCAAAGTGATAAATGATCTGCGAATATGCCATATGCACAGAGTTTCAGATTAAATTTGCCAACCTGGGCGATCGCATTTCCAAAATCTCAATGACTAAAATCGTCCATCTCATCAATGGGCACCTGCAGCAGTTGCACTCGAACCCCGGTGCTTAAAGGGGTTGTCCAGGATTAGAAAAACATGGCTGCTTTTTCACAAAAACAGCACCGACCCTGTCCAGTCCGGTATAGCAGCTCAGTTCTATTGAAGTCAATGGGGTCGTGCTGCAATACTGCACACAACCTCTGGACAGGGGTGGTGCTGTTTTTTGGAAGAAAGCAGCCATGTTTTTCCAGTCCTGGACAAACCCTTTAAAGTCCCTCTACCTTATAGGACAGCATCAATATTAGAAATGGCACATGGGAGCCCTTTTACAGATTTTGCATCAGGACCCCAGTTGTGCTACATCTGACAGTAATATTCCATACGGCAGGCATGGCCAACCTGTGGCTCTCCAGCTGTTGTAAAACTACAACTCCCACCATGCCCTGCTGTAGGCTGATAGCTATAGACTGTCTGGGCATGATGGGAGTTGTAGTTTTGCTACAGCTGGAGAGCCTCAGGTTGGCCATCCCTGCCATACGGCGTCACACAATTTCTCATGTTACGGTGTCATTTTGCCATCATCTACAACTTTTGCAGACACAATGGGGGAGAGTTATCAAACTGCTGTAAAAAAGAACCTGGTTTCGTTGCTCATAGCAACCAATCAGCTTCCACCTTTCATTTTCAGAAGGAGCTCTGAAAAATGAAAGCTGGAATCTGATTGGTTGCTATGGGCAACTAAGCCATTTTTCCTTTACACAAAATTTGATAAATCTCCTCCAATATTTTCTTATGGAATAGTGTGAGTTAGCAATGGGGCAAGTGGTTATGCCTTCACGCCCCCAAAAGCACACACTTTTAGCTCTTATGTCTATAGGGGGAGGAGGGGTGTGCGGCTGCAGGACACTTATAATGTAATTTAACACCATGGATGTGCAGCTGGCGATTACATTGACCACTTACTTTCCATGTTTATCTGGAGGTAGCCATGATATATTTTTCAAGAGGTAATTGTGCGGTTTACACCTCGTCTACGTTATTGGCTCCTGAAGTTTTCCAGTGGAACATACTGGAACAGCAGTACTGGGCCTGTTGCCTGTAGCAACCAATCAGATTGCTTCTGTCATGTTCAAACCAACCTCTACAAAATGAGAGCTGGAATCTGATAGGGTGCTATAGGTTGCTATGGGCAACTGCTCCATTTTATCTTTATTTGGAGAAGTTTTGATAACTTTCCCCCTATGTCCCCCATGCCGGAAGTATTTTGTGGATGACTCCATGCCACACACATCAGTTCCCAAGGTTCATACCACGTCAAACGTCTGGTCTGCTGGATGTATGATGTAATTACCAACCTGGCAGCTGGTAAATTATGGACAAATAGACTGTAAAAATTAGAAAACAAATAGACCCTGCTCCCAGGAGTGCCCCATACCGCATGGGACTGCCCATTTATTTGGAGGGGTTTCTGAAAATTAGGGGCTGTTGGTGTATGCCCTGTTAATATGAAATAGTTTCGGCCAATCATATGCCAAAGAGCGCTCCTGGCATACGTTAGGATAATGAAATTCTATGGGCAGACTGCGTCACATTTCCTATCTTATACATCAGGGAAATGGTGCTCCTGGCATACATTAGGACAATGAAAGTCTATGGCCAGACTGCATGACATGTCCTGTCTTACACATCAGGGAAATTCCACCCCTGG
This sequence comes from Bufo bufo, assembly GCF_905171765.1. NCBI lineage: Eukaryota > Metazoa > Chordata > Amphibia > Anura > Bufonidae > Bufo > Bufo bufo. Next base: position 17,296,214 of record NC_053398.1, on the reverse strand, counting down.
CTACATTAGGATAATGAAAGTCAATGGGCAGACTGCATCACATGCCCTGTCCTATACATCAGGAAAATGGCGCTCCTGGCATACATTAGGATAATGAAAGTCTATGGCCAGACTGCATGACATGCCCTGTCTTATACATCAGGGAAATGCCACTCCTGGCATACATTAGAATAATGAAATTCTATGGCCAGACTGTATGACATGCCCTGTCTTATACATCAGGGAAATGCCACTCCTGGCATACAATAGGATAATGAAAGTCTATGGGCAGACTGCATCACATGCACTGTCCGATACATCAGGGAAATGCCGCCCCTGGCATACATTACGATAATGAAAGTCTATGGGCAGACTGCATCACATTCCATCCCCCCAAAACGTGTTGTTAACCTTAAGGCTCATGCACACGACCGAATGTATTTTGCGGTCCGCAAAAAATACAGATGACATCCATGTCCATTCTGTAGTTTGCGGAATAGAACAGCTGGCCCTTAATAGAACAGTACTATCCTTGTCCGTAAAGCGGACAATAATAAGACATGTTCTATTTTTTTGTAGAACGGAAATACGGCACATGGAGTAACTTCCGTTTTTTTTTTGCGGACCTACTGAAATGAATGTTTCCGCATACGGTCTGCCCAAAAACCCGGAATGGACACGGAAAGAAAATACGTTCGCGTGCATGAGCCCTTAATTTCACTTTATTTATCATCTTTGTGCAAAAAGCACCGGGATTCCTGCTGCCTGGACCAAGACAAGAACGTGTCTTATCTGAGCGTATCATGCTGAAGCCATGTGAGAGCTGTCAGCTCCCCGCCCTGCCAGGTTATCAGTGCACGGCAGACATGGGGCACGCCGCCTCTCCCAGCCCTGAAAACCTCTTAGAACAGGTCACAGAGGCTTGTCCTGCATTGTCTGACTGGGGCAGGCTAATAGGACCCCGGGGAGGGGGGGGGGGGGGGATTTATTATGGTTTTGTGCAAGCCCCGCCTACAAGTGGACATTCCCGGACAACCCCTTTAAATAAACTTTGCTAGCAAAAAACAACAACTCCAAAACCTGACATTTTAAACCTGCTATTAAAGGGGTATTCTGGTTACATTAGGTTATCCCCTATTAACAGGACAGCAGTAAGACTCCCACCGATCACGAGAACGGGGGCCCCGTACCCCCTGCAGCCTTCTAAAAAAAAACAGAGAGGCCGGTCGCCCATCTCTATGGGAATTCCGGAGATAGGGGAGCGCTGTACTCACCTATCTCCGGAACTCCCATAGAAATGGATGGAGCGGCCACGCGCATGTGCGACCGGCCACTCCATTCATTTCAGGGGGCTGCAAGGGGGTATGGGGACCCTGTTCTCGTAATCAGAGGGGGCCTCAGGGGTAAGACCCTAACCGATCTAACAGTTATCCGCTATCCTGTGGATAGGAGATAACTTTATATAATCTGAACACCCTTTTAGCAATTTACTGAAATCAGACTGCAGTTTTTTGCACTCTGTTTTTGATGCTAATTCTGACGCTAAAACCACGTCGGAATCAGCATGGAAAACACCTCGAATCTGACTCCCATTGTTTTCAATGACCAAAACAGTATCGATGCCACGGTGGGTGCCACACACTGATCAGCCTGCACGCAGACCCACGGCGGAAATCCAAGGCTCGGCTTACGATTTCCACCGCAAGATACTCGGGCAAATCTTGTGGGATTTTTCCTCCTAGCACTTTGTCCCTATAAACATAGCCTTAGGGACTGTTCACACAGTGTCTTTTGCAGGCTGAATCTAAAGTGGATTCCATGTGAAAAGGGGACCGAGTGAATGCGCGGAAAACTCCTCCCATTGTTTTTAATGGGAGGCCGCAGTTTATGGCCAAGAACGGGCATGTTCTTTCTTGGAGCGGTCGTGGCAATGAACTGCAAAAGCGTGAACGGCCCCGCAGCTTTCCACGGAAAACAATGGACGGCAGTTTCTACGCGGTTGCTTGCGGCCTTTTTGATGCAGAATCTGCCCCAAATTCTGCCTGCAAAAGACCCCTAAGGGTCCATTCACACGTCCGCAAAATGGGTCCGCAATTTTGTGGAACAGGTGCGGACCCATTCATTTTCAACACCTTGTGCTGTCCGCATCCGCACTTCCGTTCCACGGCCCCGCAAAAAAATAAAACATGTCCTATTCTTTTCCGCATCCACGGACAAGCAAAGGCATTTCTATTATAGTGCCGGCCATGCGCTGTCCGCAAAATGCGGAACGCACATGGCCGGTGTGTGTGTTTTTTGCGGATCTGAAATTTTCGGACCGCAAAACAGTTGCGAACGTGTAAATGGATTCACATGTGAAATAATTTTACGCACATATTTTGTGGCGGATTTGTCTATTGGGGAAAAAAATTAAAAAATATAACGCCACATGTGAATATATATATAATACCGGAAGAAGCAGCCACTGTGCACGCCCATGCAGATCGTGGCTGTATTCTCGGTGTTAGTTGTTGATGGCCGCATGGTTTTCTGGGTTATTGCAAGGGCATTCGCAACAAGCAAGCGATTTATAACCAACTTATTATTAAAAATCAAAAACAGCTCCGGCCTGCGTGCTGAGGTGGAAACATGGCGGCTGCATCTCCACCACCTGTCATCCGCCAAACTGTGGAGTAATTTATAAGCATCAGCCGCACTGTACATGTGCTAAAACTTCTGTTTATACAAAAGTAGTTGAAAAGCGCCACCTGGTGGAGGAGAGACGCCACTACAGCAAAAAAGAAATGTGCTCTGCAAAAGTAAAGAGATCCAGAAGACAGTGCTTTTTTTTTTTTTTTGCATCTAAACACTTTTTATATGATATAATTTTTTTTCTAAACCTCTATATAATCAATCTTTCTTACAACAGTAGCTTCCCCAGATATTGTAAAGCTGAGGCTCCATTGTGACTTTTTTTTTGTCTGAATACAATGAAAAATGAAGCAAATTCGCAATAGATCTTAATTTTAAAAAAATCTATTGATTTGTTTCTACAGCTCGACAGAAATGTGTGTCTCCATGGTAACAGACAACAAATTATGCTTAGTCTAATTCTGTAGTCAGACTTTATACCATTTGTCCTCTACTTTATGCTAAGCTCAGGGGCGCACCACCAATGAGGCCAGGTGAGGCGATCGCCTCAGGCAGCACCAGGTAGGGGCAAGAGGGGGCCAGCGGAAGGGCCATGGGAAATGAGCGCTTTCATTGTGGCAAAGGGGTTAGGTTAAAAAATTGGCATGGGGGGGGAAGCACAGTTTCAGTTTTCGCCTCGGGCAGCAGAAAGGCTAGGTGCACCCCTGGCTAAGCTACATTTTCACATCTGCGGCACGGAGATCTGGTAAAAAATGGCGAGAATCGGCTGGACACAAACCACAGCATGCAGCGGGTTGTGTCCGGCCAGTTCTCTGCATTTTTGCCGAAATGCGGGCAGATCTTTGTCTGGACACCATTATACTTAATAGGGCCAGTTGGCATTCCGATTGCATCCAGCAGTGCCGGATCCGGGGAATTCCGGCAGGTTGTTCTGTGCCGGAACAGCCTGCCAGAATCGCTGCCGCAGATGTGAAAGTAGCTTTAGCAAGATGTAGAAGACAGATAGAAGTCAGGGAATATGACTACAAGGCCAGACTACACAGAGCTTGTTTGTTGTCTGTTACCATGGAGATGCATTGTTTCCACAGAAGTTGCAGAAACAAACTGGTAGAAATGTTTTAATGAAGGCTTAGTGGAAAGTTACTTCTTAATTTAGATGCATTAAGAAAATAAAAAAGTTGGTTGTATCAGCACATGGTCTTTAAAGGGGTTATGCTCGTCTGTTTTCAGAACCCACATAGAAATGAATGGGGAGAGCACACATGCACGGCCACCTCTTCATTCGCAGTGGCCGTAGGACAGGTCAGGGGACCCTCGTTCTGGAGAAAAAGCTGGGACCCCCATCTATCAGACATTTATCCCGTGGACATGTCATAAATGTCTAAGATGGGAAAACCCCTTTTAAAGGGGATTTCGGGGACTGATGGGCTGTCGTCAGGATAAATCGTCAAATCAGTGGGGGTCTGACACCCAGCACCCCCACAGATCAGATGTTTCAGAGCAGCTGAACTATAGAGTGGATGGAAGGGTTTGTCCACTGTGTATTTTCTGGAGCTGGCAAACTGCAGTTCAGATCACAGCTGCAGTAACCCAGTGCGGCCACTACTCAGTGGATGGCGCTGTGTGCTCCCTTGCTTCCACTTGCAGCCAATCACGGGGTGCCTGGCACATACCACCCTGATGGAGGACTGCAGTTGTCGTGCTTCTCCCTGCAGATGTTCTACGCTTATATAAGAAGAATGGCCCCTCTTTTTAATTGCCATGATTGGGAGTTGATAATCTGGTGACTTATCCGCGTCTTCGTGTTACAACGGTGGCCCATGGCCACTGCTGCTCTGCTCACCCGCCTCCCCCTTTCTCCTCGGCAGGCCTGGATGCTTGGCCTTTAGCTCTGTCCCTCCACGCAAAGGTGTGCTATCATTTGTTTGTCTGCCTGTGTACCGACTTTGGCCAGATTCCCAGAATTGACCCTTCTCTGCCTGCCCTGACCTTCATATTGATCATTTGCTGCCTGCCCTGACCTTGGACTGTTTATTGTATTGCACGCACTTATCCTGTCCTGACCTCAGCCAGTATATGGGATACATTAGACCCAGTTTCCCACTGCTGGAGGGCAGGTGTATTTTTTTTTTAGTTCTTTGGCATGCGACTGCGAGAGTCAATGTGGGGGGCTACTGGTGCTAAGAGGAGAACCCCAAACCTCACAGGACAGTATGAAGAGGCGGCGGGTCATCACACTGTACCATGAAAATCAGACGCTATCTCACAAGCACATAACACATATTGCCTACTGTCCCCGGCCTGTATCTAACATGCAGGTAACACATATTGCCTACTGTCTCCGGCCTGTATCTAACAGGCAGGTAACACATATTGCCTGTCTCCGGCCTGTATCTAACATGCAGGTAACACATATTGACTACTGTCCCCGGCCTGTATCTAACATGCAGGTAACACATATTGCCTACTGTCTCCGGCCTGTATCTAACATGCAGGTAACACATATTGCCTACTGTCTCCGGCCTGTATCTAACATGGAGGTAACACATATTGCCTACTGTCCCCGGCCTGTATCTAACATGGAGGTGACACATATTGACTACTGTCTCCGGCCTGTATCTAACATGGAGGTAACACATATTGCCTACTGTCCCCGGCCTGTATCTAACATGGAGGTAACACATATTGCCTACTGTCTCCGGCCTGTATCTAACATGGAGGTGACCCATATTGCCTACTGTCCCCGGCCTGTATCTAACATGGAGGTGACACATATTGACTACTGTCCCCGGCCTGTATCTAACATGGAGGTGACACATATTGACTACTGTCTCCGGCCTGTATCTAACATGGAGGTGACACATATTGACTACTGTCCCCGGCCTGTATCTAACATGGAGGTGACACATATTGACTACTGTCTCCGGCCTGTATCTAACATGGAGGTAACACATATTGACTACTGTCTCCGGCCTGTATCTAACATGGAGGTAACACATATTGACTACTGTCTCCGGCCTGTATCTAACATGGAGGTGACACATATTGACTACTGTCTCCGGCCTGTATCTAACATGCAGGTAACACATATTGCCTACTGTCTCCGGCCTGTATCTAACATGGAGGTAACACATATTGCCTACTGTCCCCGGCCTGTATCTAACATGGAGGTGACACATATTGACTACTGTCTCCGGCCTGTATCTAACATGGAGGTAACACATATTGCCTACTGTCTCCGGCCTGTATCTAACATGGAGGTGACCCATATTGCCTACTGTCCCCGGCCTGTATCTAACATGGAGGTGACACATATTGACTACTGTCCCCGGCCTGTATCTAACATGGAGGTGACACATATTGACTACTGTCTCCGGCCTGTATCTAACATGGAGGTGACACATATTGCCTACTGTCCCCGGCCTGTATCTAACATGGAGGTGACACATATTGACTACTGTCTCCGGCCTGTATCTAACATGGAGGTGACACATATTGCCTACTGTCCCCGGCCTGTATCTAACATGGAGGTGACACATATTGACTACTGTCTCCGGCCTGTATCTAACATGGAGGTGACACATATTGCCTACTGTCCCCGGCCTGTATCTAACATGGAGGTAAGGCTACTTTCACACTTGCGGCAGGACGGATCCCACAGGCTGTTCACCCTGTCAGATCCGTCCTTCCGTTATTTCGCCGTGCCGCCGGACCGGCGCTCCGTTCCCATTGACTATAATGGGGACGGGGTGGAGCTCCGGCGCAGTATGGCAGTTTGCGGTGAGAGGCCGCCGGACTAAAAAGTCGGACATGCAGGACTTTTAGTCCGGCGGCCTTTCGCCGTGCTGCACCGGAGCTCCGCCCCCGTCCCCATTATAGTCAATGGAGACGGAGCGGCGGTCCGGCGGCACGGCGAAATAGCGGAAAGACGGATCCGACAGGGTGAACAGCTTGTGGGATCCGTCCTGCCGCAAGTGTGAAAGTAGCCTTACACATATTGAGACAAACAAAAGTAATACTAGCGCTCCCGCCTGAAGATAGTGGCCAATCCTATTATTAACACTTAATAATGCCGCTGCTGGGTTTATATGGTGCGGCAGTGGAGCTGCCAGGGGGCCAATAAAATGGTGTCTCTCACCCAGAGGAAGCTGGATGAGAAAAAGAAAGGCTGGGGAAATAGGTTTTCCCCACTGTCTGCAGCAGCCAGGCTGGTAATGAAGGTAATTAGCAGCCAGGTGAGGAGCTCAGGTAAAGGTGGGCTGGACTCTTCAATCAGGGCTCCCTGTCTGGGGAAGGAGCAGGCTGTGCCAAGACCTGTGTGGGGTAAGCACTGCAGTGGTTTGGGGCGCTGGGTGGTAGACCCAGATCCTGATAGAGGGGGGGGAAATGACTGTGTAGTCAGTGGCGGACGGCCAAGGATTTATGTTTTGGTCTGCTGTAAAAAGTGATAATAAAGCTGGCCGTGGCCAGTTTGCACCCAAATCTGCAGTGTTGGAGTGACTTCTTGAGTTGTGCCAACCGTCTAAGGCCTCATGCACACGACCGTGAAAAAAAAAAAAAAGCCTGTTAAAAACGGACACACTGTCAGTTTTTCATGGCCATTTTGCATCAGTGTGTGCATCCGTTTTCTGGCCGTGTGTCCGTTTTGCATCCGTTTTTCATGTCCGTTAAAAATGGACATGAAAAATGGATGAATTTGATTGGCAGTTATTTATAGACCCACCCTTCTGAAAACACCCACAGGATGGTAGGCTAAAACAATGTCCCCCGTAGTGTAGGATTATTTTTTTGTTGTTGCTGCCCCCAGCTTTAATAATGACCCTAATGTAGAGCCCCATCTTAAATAATGTCCCCCATAGTGTGTGGTTGTTTTTTTTTTTTTTTGTTTTTTTTTAGGGCCCCCAGCTTTATGTCCCCCATGGTTTATATAAAGCCCCCATAGAGTCCCACAGCCAAAAAACAAAACAAAAAAAAACCCCTCACCTTTATCCACTTGCTCGTGCTGCAGCAGTCTCTTCTCTCTTCACAGAACGGGACCTGCCGGAGGTGCGCGATGACGTCACTGCGCGCTCCCACGTGGTTACGTCACCACGCGGATCGCAGGTCCTGCTCAATGAAGAGAGAGGAGACTGCCACACTGCGAGCAAGTGGATGAGGTGAGTGTTTTTTTTTAAAAATATATATATATATATATATTTTTTTTTTAATACCCCTAAATGGCCTGTGTACCCGTTTTTTAACGACCGCTACACGGGTGCACTCCTGTCAATCGGCCGTTAAATACGGTCCCATTGATTTCAATGGGGTCAATCTGACCGTGACAACGGCCAAAAATAGGACATATCCTATTTTTGGACGGACGCTATTCACTGGCTGTTAAAAGAATGGCCATGTGAATAGCCCCATAGACTTTCACTGGTGCAAAAAATGGCCGTGTGCATGTAGCCTAAGTGGAGAAGACTGCGATCCTGGAGCGCTAAGTCACCCCGAGTTGTCACAATGGGTTGATTGCAGACCCCTGAGATATTATATATAGCTATATGAATAAATAAACGTTAAACCCGCGCTGACTGTTATGATGTGTCAAACGGTCCAAATTTAATGTATCTTATTGCTTTATCACGGTCAAAATTATTACCTGCTTCAGGCGTGCTCAGGTTAGCCGGTTTCCATACAGACTGGTTAGTACTTGCGTCCTCTCTTTGCAATATCTTCAGGCTTCTAATACTCACGTGCGCGCGGCTCCGGTCGGTAGCTCGCGCGTGTGGGTAGAAGCCGCGTTGGTGTTGTCAGGGAGACGGCTTCTTCTGTGTGACGTCACACTGTGCTGGATATGGATGCCTCCTCGGTCCACACTTACTGCCGACGCGTTTTGAAATTCACAGATTTTTTTTTTCCTCTAGCACTTAGTCAGTGCGGGTTTAAAGTTTATTTATTCAGGTGACACATATTGCCTACTGTCTCCGGCCTGTATCTAACATGGAGGTGACACATATTGACTACTGTCTCCGGCCTGTATCTAACATGGAGGTAACACATATTGCCTACTGTCTCCGGCCTGTATCTAACATGCAGGTAACACATATTGCCTACTGTCTCCGGCCTGTATCTAACATGGAGGTAACACATATTGCCTACTGTCTCCGGCCTGTATCTAACATGCAGGTAACACATATTGCCTACTGTCTCCGGCCTGTATCTAACATGGAGGTGACACATATTGCCTACTGTCTCCGGCCTGTATCTAACATGGAGGTGACACATATTGCCTACTGTCTCCGGCCTGTATCTAACATGCAGGTGACACATATTGCCTACTGTCTCCGGCCTGTATCTAACATGCAGGTAACACATATTGACTACTGTCCCCGGCCTGTATCTAACATGGAGGTGACACATATTGCCTACTGTCTCCGGCCTGTATCTAACATGGAGGTGACACATATTGCCTACTGTCTCCGGCCTGTATCTAACATGGAGGTGACACATATTGCCTACTGTCTCCGGCCTGTATCTAACATGGAGGTGACACATATTGCCTACTGTCTCCGGCCTGTATCTAACATGGAGGTGACACATATTGCCTACTGTCTCCGGCCTGTATCTAACATGGAGGTGACACATATTGCCTACTGTCTCCGGCCTGTATCTAACATGGAGGTGACACATATTGCCTACTGTCTCCGGCCTGTATCTAACATGGAGGTGACACATATTGCCTACTGTCTCCGGCCTGTATCTAACATGGAGGTGACACATATTGCCTACTGTCTCCGGCCTGTATCTAACATGGAGGTGACACATATTGCCTACTGTCTCCGGCCTGTATCTAACATGGAGGTGACACATATTGCCTACTGTCTCCGGCCTGTATCTAACATGGAGGTGACACATATTGCCTACTGTCTCCGGCCTGTATCTAACATGGAGGTGACACATATTGCCTACTGTCTCCGGCCTGTATCTAACATGGAGGTGACACATATTGCCTACTGTCTCCGGCCTGTATCTAACATGGAGGTGACACATATTGCCTACTGTCTCCGGCCTGTATCTAACATGGAGGTGACACATATTGCCTACTGTCTCCGGCCTGTATCTAACATGGAGGTGACACATATTGCCTACTGTCTCCGGCCTGTATCTAACATGGAGGTGACACATATTGCCTACTGTCTCCGGCCTGTATCTAACATGGAGGTAAGGGTACTTCCACACTAGCGTTATTCTTTTCCGGCATTGAGTTCCGTCCTAGGGTCTCAATACCGGGGAAAAAACGCATCAGTTTTGTCCTAATGCATTCTGAATGGAAAGCAATCAGTTCAGTATGCATCAGGATGTCTTCAGTTCCGTCCCTTGTACGGTATTTTTTTCCGGCCAAAATCCTGGAACATTACCGCAGTTGCCGGATCCGGTGTTAATTTCCATAGAAATGTATAAATGCCGCATCCGGTACCAAGGGTTCTAGAAATTGCCGTGTCGCCGGTGTTCTGCCAGATCTCTATAGCTTGCCGAAAGTCTATAGCGGAAGTGACGTGGTGCACTGCACAAGCGCACTTCCACAAATCATCCGCATCATCGTCTTAAAGTGACAGTCACCTCCAGTAAAATACAGCATCTACATTAATTTGTACCCTCGCGGCCTCGCTTCGCTCGCCACGCATCGGGCTCGGCCTCGCTGCGCTCGGCATTTTGTAAAACTAACTCTGCCGCCATTGATAGTAAAGAAGGAAATGGATAGTAAAGAAAGAGACTATCCATTTCCTTCTTTACTATCAATGGCGGCATAGAGTTAGTTTTACAAAATGCCGAGCGCAGCGCGTGGCGAGCGAAGCAAGCCCGCAAGGGTACAAATTAATGTAGATTAATGGAGCTGTATTTTAATGTAGATGACTGTCACTTTAAGAAATGTGCGCACGCGCGGTGCTGCAGGAATGCTTCGCTGAAGTACGCTTGTGCGCTTGCGCAGCGCACCACGTCACTTCCGCTATAGACTTTCGGCAAGCTATAGAGATCTGGCAGAACACCGGATCTGGTTTTCCAGTCTGCGCCGGGATATAGGAGGAGCTGGTTTCACTTTTGATCTTTGAAAAAATTTAAGTACCGGATCCATGTGAAAATAGCCTAATGCATATTGATTACTGTCTCTGGCCTGTAATAAACTTTAAATAATACGTTTGTTTAGATATTTGGTTAGAAGTCATTTTGGGAAGAGAAGGGAGCGCAGAACCAGGAAGAGGAAACGGAGGCAAAGTCCTGCATTCTGCTACAAAAACACAACAATGAACACTGCCCCTTTAACCAGAGGGCGGGGTTTATGTCCCTGTATTAGCCTAAGCCCGCCTCTTTTATACTCCTCCCTTCCCCGTGGTCCTCGACCCTGCCCATTGCCCTCCATTGTCCGTTTAGGCTCACTGTGTGTCGCCTGATTCTTCCTTTGACTATCGCAGGCGAACACCGAATACCGTGAGGTAACGGAGCGCATCTCCAGAGCTTGTCGGAACGCAAGGAATAGCGGGAAAGAAGCGGCTTACGCTTCAGGCACCGTGGCGGGCAGCCCGCATCAGGCCCCCAGCTGTGTAAATTCCTCCGCTTCCTGTCTTTCGGCCTCATTAGCTCGGTGAGGCGGCAGTGGCGGCGGCGACTCCTCTCTCAACCTCACACCGCGACCAGCGCTCAGGCCCCGTGACCGACACACCGCGGAGACCCTGAAAGGTGGGGCGGGAGGGCGATGGCTGCACCATCGGGTCTGGGAGCGGGCGTAATGATTATTGATAATGGAGGGGTAATAGGGTCCGGGTCGGGATTGTTTTCTGTGCCGGCGGATGGATACAGCCGTGTATTTGCCAGCCCGGGGTGTTGTAGCTGCTGGTCCGTTATTGGGGAGCACTGACCCCTGACCTTTCCATGGACATGGCTGACCCTCAGAGTAGCCCCTGTCTCCATGGTGATGGCTGCTCAGTTGCCTTCTTATCCACCTTATAAGGGGGGGAGAATAATATATATATTTTTTTTTACAGTGGGGTAAAAAAAACTTTATTGTATAAAATCTAAGTGGTCTTTCATTTTCTACTAACTCTACCATGAAGGTTGAAAATTATATAAATATATATATATATTTTTTTACTTTTACTTTTTCCCCCCTCTACGTTTTCAAGTGATTTTAAAGGGGTCTTTGAGTTTTAAAAAAATATATAAGACCTATTGAGTCTTGATAGGTGGGTGTCTGATTGCTGCGGCCCCCAGCGATCACTAGAACGAGGAGAGAGAAGAGCTCACATTGCACTTCCTCTGCGCTGCAGGAGACAGGCTCAATAGAGAGTTTAAATGTGAGCTCTTCTCTCTCCTCGTTCTAACGACTGTCTGGGGGGGGGGGTCTCAGCACTCGGACCCCCACTGATCAAAGCTTTTGATACGTCTCTGACGTAAGGTCTTTTGAATACTAAGTGACCCTTTAAAGGGGTTCTCTGGTCTTTTGATATTGATGACCTATCCTCAGGATAGGTCATCAATATCAGATCGTTTTTTTTTTTTGCCGTCTGCCAACCGTGGATCCACAAAAAAACGGAAGCCCATTGTAGAAATGCCTATTCTTGTCCACAAAACGGTCAAGAATAGGACATGTTCTATTTATTTTTTTGCGGGGCCACGAACGGAGCAATGGATGTGGACAGCAGACAGAGTGCTGTCGGCATCTTTTGCGGCCCCAATAAAGTGAATGGGTCCTCATCCGAGCCGGCAAAAACTGCGGCTCGGATGCGGACCAGAACTATGGTCGTGTTTATGAGGAGCTCACTGCTGCTGTCTATGGCAGAGCAGGAAGGGAGACGGCACGCGAGCACACTGGGCACCGTCTCCTCATACAGCTGATCGGTGGGGGTGCCAGTTGTCGGACCCCCTTCCCCGCCGATCGGATATTGGTGACCTATCTAGGTCATCATCATTAAAAGCCCGGACAGCCCCTTTAAAAAATGACTAAAAGTAAGGAAGTTGGGGGGAGAAACCTGGTAAATCCCCTGTCTGTGCCATGGTCCTGCTGGCATGTGATGACATGTTGCGTGTTGGCTGCAGCGGTCGTGTGTAGGTACGGCACGCCATCACTGCAGGGATGTGAAAGGAGACCTGATGTGCTGGAGCGGTGGCGATTTACCTGGTTATGGTTATTTTTAGCCACATTCTCTGCTTTTAGTAAATATATGTATTTAGTCGGGTTATTGGTCTTAAAGGGGTCGTCCATCTTTGGCTGCCTTTCTGCCCCCTCCCCCACACCAGTCCTGTGGACAGAAGTTTGCGTCCTGGTCCCTGCTTGTCTACTTTCAGAGTGAATTGGGATAGTGTGCCACTGCAGGCAATGACTGGCAGCAGCAGTGATGTGTCCCCCAAGCAGCTTGTGATTGGCTGTAGTGGCATGCGGGAATCCTAGCCACTCTGGGGCTGACAAATGGAAGCTGGAGCATGGAGAACAGAGGATCTGGAGCCAAGTGGGGTGGGGGGGGGGCAGGTAAGTGCCCCCTTTGCAGGTTTAGTGAAGTGATGGTGGACAACCCCTTCAATTCAGATTATTCGGCATGTAGTGGGCATCAGACGACAGCGTACCAGCCTTCTCGGTCTCTGATGCCAGTACAGATTATGAAGCAGGCTGGTTCCAGGGTGAACGGTTATTGCTATAGGCGCACAGTGTCTACTACATCGGGTCCGCTCAGCTGTAGGGGTGTGGTGGCCTGGTTGGGAGATAAGTAGCGCTGCCTGGGTAAGGAGGGTGCTAATGTTTTGTCTTCTCTTCTCTTAGATGCCCTCAGCCACAAGCAGCAAGGCTGTGCCGGGCTCCGGCGAGGCAGCGGCGACTGGTACTGGAAGCATACAGAGTGAGGCCATGAAACAGATCCTGGTGGTCCTTGACAAGAAAATCCGTAACCTTGAAAAGAAGAAGGTTTGTATATTTGACAATATGAAGGCTGTAGATGTGCCTCCCACACAGCGCTGGGTGCTGAATCATGAGCTCTTGTTGGGTCGTGCCCCCTCTGCCTAGTACCAGCCAGGGTGATCGCTGCGGTTCTAACCTCCCCCGGCCTTGGAAATGTGTCTTCCCGTCTGTGGTGTTGGCATATGAACCTTGTCTGTGACTTGACGCATTTCCAGCCTCTGAAGTTTCTTTCATCAGTTTCAGATTTGAATTGGATCCACTGAGCTTGTACAAGGAATCCCTGGTAAGGGTAGGTTCACACCTGCAGCAGCCAATCCGAGGTTACCCTCCGGCAGGGGAGCGGAATACCAAAGTTTCCATATCCGGCAAAGCCAGACGCCGGACCTCATTATAGTGAATGGGATCTGGCGGTGTCTGGCTATGCCGGATACAGCAATTCCAGTAGACCGTTCCTCCGCCTGCTGCAGGTGTGGATTTGCCCATTAGGGGGTTGAATACTTGCACCGTGGTACAAGGCTTTTGCTGCCCTCATGTACATTGTAGATGCAAGATATTCAGTCCTGGTTCTTGGCACATGCAAACACCTTACCAAATCTGCACTGGGCTTAGCTTCTTTAGGAGTCTTGGCTGAGATGAAACCAAGCTTTTTGCATATGCCGGAACAGTTGCCTGTAGCAGGGATGCCCAACCTGCACCCTCCAGCTGTTGCAAAACTACAACCTCCAGCATGCCTGGACAGCCTACAGCTATTAGTGCATGCTGGGAGTTGTAGTTTTGCAACAGGTGGAGGGCTGCAGGTTGAGCATCCCCGGCCTATAGTGAATACTCTTGGAAGACCTGTGAAGGGGAGCATGCTTCTGGGTGCTGGCATCTTCGTTCCTCTACTCCCTGGATGTAAACCTCCTGTTTGCTGTTGCTGCAGCCAATCAGCCTCACAAATGAGTCCCCACCCCCCATGTGTGACGTGACTATTTGTCATGACACAAGGGAGGCAGGTCACCACTGCAGCCAGCGATTGGCTGCAGAAGGGTCAAACAGGAAACTTGCATCCAGGGGACCCAACAGAGCAGTCTTGCTGCCAGCAATCAACATCCCCTTTACTCCACTTACTGCCACATTTGTATTGGGCTCTGTTCACATGAGTCTCATGGCTGGTTTATCATGGAGTTGTCTGTGGCTGATCCTTAAAAGGGCAGAATTCTCAGCTGCCGTTTCATGTGGCAAGTACAGGCGCAGCGCGGCAATTATAGGTAATCTGTGTGCGGCTTCTGTTGTGAACATGTAATGGCGGTCCTTTGGTCTCAGACAGCCCCTCCCTATGCATTGCTCTGCTTCTTTCTACTCCACAGAACAGTGGTCTTCAGCCCGTGAAGCTCTCGGGGCACGCTGGGGGTTGTAGTCTTGCCACCAGTTGGAGATTACAGTAGGTCGGGTACATGTGCCCTGCCCCCAGCCCAGTCGTGTTCTGCCAGTCTCGGTGTTCATGTGTTTGCACATACGACGTGCAGGGAAAACGAGCGCACCCGCCAGGCGTCTGTCCTCGCCCCATTCACTGCGAGTGACGTAGAGCTGCCGGTTTTCATGCAAAAAATAAAAAGAATTCTCCAGCATAGAGTAGAAGCCGAGCGCATGTGGTTTCAGAAAGCTCGTCCGACCGGCGCTGCTGCTGCGGGTTTTATCCGTGGCTTTAAGTCTTTGCGATGTGGAGGCTGAAGGCCACGAACACCTGCTGCAATTCTGGCGCATTTCAGTTTTTTTTTTAATGCAGTGGACCAGTCACCTGTGGCTGTGCCCTTACTGGGCTTTCTGGTCTGCTGGCGTCGACCCTGAACGCTTGTGCGTTGGGAGGGGTGGACACATCGGGTGCAGCGTCTGCAGACCATGGCTGCATTTATTTGGCTGTGAACTTGACTTCTCCGTGGTCTGTTATGGCTCCTCATGGGTAACGGGCTCAACTCGGAGCCGTAGATGTCGTTCCCCTTGCAGATGTGACATGCCAGACCCCCTTGGGGGGGGGGGGGATTCTGCACTGCAGAGGTGGAACGACTGCTGCCCCTGACTCCTGCATTTTGGGTTCTTGTTGTGTCCAGACCCCTATTAGGGGTGTACACCCCCCGCGAGACTGCCCCATCCATGCCGCTGCCTCTGGTCTAGATGAATGGAACTGCATCGTGTGAATACCCCGTTACGCGGGCTCGTGGAGGTGTACTGTACGCGTTCGGTCTGCACCTTTTGGATGTGTATATATGCCAATAAAAATGACCAGACCGCATGAAATGTATAAATATAATAACACAATTCATACATGAAACCAAGTGCGTCTAAGAATCTCCTACGTGCAATGAACAGTCCCTATGCCCCTTGTGTGTCCCCTCTGGGGCGGCGCCAGCCCCCGACGCGCGTTTCGGCGGACCTTCGTCTGAATGTAGTGGACTTTGAGATCCTCCAACTGTATATACAAAAACCTGATGTATAAGAGGCGCCCGGTCACTGGCACTAACGCAGTTAACCAGTTCCTGGCTGGATCCTGTATTTGGCACAGAATTTATGGAGGGGGAATGTTTACATGGCAGAACTTGGCGCAGATTGCAACTGGCGAACCAGTCTTGTGAGGCTGTGGTGTGCTGGGGGTCAGTGTGCTGCCAGTGGAACTACAACTACCAGCGTGCCCGGTCAGACAGCGGCCATCGTCCTGATATTACACAGCCGTGACTGCCGAGGAACTAGGCCGCACGTGTGTCGCTGGCGGCGGGGCGGAGCTGCTGTATCGCGGCGCTTTGTGTCGGGCAGGTCCCGGCTCGGCGCCGCACATGGACTAGGCCGCGGGCAAACATGGCGGCTCCCAGTGTGAGGCGCGGAGGGTGGGGGAGGGGAGGCGGCCTCCTCATTGTGTCCCGTTCGGAGAGGAGGTGACGTCTCCTCATCATGGGGGCCCTCTGCGGGCGGACTACAAGTCCCAGAATGCCCTGCGCCGACTGCCGCGGTGTGGGCTCTGGGACAGGAAGCCATCACGTTTCTGTGACCGCCTGCTCCCCGCATTCTCCGGCCATTGTGTCCCTGAAGTAGATGAGACTCCTGCAGTCGTCTCACCTCCTTATATGCGATGATGATTTTTTTATTTTTTATAAAAGCTTAGTAAAACGTGTAGAACTGCATGAACTTCATGGCTTTGTGTTTTTTGTATGCCCTAAATTCACCCACTCCTCTCCCCCAATGGAATGCAGCCAGGAGCCCCCTTTGCAGGCCGCCATATTGGTGCCTAGGAGGCCCCTAGCGACAGCCGCCATGTTGACTGGCGAACTAAGGCCGCATGCACACTGTGCATGGTACACGTGGAGTTTTGCACCTAATACAGCGCCAGCTCCGTATAAAAGATTTTTTTTTTTAAATCTCGGAAATTAAACTGTGGCGCATATATTATTTCCAATGCACAGAACAATGTCTGGGGGCAAATCGGCGTCAAAATCTGCAAGTAGCAGATGCAGCAACCGCCACATGAGCTACACGGCCGCGCGCAGGCGCCGTTAGGGAAGGTCCTCGTGTACCAGAAATATCCATTGCAGGGTTAGCTGCCCAATCTGCCTGCATTAGGGCTCATTCACACGAACGTAAGGGCTCCGTGCTCGTGCTGCAGACCGCAATATACGGGCTTCGGCCGTGTGCACATTTGGACCCACTGGCTTGAATTGGTCCGTAAGATACGGCTGAAGATGGGACATGGCCTATCTTTTGTGGATTGCGGACTCGCACTGCACGCAGCCGGTGGCCGTATATTGCGGTCCGCAGCATGGGCACGGAGCCCTTACGTTTGTGTGAATGAGCCTTTAGGGAGAGTTCACACCTGTTATTTTTCTGCTTGTGGTGTGTGTGGTTTTTTTTTTTCCTGGGGGGGGGGGGGGGGGTTTATGGGGACGACTCAGGTGGAAGTGGCGCAAACGGATGCCAAATTTGTGTAACTGATGCCCGGGATTTTTTTATTTTTTGCTGACTGATCAGAAAAATAATGATGTGGATTCTGCTGCCGAGTCGCCACACACATGGCCCCGCCGCACCGAAAGGGGTGAAAATCCGAAGAAAGATTTGACGAGCTGCAGCTTTAAAATCGGCACCACTTGGCAATTTAGTTAACAGATTTTTAGTTTCTCTTCCCACCGCACATGGATCAGATTTGATAAAATCTCGTCTGCTTTTGCTGCCACCATACACTGCAGGTCGTCTGTCAGCAAATCCGTACGTAAAATGCGCAGAGTGGACGCTGCGTCTGAAAGGGGAGTGGGGTTCTGATGGGGTTTCTAGGAGGCCGCTTTTTATAAGGCGAACACTTTAACGGCTGCGCGGGTGGCATAACCTCAAACGTAGCGGCATAAGCATCCTGCATTACGGGCGGGGGACACGTTCCGCTAATTTTAAATTTGTGTATTTGGACTAGGCTATAAAATCTGTGTGTGCAGCGCAGTGACATGTCGACCATTGGCTGCCATGTTGAAGATGCATAACTCGTGGCGTACATTACTTGGCCTGGTGCCTGCGTACTGCAGAGTAAAATGGGTGCACGCTAGGGCTGCAGTAAACCATTATTTCAGTAAGGGCTCATGCACACGACCGTATGGCTTTTTCTGTGTTTTGCGGTCTGTTTTTCGAAGGGATCCGTTCCGTGTTTTTTTTTTTTTTTTCGTTTCTGTTCAGTCTTTCCGTATGGCATATACAGTGTAGTGTAATTACATTAAAAAAAATAGTCTGGGCATAACATTTTCAATAGATGGTTCCGCAAAAACGGAGCGGATATGGAAGGCGTACGGATGCATTTCCGTATGTGGTTTGTTTGTTTTGCGGACCCATTGACTTGAATGGAGCCAAGCACCGTGATTTGCGGACAATAATGGGACATGTTCTTTCTTTTCACGATACGGAATGCACACTGAGACACTTCCGTTTTTTTGGCTGAACCATTGAAATGAATGGTTCAGTAAAAGTACCGCATACTGAACTAAAAAAACGGTCAGTATACCAGGGCTCCAGATGGCGACCAAAATGGTCGCCAATGCGACTTAGAATTTACAAATGGCGACAAGACTTTTTGCGACTAGACCCGCCGCCGCAGCTCTGCTCAATACAGCGGCGGGCACAGGAGCTGATGTTCTCAGCAGCGCAGGAGGAGTCTCTCCCTCCCCCCTGTGCTGCTGCCGCCGCCTCTGCCAATAAGAAGAGACGGGAGGAGGAGGGGAGGGGCTGTGGCCACTGCGCCACCAATGAAGAAAACTGACCTGTCATACAAATACAGGAGGCGGGTGCCGGAGTCAAATAGCCGGCACCCGACCTTTGTGACAGGGAGCTGCGATCAGCTGCAGTTGAGTTAACCCTTCAGGTGCGGTACCTGAGGGGTTAATTGTAGCTGATCGCAGCCCCCTGTCACAAAGGTCGGGTGCCGGCTATTTGACTCCGGCACCCGCCTCCTGTATTTGTATAAGAAACGTTGGTGGCACAGTGCGGCCCCCCCAGTATAATAAACATTGGTGGCTCAGTGGGAAGTGCCAATGAGGGTTAAAAATAATAAAAGAAAATTAACTCACCTCCTCCAGTTGATCGCATAGCTGCCGGTCTCCTGTACTTCTTTCTTCAGGACCTGTGGTGACGTCACTGAGCTCATCACCATGGTAATGGATCATGTGATGAGCACAGTGACGTCACCAC
The DNA here is from genome assembly GCF_905171765.1 of Bufo bufo. NCBI lineage: Eukaryota > Metazoa > Chordata > Amphibia > Anura > Bufonidae > Bufo > Bufo bufo. The sequence goes on along the minus strand of NC_053398.1, from coordinate 17,276,989 downwards.
AGGTCCTGAAGAAAGAAGTAAGTACAGGAGACCGGCAGCTATGCGATCAACTGGAGGAGGTGAGTTAATTTTCTTTTATTATTTTTAACACTCATTGGCACTTCCCACTGAGCCACCAATGTTTATTATACTTGGGGGGGGGGGGGGGGCGCACTGTGCCACCAACGTTACTTATACAAATACAGGAGGCGGGTTAGGGTTGAGTAAATTATTTTTTTATTTTTTAACCCTCATTGGCACTGCCCACTGCGCCACCAATGTTTATTATATTGGGGGGGGGGGGGGGCACACTGCGCCACCAATGTTTATTATTTTGAGGGGGGGCGCCACCAATGTTTATTATACTGGGATGATGGGTGGCGCACTGCGCCACCAATGTTTATTATACTGGGGTGATGGGGGGCGCACTGCGCCACCAATGTTTATTATATTGACCTTCTACTATGCATTCTGTATTCAGAATGCTATTACTTTCCCTTATAAGGGTACTTTCACACTAGCGTTTTTCTTTTCCGGCGTTGAGTTCCGTCCTAGGGGCTCAAATCCGGAAAAGAACTGATCAGTTTTATCCCCATGCATTCTGAATGGAGAGTCAGTCCTTCAGGATGCATCAGGATGTCTTCAGTTCAGTCTTTTTGACTGATCAGGCTTTTCAGAAAAACGTAGCATGCAGTATTTTTACCTCCGGCCAAAAAGCCTGAACACTTTGACTGAACGCCGGATCAGGCCTTTTTCCCATTGACTTGCATTAACGCCGGATCTGGCACTGTGTGTTCAGTCAAAACGGATCAGGCTTTTGCATGTTAAACCCGAAAAATGTGAAAAAAAAGTTAAAGTCCATAAATGGCGGATCCGTTTTTTCCAATGCATTTTTTCATTGTGATCAAAATCCTGATCAGGATTCAAATGTAATCCGTTTTCACACGTTTTTCCGGATCCGGCGGGCAGTTCCGGTGTCGGAATTGAACGCCGGATTAAAACAACGCTAGTGTGAAAGTAGCCTAACCATGTTATAAAGGGAAAATAATACAGTGAATAGACTTTCATCCTAGGAACCATGCGTGAAAATCGCGCCGCATCCGCACTTGCTTGCGATTTTCACACAGCCCCATTAACTTCTATGGGGCCTGCGTTGCGTGAAAAACGCACAACAGAGCATGCTGCAATTTTCACGCAACGCACAAGTGATGTGTGAAAATCACCGCTCATGTGCACAGCCCCATAGAAGTGAATGGGTCCGGATTTAGTGCGGGTGCATTCCGGTATTTTGAATGCCGGATCTGGCACTATTACATTCCTATGGGGAAAAATGCTGGATCCGGCATTCAGGCAAATCTTCATTTTTTTTTTTGCCGGAGATAAAACCGTAGCATGCTGCGGTTTTATCTTTTGCCTAATCAGTCAAAATGACTGAACTGAAGACATCCTGATGCATCCTGAACGGATTACTCTCCATTCAGAATGCAGGGGGATAAAACTGATCAGTTCTTTTCCGGTATAGAGCCCCTAGGACGGAATTCTATGCCGGAAAAGAAAAACGCTAGTGTGAAAGTACCCTAAAATATTAAGTTTAAATCCCCCCTTTCCCAATTTTACATATAAAATATATAAACAATAAATAAACATATTACATAGCGCTGTCCAAACTATTAAATTATTCAAAAATATCTCCTATGCGGTGAGCATTCGCCATTTTTTAGTCAACTTGTCACCCCAAAAAATAGGATAGGACGGTTCTATTATGGGCCGAATGTTTCATAAAATGCGAAATGCACGCGGCTTTTTTTTTTTGTTTTTTTTGCGCGGTATTGAGTATCGCAATACTTTTTTATGGAGACGAAAGCGAATCAAAATTTTGGTTTCAAAACAACCCTACGCCGATCTGATCGGCATAGCGTTGTCACGATACCAAAATTTTGATTCAGTTTCGATTTGGCGACTAAAAATTTGATTTGGCTCCTAAATTTTTCAGTTCAGGAGCCAATGGCTACTAGGTATTTATTTTAGGTTGGAGCACTGTATACTGAACGCAAAATACTGTTGTGTGCATGAGCCCTAATAATAGAGTAATATATATATTTATTATTAGAAGATTTTTTTAATTTTTTTTTACGATTAATCAAGTAATCTAATAAGAAAAAATGAATTAGACTGTTTTCCTTTATAAAAACTCAGACCCCCTACCATCAGTCCCCAACACCCCTCGTTCCCCCCCCCCCCCTGTGCGGTCAGCCCAAGTGCATCAGTTTCCCCAGTGCCATCAGCTCCACTCTCCTCCACCCCAGTGCCTTTAGCCCCTCCATGCCATCCATTGCCAGCTGTCCCCTTCAGTGCCATGTCCCCAGCGCCAGTGAAATAAAATACTTACCTTTCCTGTAGGGCGGCCGCTCCACAGCTCCTTCCTCTTCTTCTCTGCGCGCTGCACTGTATCCTGACGTCACATAGCGTTGGTTCATAGTGCGCGCTTACGTGCACTATGACCTGATGATGTGTCCGGATCCAGTGCAGCGCGGTACTGGCCGGCGGGTGATTGGTATTGCAGCTCAGCCCTGTACACTTGAATAGGACAGAGCTGCACCTTGGCCATGTGACCCATGAATGTGACGTCGTGGTTTTTGAGAACACATGATTGGTGGGGGTGCCGATCAATATGAAAACCCCTTCAAAGAGTTTGTTCAGGACACCTGGGAGAAAAATGGGTATAAAATCATTATTCAGAAAATTCGCTGCTTCTCCAGTGCAGACCCTATAACTTGCCTTATGCAGTTTTCATTACTTGCTACCCCCTTGTGGGTCTCTAAACATGTCTTACCTGCTGCTCCCCCCCCCAGGAACCAGAAAACCCATTATTTGCAGTTTTAGCCCCCTCTGGTCCAGCGCAGATGCTTTTGGTGTGTTCAGTCTGTGAGCGCTGATGTGCTATAGTTGCACATGATCGCACCTGCCAGGCCGCGATGCCGAGAAGTGCGCCACCTGACTTCTGTGGTTGCAGCGTTTACGTTGAGAAGTCGCGCTGGATCGGCAGGGAATAAAGAGCTCAGTAGGGTTGTGTGCTAGGGCGCGCCCTGCTCCGAAGAGCTGAAAGAACTATCACATTGAGGCTGATCTCAGACATTGGAGTGAATTGTTCACAACTTGTTCCATCGTAATCTGTCCTGAAGTCTGAAAATTAAATCTGAGTAGTTTTCGGGCTTTTGGTATTGCATAGATATTAGCATCGCGGATTGTGGGAATTTTTTTAATCGGGTTGTGGCTTTTCATGACTCGGCGTACTTTGGGCCGTCCGTAACCTCAAGGTGAGCCTTTGTATGTAGACTTTTACATTTCATAACTGGCTTTAAACACAGTCTGTCACCTCCAAAATTAAGGAAGGCACCTTGTTTTATGCAAATAAGGTTTACGGTGCACCGTCGGCGGGGCTGCTCCGTTCAGTGCCACTGGTTTTCCCTGTATCATTGTTGTAGCGCTGCAATCTTAGGAAATGTCAGTCAAACAAGGGGAAGCGCTGGGCAGCGTTACTGGCGGAGGCGCCGTGCACCAAATGGAGGGCCCCTGCCCATTCTCCGCCAGGATTGGAGCACCCAATTTCCTACGGTATGCTTAATTTTAAACAGAGCAGATGGCGCTGTTCACTGTGTAGTGGCCAGACCGGGGTACTGCAGTGCAGCTCCCATTCAATAGCTCATGTCGGGGGACCCTCATTTCAAAGGCCGGTTTTATTAAGTTTTCGTTTAAAAAGAAGGAAAATGAAATTCAAGCTTTGAAATAAACGCTGAAAATCTGTATCTAATTTTTGGGGATGTTCAAAATGTGTCGCGTTTTCATTTAAAGAGGACCTTTCACTAGAATAAAACCTCTAAGTATACAGACATGGAGAGCGGCGCCCAGGGATCTCCCTGCACTTACTGTTATCCCCGGGCGCCGCTCAGTTCTCCCGGTATAGGCTCCGGTATCTTCATAGTTAGCCTCCACCCAGGGGAACCTGCCGGCGTCTCATTCTCCCATGCTGTAGCGCTGGCCATAGCCTGAAAGGCTTTTTTTTCTCTCAGGCTATGAGCTGAGCGCTGCGATTGGCCAGCGCTACAGCCTGGGAGAAGGAGATGCCGGCAGGTTCCCCTGGGTGGAGCCGAACTATGAACATACCGGAGGCTATAACCGGAGAACGGAGCAGCGCCCGGGGATAACAGTAAGTGCAGGGGGATCCCTGGGCGCCGCTCTTCATGTCTGTATACTTAGTTTAGATGTTTTATTCTAGTGAAAGGTTCTCTTTAAAGGGAACCTGTCACCTGGATTTTGTGCATAGAGCTGAGGACATGGGTTGCTAGATGGCCGCTAGCACATCCGCAATACCCAGTCCCCATAGCTCTGTGTGCTTTTATTGTGTAAAAAAAACAAAAAACGATTTGATACTTATGCAAATTAACCCGAGATGAGTCCTGTCCCTGAGATGAGTCCAGCGTGAAGGAGCCCTGCACCGCCCGGCATCCTCAGAATCTCCTCCTTGCTCTCCGACATCAGAAAGCTAGAGCGCTGTAATCTCGCGATGCGTGAGCTAGCGCATGCGCAGTTCGTTCCCTGAGGCTGATGCCAGCACAGGGAAGGAACACCATGACGACACTGCGCATGCGCTAGCTCGAGCATCGCGAGATTACGGCGCTCTAGCTTTCTGACGTCTGAGAGAAAGGAGAAGATTGTGAGGATGCGGGGCGGTGCTGGGCTCCTTCACGCTGGACTCATCTCGGGTTCATTTGCATATGTGTAAAATTGTTTTTTTTTTTTTTTTTTTAAACACAAAAGCACACAGAGCTATGGGGACTGGGTATTGCGGATGTGCTAGCGGTGATCTAGCAACCCATGTCCTCGGCTCTATACACAAAATCCCGGTAACAGGTTCCCTTTAAGTCCATATGTTACTCAGCTGGGGTTGAACATGCCTGGACAGAACACTTATTAACTGCACTGATTAAAAGTCTCTACTGTGCAGTCGCCATAATTGTACATAATGTCTTGCAGGGCAAGTTGGATGACTACCAGGAACGAATGAGCAAAGGAGAGCGGCTGAATCAGGACCAACTGGTAAGGACAGAACTAGGCTATTTTTCATGTTAATGCTTGGGGATTTTATATCTATCTATCTCACCTAAAGAATTATTAGGAACACCTGTTCTATTTCTTATTAATGCAATTATCTAGTCAACCAATCACATGGCAGTTGCTTCAATGCATTTAGGGGGGGTGCTCCTGGTCAAGACAATCTCCTGAACTTTAAACTGAATGTCAGAATGGGAAAGAAAGGTGATTTAAAGGGCTTCTGTCAGCCCACTAAACCGTTATTTTTTTTTTTTTTTTGCTTAATAATAACCCCTACACTGCGATTTATCCATACATAAGTAAAATAAGAATTTTGGTTCAGTAGAATTTGCTAAAACCCTATTTTTATAATATGTAAATTACCTTGCTACAAGCAAGTAGGGCGGCTACTTGCTGGTAGCAGCCGCATCATCCGATGGTAATGACGCCCCCTCTGCTTGTTGATTGACAGGGCCAGCGGACGGGATCTTTCTCCGCTGGCCCTGCCTGTTTTCATTCAATATCTGGCGCCTGCGCCGCGACCGTACCTATCTTCAATCGGCGCAGGCGCACTGAGAGGCGGCCACTCACTCGGCCGCTTCATCCTCAATGCGCCTGCGCCGATGACGTCACATCTACACCCGGCGCAGGCGCATTGAGGATGAAGCGGCCGAGTGAGTGGCGATAGGTCTTGTGATATTTGTATAGAGCAGGTTGTTACGGACGTGGCAATACCTAATATATAAACTTTTTTTATTTATGTAAGTTTTACACAATGATAACCTTTATGAAACAAGAAAAAAAAAATCATGTTTAAAGCGGTTCTGCACTTTGTTTTAACTGATCTATCCAGAGGATAGATCATCAGCTTCTGATCGGCAGGGGTCCGACACCCGGGATCCCCGCCGATCAGCTGTTTTAGAAGGCAGAGGCGCTCTAGTAGCGCCGCAGCCTTCCCACTGTTTACCGCAGGCCCACTGACGTCACGACTAGTATCAACTAGCGTGGGCGGGGCTAAGCTCCATTCAAGTAAACAGAGCTTAGCCCCGCCCACGCTAGTTGATACTAGTCGTGACGTCAGTGGGCCGGCGGTAAACCGTGAGAAGGCCGCGGCGTTACTGGAGCGCCGCTGCCTTCTCAAACAGCTGATCGGCGGGGGTTCCAGGTGTCGGACCCCCGCCGATCAGAAGCAAAGTGCAGAACCCCTTTAAGTGTCTTCATAGTCAGAGTTTTTTTTTTTTTTTATTTATTATTTTTTTGACGGTGTTCACCAGAGAGGTTAGGTGATGTGATATTTTTATAGAGCCGGTCGATACGGATGTGGCAATACCTAATATGTCTACTTTTCACATATTATTATATTTTTTTTTAACTTTATTTTTTAACTTTTTCACTATTTTTTTTTGTCTCACTCTGGGACTTAACTTTTGGGGGTCTGATCCCCTTTACAGTGCATGACAATACTTCTGTATTGTGATGCATTGGCTGTAAATGTATTACAGACTGTTACGGCCTGCTTGCCTGTCATCAGGTCCCCGTCACAGCAGTGTGGGGACCCGATGGCTGCTCCCTCCCTGCACAGACATCGCACGTGCTGAGGTCAGCACTGACTGTGGCCGTGCAGGGGTTAATGCGCCGACATCGGTGATTTCACTGATGCCGGCGCATACAGCAGGGGTCCGACTATCAGTGACTGCCGGACCCCTGCTGCGGACTCCTGCACCCGCCCGATCAGCGCACCGTACATGTTATGACTCTATGGCACCTATGCAGGGTAGGTGGTCGGCCAGTCCCGTTGAATCCTGTGGTTTTGGTCAGCATGTGTATAATTTGTATGGACAGCTTAAGGGGGGTGTCTGGCCTAGGAGCGGACTTAAGGGGGGTGTCTTCCTCGGAACGTGTGCTCAGATTAAAAGTAAACACTCACCTGTCTGCAGCTGAGCAACTGAATATTGTGAAATGTCATTTGAGCAGAGTTTGCCTTTAAATATTAATATTTTTCTATTTTTAGGATGCGGTGGCGAAATATCAAGAGGTTGTAACAAACATGGAATTTGCTCGTGAGCTTCAAAGAAGTTTCATGTCTTTGGGACAAGATGTAAGTAATGACCGTTCACCACCCTTTTCCCCACAGTCACTGTCTACCAGGCTTGACAGGGGTGTGGAAATAAAAAAAAATTAAAAAAAACTACTTGTCGAAGGACTAAAGCGGGGGCTCGATCTACTTGTCCTGATACAAAAAATAATTTAAAATCAAAACCATATTTCCATGCACCGCCACGCTTCCTTATGCATGGGGGTGGCTAGCTTGCGTTCTAGTCTGTGGTGTGAAATGACTCTAAGTTTAGTCCTTGTTCAGAACAGATGATTCTGTCCAGAATGCACTACATCGCGGCCGACTCACTATGTTGTGGGGCAGGAGGGGGTGTGATGATCCATTGAAGTGAATGGCACTGTAGCTTCAGGCGATCAAATGCACGGGATCGCAAGGCACAATTATGCCTGAGGTCCGGTCACAATGCTGCTTGCAGCATTTTGTTTGGACTGGACCACAGGCATAATGTGCCTTGCCATCCTGTGCAGCCGATCGCATTGCAGCCGTTGGGCATGGTTATGGTGCCAATCACTTAAACAGACCACTACGCCTCCTCCTGCCCAACAATATAGTTTGCCGGCTGCAATGCGATGCAGTGCATTCTGGACAGAATCAGGCCAGAACGCACTGCCTGGTGTGAACGAGGCCTTAATTACAATTAGTTTAGTGCACACTCTTGCTCTTAGCACATTACTACCTATACCTCTAGGTGGTTTAGGCAAATTGGCTGCTGATGTGGCCTGGAAAGGACCCCCCTCAGCTTCCCAGTTTGACAACACCTGCAGAAAGGGGGTCCTCTGAGGGATGCTGGCAGAGTTGAGTTCTATCATTGCCCCTGGCTCTGTAACGGCTCTGTCACTGCTCCCCCCCCCCCCCCCGAGCCGGAGACGTGACGGAACTTTTCATTGCTCCACCGCTCCAGCTCTGTCATTTCTTCTTCCCCACTGTCACCGCAGCTGCGTCACTGCTCGGTCACCGCTAGTGGTGAGTGAACCTCGGGTTCGGCTGAACTTCAGGTCAGAGCTGTGGTCACCTGCTGCCTACTGAGCAATGAGAGATGAGAGGGGCGTTGCACTTACTAGAGTGCAGCGCCCCCTACAGACAGAGCGGAGAGTTGCATCTATGACTTCAAATAAAAACCCTTTCCATTATAAAGTCCCTCCTGACAAGTAAATCTGTTGCCCACTTCAGATCCAGAAAACGATCAGAAAGACGGCTCGCCGTGAACAGCTCATGCGTGAAGAAGCGGAACAGAAACGTTTAAGAACGGTGCTAGAGCTCAAGTACATATTGGATAAGCTCGGAGACGAGGAGGTCCGCAATGAACTGAAGCAAGGTTTAAATGGAGTTCCTGTGTTGTCTGAAGAAGAACTTACTGTCTTGGATGAGTTCTACAAACTGGTGGAACCGGATCGGGACCCAGCCATGAGGTAAAATGGAAATCGAATGCCAATATTGAGGGAGATCGTAGAGCTGGCAGCTAAGCCTGCGGGATGTGTCTATTTCTATGGGACAAGCGCCTGCCCCTGGTGCCACTTGTCTTCCTGGAGAGTTAAAGGGGACCAGTCTCCTCCTGATATATCTGATTTTAGTAAATTCTGACAACTGTGTGTTACACTCTTCTGACAAAGGGAATGGTATCCCTACAGTGTGACACCGATGGAACCGTGTGTGAACACGCCGCGATTGGTATTGCACAATTGTCAATATTTTTCATAGATTTCTAGGAGGAATAACATTGCGTGTAAGAAAAGATGCTGCAGCATTGTCTATTGTGGTAAATGCTCTGCACAACCCTGACTTGTATTTTCATGAAGAATACAAGTACACGGTGCTGTGCTTTCTCCGGCTGTCCCATAGAGGTGACTGGAGCAGCTGTGAACATGTGCCATCCCCTTCCACAGATCTTGTTGGATGGGGATGCAGTGGTTTGACACACCAGTGAGCTGCTTATCCCCTATCCTGTAGGATGGGAAAACTACCCTTAGGGTCCATTCACACGTCCGCATCCAAATAGAACCTGTCCTATTCTTGTCCGCAATTGTGGACAAGAAAAGGCATTCTCTATGAGAGTACCGGTGATGTGTGGTCCGCAATATGCATACGTTTGTGTGAATGGACCCTTAAAGGGGTTGTCTCACTTCAGCTAATGTATTAACTTGTTCTACATGATAAATACCAAGGCACTTACTAAGGTATTGTTAATATCCATAATGCCTCCTTTGCTGGCTGGATTCATTTTTCCATCGCATTCGACCACCATGCAATCCATCAGCGGTGGCTGCGCTTGCACACTAGGGAAAAGCACCGACCTCTCTGGTGGCCCGGACTAGTGTGCAAGCACGGCCACCGCTGTGGAATTGCAGGGTGGTCGTAACCATGGAAACTAGCAGTGTAAAATGTGATTTGAAAAATTAATCCAGCCAGCAAAGGAGGCAATATAGATAATGACAATCCATTAGTAAGTGCCTTGTATTAACAATCTCTACATAATAATAAATGCCATTTGCTGAAGTGAGACAACCCCTTTTAAACCCAATTCAGTTTGGGTTTTAAATCTGCAACGTGTCAGTTTTGGCGTCAACCTTTGCAATGCAGCGAATCTCCAGATTTTATGCTCCAAAATAAGCAGACGTCCTGCTGCGTGTCAGAGAAGGAAGCTGGTAAAGAGCTCAGTGGCACACGAAACGCCTGCTTCTCCTGGCTGTACTTGTCTGAGCCCTTTTTGTACCAAAGTGCCATCTGCGGTCTACAATATATTGCATACAGTCGTCGGTGGACTGTTTTCAGCTCGTGCAGACTGTCAGGTTCTCTCCTACATAAGTGTTGTGTAACTGCAGGGACCCTGTAAATGTAGGGTTTTGTCCAGTACACGAGGGGGTTGTTGAATCTGCTCCTGTTGCTTTGGAGATTTTTGATGCCAGATGAGGAAAATCTAATATCTCTAATCTTCTTTTCCATCAGGTTGAGTGAGCAGTACGAACCGGCTTCCATTCACCTGTGGGATGCCCTCGAAGGGAAAGACAAGACTGTTTGTGGAACCACATGTAAGGCTTGTGTGAATGATGTAACTGGGAGTGGGTCCAGAAACGTTAATGAGCTGCTACGTGCTCCGTGTGTAAGGCTGCTGTCGGGCTGCGTTGCCTTTTCTGGCTTTTCCTTAGTCAGCAGTGACCTGGGCTCCATGCCAGCTTCTGCCCTCTCAGCAGGATTGTTGCTGATGCACACAGTGTGCCCTCTTTCTAGAAATCAGATTAGGCTCTGAAAAGTAACAAGCATTCATGTTTAAATGTAATGTCTGAATTGCTTTGTACATTGGGTCAGCATCTCCAGAAGCTGATGGGGACGGGGGCTTGTAATAAGTTTCTGCAGTCCATTAACTACAGGAGCTTGCTTCTTTATAACCTGTTTTCTATTAGGTGAACTGCTTGATGGACCAGATGTCACATTTCAGACCAATAAACATGCATCTAAACTATCTTATGAAATACAGTTGCAAGAAAAAGTATGTGAACCCTTTGGAATGATATGGATTTCTGCACAAATTGGTCATAAAATGTGATCTGATCTTCATCTAAGTCACAACAATAGACAATCACAGTCTGCTTAAACTAATAACACACAAAGAATTAAATGTTACCATGTTTTTATTGAACACACCATGTAAACATTCACAGTGAAGGTGGAAAAAGTATGTGAACCCCTAGACTAATGACCTCTCCAAGAGCTAATTGGAGTGAGGTGTCAGCCAACTGGAGTCCAATCAATGAGATGAGATTGGAGGTGTTGGTTACAGCTGCCCTGCCCTATAAAAAACACACACCAGTTCTGGGTTTGCTTTTCACAAGAAGCATTGCCTGAATTGAATGATGCCTTGCACAAAAGAGCTATCAGAAGACCTACAATTAAGAATTGTTGACTTGCATAAAGCTGGAAAGGGTTATAAAAGTTTCTCCAAAAGCCTTGCTGTTCATCAGTCCACGGTAAGACAAATTGTCTATAAAGGGAGAAAGTTCAGCACTGCTGCTACTCTCCCTAGGAGTGGCCGTCCTGTAAAGATGATTGTAAGAGCACAGCGCAGACTGCTCAGTGAGGTGAAGAATCCTAGAGTGTCAGCTAAAGACTTACAAAGTCTCTGGCATATGCTAACATCCCTGTTAGCGAATCTACGATACGTAAAACACTAAACAGGAATGGATTTCATGGGAGGATACCACAGAGGAAGCCACTGCTGTCCAAAAGAAACATTGCTGCACGTTTACAGTTTGCACAAGAGCACCTGGATGTTCCACAGCAGTACTGGCAAAATGTTCTGTGGACAGATGAAACCAAAGTTGAGTTGTTTAGAAGAAACACAAAACACTATGTGTGGAGAAAGAGGCACAGCACACCAACATCAAAACCTCATCCCAACTGTGAAGTATGGTGGAGCGGGCATCATGGTTTGGGGCTGCTTTGCTGCGTCAGGGCCTGGACGGATTGCTATCGAAGGAAAAATGAATTCGAGAAGAATGAAGTTTATGTAGACATTTTGCAGGAGAACTTAAGGCCATCTGTCCACCAGCTGAAGCTCAACAGAAGATGGATGTTGCAACAGGACAACGACCCAAAGCATAGAAGTAAATCAACAGAAGGGCTTAAACAGAAGAAAATACGCCTTCTGAAGTGGCCCAGTCAGAGTCCTGACCTCAACCCGATTGAGATGCTGTGACATGACCTCAAGAAAGCGATTCACACCAGACATCCCAAGAATATTGCTGAACTGAAACAGTTCTGTAAAGAGGAATGGTCAAGAATTACTCCTGACCGTTGTGCACGTCTGATCTGCAACTACAGGAAACGTTTGGTTGAAGTTATTGCTGCCAAAGGAGGTTCAACCAGTTATTAAATCCAAGGGTTCACATACTTTTTCCACCTGCACTGTGAATGTTTACATGGTGTGTTCAATAAAAACATAGTAACATTTAATTCTTTGTGTGTTATTAGTTTAAGCCGACTGTGATTGTCTATTGTTGTGACTTAGATGAAGATCAGATCACATTTTATGACCAATTTGTGCAGAAATCCATATCATTCCAAAGGGTTCACATACTTTTTCTTGCAACTGTAGGCTATCCAAGTTTTGAAAATCTATGCTTGGGATAGGTCATCAATATTAGGCCACCAATTGCCTGCCGATCAGCTTTTTGAAGGAGCAGCAGCGCTCTGAGCATTACAACCTATTCATTGGTCAGTACTGCACCAATCGGCGGGGATTCAAAGATTCGGACCCCCCCCCCCCCCACAGATCTTATATATGATGGCCTGGATAATCCCTTTGCCATTAGAACTGATAAGAATTTGTCTCATTTTAGATAAAGCCCTGCGTGAACTGCTGGATCGTATCCTTCAGAGCGGATATTTTGATACCCCCCATAATCACCAGAATGGGCTCTGTGAGGAGGAGGAAGCCCTTGCAGTGCCGCCTGCAGAAGAACAGGCGCCCGAGCTCGGTATGTTCATAGCTGCCTTGTCTAGCCTACTTAAACTACTTTGTAATTCCTGGGTTGTATTTGGTCAAAGTGATATAAAGTTTGACGCTTTCATCTTGTAGCACTTAAAAGAGGAAAAAAATTGCCCCTGAAGGTGTCCATAACCTTTGATCGCGTTTTACTCATTTTGGGCTTAAACACAAACCTTTTTCCAATTGGTCTTTATTTTTTTTTTTTAAAAACAAACAAACTGTCACAAAGGGTTAACAGTTTTTCTTCTAGCTGTGTGAATCCTACTTTCACTTTTTGCTTGAAGGGGTTTTCTCATCTCAGACAATGGGGGCATATCGCTAGGATATGCCCCCATGGTCTTATAGGTGAGGGTCCCACCGCTGGGACCCGCACCTATATCGAGAACGGAGCCCCGAAAGTTAAGGAGAGCGCACTGCACATGGGCAGCCGCCCTCCATTAATTTTTTTATGGGGCCGCCGTAAATAGCAGAGCACTGGCTCGGCTATTGCCGTATGCGCCATAGAAATGAATGGGAGCATGGGCCACGCATGCTCCAATTCACTTCTATGGGAGAGTCGGGGATTAGCGCTTTGTGGTGGACGGACCCCGGGAAATCTGGGGTTCTCCAGCCACAGCGCTCCCTTCTCAATATAGGTGCGGCTCCCAGCGGTGGGACCCACACCTATCAGACAATGGGGGCATATCCTAGCGATATGCCCCCATTGTCTAAGATGGGAATACCCCTTTTTAAATAACTTTTTATCTGTAAATTACTGAAAGGTCATAAACACTTATCAGTAATATAAGGATTGAGCTTTGAGTGTTTAGAAGGTCTGACAGCAGAGACAAGGAGCCCATCAGCTCCCCAACTGACGGAGCAGAGAGAATTCAGATCCAGCTAACAGAGCATCTTGGCTCTGTACAGAGAAAAGGACTCCATATTTTTAATAAAGACCAATTGAAAACTTTTTTACCTCATAAGTACAATGCAATAAATAAATAAAAATACCACCAAAGGTGTACATAACCTTTTAAGGGTGCCCATCTTACAAAAAAAAAAAAATGAAGGGGCAGAGTACTGGTTTAGCGCTGTGTCCCTTCACTAGTTTTCCTCTGCTCAGGCTTATCACCCCTCATATCACAATATTGCTGCACATAAGCCACCGACAGCAAGCGATGTGAAAAGAACAGCTTTGTATTAACCAGATTTTTCATCCTATATTTTTCCCTTTTCCCTTTTTAGAACCTGTAGAAGCTGTGGAGGAATATGCTGAGCCCACTGAAGTAGAGTCCACTGAGGTAAGACTGTAATGCATTTGTCTTGGCTGCGTCTTAGACTGACTTGTGCTGATGCGGTTAGCTCACTAAGCTGCGCCCCGCACTGTCGGCGCCCTGGGCGAGGAGCTGGTTGGTGTTTTGGCTGGCTTCAGCAGCATCTTGTTTTAGTGTTAATCCAGTCTGCCTAAGCTGCCAGCATTGGGTAAAATGCACAGGTTTGTTTATGGTGCAGGCACGTTTATGGTAATGTGCAACTGATGACATTTGTTTTAGATGAACGGTCCATATATCATGGGCGCTGGCAGCAGAAGTTTATGGAAAAGCTGGCGGAGCTTGTATTGTGCTTCTAGTTCTCATTGTGCGTGTACTCTCTATCTGCTTCTACGTGTGCAGACCATTGTGGTTTCATCTTCTACAGTTTGTGAACAGACAGTTCATGGCAGAAACCCAGTTCAGCAGTGAGAAGGAACAAGTGGATGACTGGACAGTAGAAACTGTGGAAGTAAGTGTGACTTGGGAGTATCTTCTTTTCATATCTCTTGTAATGCAGAAAGCATTTGCCACTGTTGGTAGAACCGAAGGGCACCCCTAAAATTCCCATTATGCACAGTGGTTTCCTTTTCTGAATGCTTGCTTAAAAGCAAACAAATGAGCATTCCAGGGGCAGCTTAAAGGGGTTTATCCAACCCCTATAATGACCCTGGCCCCTCGTGTACATTATACTTGCCTGCTCCCCGCCACCCACGTCACTCCAGATCCCTGCATGGCCGCCGCTGCATCTCCCTGTTGTGCTGATCAAAACATCCGGTGACGGTGGGGAGCGGCCAATAGCAGGCGTCGCTGAATGTTTTGATCCACGCGATGGGGAGATGCGGGGCGGTCCGTGCAGGGATACGGAGTGACACGGGAGCAGGTAAGTATAACATATGAGGGGCCTGGGCATTGGGAAGGGGGTGGTTATTATAGGGGTTGCAGGAGCCCTAACTCCCTTGATTTACTTTGTTGAAGCATCTGCCAGATGTACATTGTTTTCTTGTTTTTACAGGTTGTGAACTCGCTCCAGCAACAGCAGGCGGCATCCCCTCCAAATCCTGAGCCCCTTCAGTTAAGTGCTATTCCCCAAATTCAGCCTGACCCCGTGGTCCGAAGGCAAAAGGTTCAGGATCTGATGGCTCAAATGCAAGGTCCATACAATTTCATGCAGGTTAGTACAATGCTTCCTCACAATATATATCGAAATGGATAGACCTCTTTTTTATGGGTTGCTTACGTCAATCCTAAATTTCTAGGACTCTATGTTGGACTTTGACAACCAACCGATTGACCCAGCCATTGTGTCCGCACAACCCATGAATCCAGCTCAAAGCCTGGAGCTGCCACAGATGGTTTGTCAGCCAGGTAAGTATATAAAAAAAAAATAATGCATTTAAGAAATCGCAAAGGCCATTTTCTGACAAAGGTTAAGGGGTGTGCTAAAATAAGTGACCGGCTAGAGAGCAACTGATGTTTTTCTTTCTTACTCTAGTTCACTCTGAGCCCAGGCTATCTCAGCCCAGCCAAGGTCCTGATAGCACACAGGTGAGTTAGCCTTAGTATGGTTTTTAGGCCAGACACAGAAACGAGCGAGTTGGATGCAAGGAACTCGCAGTGTCTGTGAGAGATCCCGTTCTGGCCTCCCCTCCTCGGACAGGATTGCACAGCATTATACTGAAGTATAGTGTTTAACCCCTTAAGGACTCAGCCCTATTTCACCTTAAGGACTCGCCCATTTTTTGCAAATCTGACCAGTGTCACTTTAAGTGGTGATAACTTTAAAACGCTTTGACTTATCCAGGCCATTCTGAGACTGTTTTTTCGTCAGATATTGTACTTCATGACACTGCTAAAATGAAGTCAAAAATATTAATTTTTATTTATTAAAAAAAAAAAAAAATTACAAAAAATTAGTAAAAAATTGCAAATTTCTAAGTTTCAATTTCTCTACTTCTATAATACATAGTAATACCTCCAAAAATAGTTATTACTTTACATTCCCCATATGTCTACTTCATGTTTGGATCATTTTGGGAATGACATTTTATTTTTTGGGGATGTTACAAGGTTTAGAAGCAAATCTTGAAATTTTTCTGAAATTTTCAAAAACCCAATTTTTAGGCACCAGTTCAGGTCTGAAGTCACTTTGCGAGGCTTACATAATAGAAACCACCCAAAAATGACCTCCTTCTATAAACTACACCCCTCAAGGTATTCAAAACTGATTTTACAAACTTTGTTAACCCTTTAGGTGTTTCACAAGAATTAATGGAAAATAGAGATACATTTATACAATTTTAAAATTTCACATTTTTGGCAGATTTTCAATTTTAATTTTTTTTCCAGTTCCAAAGCAACAGCCAAACCAAACTCAATATTTATGGCCCTGATTATGTAGTTTACAGAAACACCTCATATGTGGTCGTAAACTGCTGTACGGGCACACGGCAGAGCGCAGAAGGAAAGGAATGCCATACGGTTTTTGGAAGGCAGGTTTTGCTGGACTGGTTTTTTTGACACCATGTCCCTTTTGAAGCCCCCTGATGCACCCCTAGAGTAGAAACTCCCAAAAAGTGACCCCATTTTAGAAACTACGGGATAGGGTGGCAGTATTGTTGGTATTAGTTTAGGGTACATATGATTTTTGGTTGCTCTATATTACACTTTTTGTGAGGCAAAGTAACAAGAAATAGCTGTTTTGGCACCGTTTTTATTTTTTGTTATTTACATTCGTCTGACAGGTTAGATCATGTGATATTTTTATAGACCAGGTTGTCACGGATGCTACGATACCTAATATGTTTACTTTTTTTAAATTTTATGTAAGTTTTACACAATGATTTCTTTTTTTAAACCAAAAAAATCATGTTTTAGTGTTTCCATAGTCTGAGAGCCATAATTTTTTCAGTTTTT
Source organism: Bufo bufo (assembly GCF_905171765.1). NCBI lineage: Eukaryota > Metazoa > Chordata > Amphibia > Anura > Bufonidae > Bufo > Bufo bufo. Next base: position 17,260,116 of record NC_053398.1, on the reverse strand, counting down.
GGGCGATTACCTTGGGTAGGGTATGATTTTTGCGGGATGAGATGACTGTTTTATTGGCACTATTTTGGGGTGCGTGTGACTTTTTGATCGCTTGCTTATTACACTTTTTGTGATGTAAGGTGACAAAAAATGGTTTATTTAGCACAGTTTTTATTTTTTATGGTGTTCATCTGAGGGGTTAGGTCTTCTGATATTTTTATAGAGCCGGTCGATACGGACACGGCGATACCTAATATGTACACCCCCCCTAATTTTTACCAATTTATTTTAACTTTTTATTTGGGGAAAATGACGTTTTTGTTTATTTTTACTTGAAACTTTTAATTTTTTTGGGGGGGGGGACTTTATTTTTTCAACTCTTTTTTTTTTTTTTTTTTTTTTTTTTTACTTTATTTTTTGTCCCACTTTGGGACTTGAACTTTTGGGGGTCTAATCCCCTTTACGATGCATTCCAATACTTCTGTATTGGAATGCATTGGCTGTATGAGTAATACAGTGAGTATTACTCATACAGCTTCCAGCTTGTGAGATCCAGGGGGCTGGATCTCACAGGCTCGTCACCGGAAGGCATCGCGCTGCCTTCCATGCCATCGGGTCCCCCCTACAGCCGCATGGGGACCAGATGGCACCACCACCTGCTGGATAAGTTCAAACCGCAGGTCTGAATTGACTTGCAGCGATCGCCGATGCGGGGGGGACGACAGGATGCCCGCTGAATGATTTCAGCGGACATCCTGTTGCGATTAACCCGCGCCGCAATGCCGTTTTAAAGTTAGGACGTACCGGTACGTCCTGGGTCCTTAAGGACTCGGCAAACATGGCGTACCGGTACGTCCTAAGTCCCTAAGGGGTTAAAGTCCTGAAATGTACTAAATTAATTACACTGAAATAATGCTGTCAGTATAATAAAATACACTCGAGACCCTCAGGGTTGCACAGCCTTGTAAACTGGTATAATACTGTGCGATCCTGTCTGAGGAGGGGAGGCCAGAATGGGATCTCACTGACATAGGCTGTGTGTGTCTAGCCATAGGGTGTCAAATTCTCACCAACCCCCCCCTTGGGCCAACCTGCAAAGGGACGCCTACTTACCTGCTTCCATGTGCTGGCTCCCAACTTCTCCTCTCTCCAACCTCAGCTGCTCCACTGTGTTCCCAGCATGTCAGTGTCCATGCTAAAGGCGGGGGGAGAAGGAGCGAGGAGCCAGTGCCACGAAGCAGACAGTCAGGTCCATAAATATTGGGACATTGAAACAATCCTAACATTTTTGCCTCTATTCACCACCACAATGGATTTGAAATGATACAAACAAGATGTGCTTTACCTGCAGACTGTCAGCTTTTCATTTGAGGGCATTTACATCCAAATCAGGTGAACGGTGCAGGAATTGCATATGCAAACTGTTGTAATTCCTGCACCGTTCACCTGACTTGGATGTAAATACCCTCAAAGTAAAGCTGACAGTCTGCAGGTAAAGCACATCTTGTTCGTTTCATTTCAAATCCATTGTAATGGTGTATAGAGCCAAACATGTTATAATTGTGTCCATGTCCCAATATTTATGGACCTGACTGTAAGTAGGCTTCCCTGCCCAAAGATACATAACCCCTTTTAAGTATTAATGACCCACAATCCAGCACTGTCTATGGTCTGCCTGACTAGAAGTGCTATAGACATACATTAATAGGCATTTATCCCTTCATTTGCCCTCACATCAACTAGAATCCGGGATGGCCAACCTGCGGCTTTCCAGCTGTTGTAAAACTACAATTCCCACCATGCCTTGAAGGCTGTAGGCAGTCTGGGTATGCTGGAAGTTGTATTTTCACAACAGCTGGAGAGCCGCAGGTTTGGCCATCCCTGCACTAGATCTACACAAAACCATACAGATAAGTGCTGTCCCTCATTCTTTACTAAGAATTGATCCAATTGTATTTGCTTCATTTTTCAGTTGCTGTGACTAATGAGGAGTTTGTAGACCTCTTGATGAACAAATACAATGTTTTTTTTGTTTTGTTTTTTTTTTAAATATGTTTTTTTGAATGTATGCTTTACTACTTTGAAGGTTCCAATGGTATCTTCCACTAGTGAAGGCTATGCTGGTTCTGCACAGATGTACCAAACGTCTCATCCCTCAGAACAGAGGTCCCAAAAAGACGCCATGGAGCAAATTCAGGTAGCATGCTGCCTTTGTAGATCATGTAGATGTCTCCATCTTTTCTTGCTCATTTTCTAAAGCATCATGTCTTGTTTGCAGGCATCTCTAAACTTAAGTACAGATCCAACACAGACTTCCTCGTCGCTTCCTGCTGCTTCCCAACCTCAGGTGTTTCAGACTGGGTCCAACAAGCCGCTGCACAGCAGTGGCATCAATGTGAATGCTGCGCCATTCCAGTCCATGCAGACCGTACGTTTATGAATAATTTGAGATGGGATGGAGTGAGCTGGCCATGCTTTATGCTCTTGGTGTCTCTGTAACAAACACATCTTCTGTTAGGTATTTAATATGAATGCACCTGTCCCTCCTGTGAACGAGGCAGAAACGCTTAAGCAGAACCAGTACCAAGCCAGCTACAGTCAGTCTTTCCCTGGCCAGCCGCTTCAAGTGGAACAATCTGAACTTCAGCAAGAGCAGCTACAAACAGGTAATGATGGGCCTCAGCCACACGCTGCGAGGAAGTCCGTCAGGTTTATGGATTTATATGAAGAGGCACTTGTTTCATTGCTTTGCTTCTGCTCGTTTCAGTGGTAAACCCTTACCATGCAGCACCGGACCAGTCACACCAAGCTTCTGCCGGGCACCAGCAGACACAACAGCAGAATGCCGGATTTCCCCGCAACGGCCAACCTTTCTACAACAACCGAGGGATGCCCCGTGGTGGACAGCGTGGTGGCAGGGGCTTAATGAACGGCTACAGAGGACCATCCAATGGCTTCAGAGGTAGTTAGTGATCATGATCACTTTTGTTCCCAAAATGGGACTGTTTTGCATTAGTCTATGTGAAACCTCAATCTAATTTCCCAATTAGTTGGCTGTAAAAACCTAATTTAAATTGCATGAAGAAATCGCTTCCGTTCCTGCTGGATCTGCTTCTCGCTTTGGCTCCTGAAACCTCAATAGATGTGTGTGGTTCCAGCCTGGAGACTGGCTCCGTGGTTAGCACTGATGCCAAACATCTGCATGGAGTTAGAATGTTCTCCCAGTGTTTGCCTGGGTGTCCTCCAGGTACTCGGGTCCCAGACCCTAGAGACATACTGATGGGGAACTTAGATTGTGAGCTCTATTGGGGAATTCCTATTCCCTTGACACTAAATTGTCTTATCTACCATGCTTGGGTGTTGTAGACTTGCATATAATCTAGCTTCTTCCATGCTCGCAGGAGGTTATGATGGCTACCGCCCTGCCTTCTCAAACACTCCAAACAGCGGTTATTCACAGCCACAGTTCAGCGCTCCCCGGGATTATACCAACAACTACCAACGGGTAAGTGCTGCTCCGAAACTTGTGCAACTTCTAACCTAAATGACTAGCCAGATCTTTCATCTGTGGATAGTTACAGGAATCCCCTTTACTTTCTTCAAGGGGTTGTCCCATAAAGTATTCTACAGTTGTAATTAATAATTTAGCATAGCTACTGAGTTATTCAATAAAAGGTATTTGTATAGCGCCACCTGCTGTCTGTTTCCCCCCCCTCTCTTATTTCTTTGTCCTGCTCACTGAGAAGGCCGCACATGCTCAGTTTCAGCCTTCAACTACCCCCTGAGCTGTAATGGGGACAGAGCTGCAGCAGAAAGGACACGCCCCCTGAGCTACAGCAGAAAGGACACTCCCCCTGAGCTGCCAGCTTGATATAAATCTAGCAGAGCAATAAATGGGTAGATCTCTGGATCCATGTGAGGTACAGGGCTGGTTCTAGCCTTGTTAAGCCTCATTCACACGTCGGTGTTCCACGTATGTGTTCTCCACGGACGGCACACGTCCCCATTCATTTTAATAAGTGTATTCACACATCAGTGATTTAGCACGGTCAGTGTTTTTAGCACGGATGCATGCTCTATTTTGTCAGTGTTCACGGTTCCATCACGTCCATTATAGTCTAGGGGTCAGTGAAAAACACGGATGCCTTCTGTGTTTCACGGATCATTAAGAAGAGATGCTTTGAAAATTATTTGTCAGTGAAACACAGATGGCACACGGACCTAACACAGATCACTGACCACCTGCTCATGGATTTGAGCATGGACGTGTGCATGAGGCTTTAGAAAGAGATGGTCATCTACTATGTTGTGTGTTTTTTTAAAATTTTTATTATTAGTTGTGGGATAACCCCTTTAAGAGTGTGTGTGGCTTTGGTTTTCTGTTTTATTATTTTGAGGGATAATTGTAAGGATGAAATTGATTTGCTGCCATTTCAAGCCCAGGGCTACTGATCTTTACCATGCGGCTCTCCTACATCTCCTAGCATGCACTGGTGGCCTGAAGCCATTAGCTGCCGGCAAACTGCAGGTTGTAGATCGCTGGTTTTATAGGGTCAAACTCCCAGGTAATTCTGCAATTATACCATTGCTCACAGGCGTCCAAAGGTCATGGTGGGAACCTAGGCTAATATTTGGGGGCAGGGCTGGGAGGAACATGAAGTTTGCATAGTGATGAGGTATCTATAGTAAATCGGTGCAGGTGTACTCTTGGCTTCATGATGTATCCCTTTCATAACCAAGCAAAACTGACCCGCTGTATTCTCTCCCTTTTTTTAGGATGGCTACCAACAAAACTTTAAGCGTGGCGCTGGACAAGGAGGTCCTCGGGGCGCCCCTCGAGGTAATGCTCAAGTGATGCACTCCTAATACAGCTTCCAGGCATCATGGTTTCAAGCCTGAGGAGCAGAAGGAATATTTTATCCCCCCTACAATAACATGCCTAGATAACGTCGGCCACAGCATCTAGTGTGAGGTGTAGCATTTCGCTCGGGTGTTGAGCGAGACGTTATGCGTTTTTGTATAGGATCCATTGAAATTTCGTTGAGCATCAAGTTAGCACTCGGTTAAAAACTTTGCCTTTTACTAGAGTGACTTGGCTTTTTTTTTTTTTTTTTTCTTGTTTTTAACAACAATCTCTCCTGAAAACTTGAAGTTTTAACTTAATTTTTTTTTACTTTTTTTTTTTCCTCTCCCCAACCAAGATGGGGCTGTGTACATTCATATATATTTTTTTTTTCACTTCAACTTTTGCAAGCAGAACTAAATTGTTTTTACCCCTGCTATTAAAATTTTGCCCCCCCAAAAAACTCAAAACTTGTGACTTGTTGCTTGAGTTTCAAATAAAGTTGTGTTAACGTCAACCGCAGAGTTCCTTGTGGTCTGTTTTATTAAGCTCTGCTGTTGTGTGTCTGTTATAATCCTTTTAACTTGCACCTTCTGCTTTTTTACATGGGCCTGTTGGGAACAAGCGTTCATAGAAACATTAATTTGGTCAGACATAAGCACCCCACCGATCTGATGCACTATACCGACCTGTATGGGGTGCATGTACAAGTGCGACTGATCTCCTGTCCCCGTGTGGTTTGCATTGGTCTGTATGGAGGCCATTTAAAGTGGTTGTCTGGTTTCCGATATTGATGACCTACCCTCCGGATGGGTCATCAGTATAAGGCTCCATTCACACGTCCGCAAATGGGTCTGCATTCGTTCCGCAATTTTGCGGAGCGGGTGCAGACCCATTAATTTTCTATGGGGACGGAATGGATGCGGACAGCACACAGTGTGCTGTCAGCATCCGCATTTGCGGAGCGCGGCCCCCATCTTCAGGTCCGCAGCTCCGCAAAAGATAGAACATGTCCTATTCTTGTCCGCAGCTTGCGGACAAGAATAGGCATTTCTATAGGGGTGCCGGGCGTGTTGCGGATCCGCAACACACCACGGAGGTGTGAATGGAGCCTAAGGCTACTTTCACACTAGCGCTTTTGCTAGATCCGGCAGGGTTCAGCAAAAAAAAAAAAAAAAAACACTTCCGTTACTGATAATACAACCGTCTGCATCCGTTATGAACGGTTCCGGTTGTATTAGGTCTTCTATAGCTAAGACTGATCCGTCATGAACTCTATTATAAGTCAATGGGGGACGGATCCGTTTTCTATTGTCAGTTAAACAGATCAGTCCCCAACTGACTTGCATTAGGGGTCATGATGGTTTTGCTCCGCATCCCATGACTGAAAGAAAATCGCAGCATGCTGCGGTTTGCTCTCCGGTATGAGAGCGCATTTCGTTCAGTTAGGTTTTGTCCCCGTTGACTATGAATGGGGGGGGGGGGGTAACGTAAGCGTTTTTCCAGTATTGAGACCCTATGACTGATCTCAATACCGGAAAATAGAAACGCTAGTGTGAAAGTAGCCTAAGATCGTCTGGAATCAGACTCTGTTTGAAGAGACCGCAGCGCCAGTCTCTTGACGGTGAGAAGGCAAACTGTGAAGAGGCCGCAGCATTCTCATGAACGCTGTGGTCTCTTCAAACAGCTGATTGGCGGGGGTGCTGGGATAGGTCAACAATATCAGAAACGGGACAACCCCTTTTAAATAAATCCTCTATTGGTGCTATTTACGCTTCTGCCCGTGTAAAAGGGGGGCCCCTATGGGTGGCACAGGCATTTGTCTACCTGCCTCATGTTCTGTGGTCTCTTTACTGCTGTGTGTGCGCTTTCCTCTTGACGTTTTATGTGAGTGATCTATTGGTTGACGATCATCACCGCTTTCTTTGCCGGGAGCAGGGAAGGGTTGAGGTCCGGACATCCTAAAATCCATGCGCCATTACTTGTGCCAGTTACAACTGGCTCACGTCGCTCATAATGGCAGCCCGGGGTGTCCTTGCCCAAGGTTTCTCCTTAGTCTGTTAGAGCCCAAACCTGCCTATTACAAAGGAAATTAATAAGTTAGATGAAACTTTTTTTTTTTTTTTTTTTAGTTAAAGCTATTTCATTTTGCAGGTCGCGGAGGGCCCCCAAGACCTAGCAGAGGGATGCCACAAATGACCAGTCTACCAGTCAATTAACCCATTGGAAAGAAGCCTTGCACACCAGCTGGTGTCTGTAATAAGAAGTTAGCTTTTTTTTATTTTATTTTTTTATTCCCCCTCCCATTCCCTTAATCCTTGCCAGGAGATCTCAGTGATGAGGGGACTGTCTTATTGTTGGATTGATGCGAGACTACGTTTTGTCCGATTTCCATTGACTGGATATGCAAACACCTTTTTTGAATCCATACACTGCATGATCTTCCGGTACTTCGGTGAAGGGGCCAGCGGCTGCTTCTGGCTCTGAAGGACATGTTCTCAGTATAGTTCCCTGGTGATCTACGTCTTGGTAACACAACCACTCTGGGTCCAGTGTCCTCCTCCCGACGCCCTTAGATCTGTCCATTGCCGCAAGGTCTCATGTTTAGCTCCTGACTTGGATCATCCAGTCTGTTCGGGCAGGTAGAGACCTTGTGTTGCATCTGTCAGTTCATCACATGAAAAGGTTTATGTTAGAATTTTTCTCCTTTTACCAGTTTGCAATTTTGGGCAGTACAAGAACGCCTTGTGGGGCTTGTGATCTCGCCTCGTCATTAAGGCCAAGAAGCTTTTGCGAGTCGCAGATTCTCTGCTGTAACCTCGGATGAGGAGCCGATGCCCATCCGAGATGCCACTCAAACCTGCCATTTGTGGTTCGTTCCTTCTCTGTGCAGGGGACTGGCTGCCCGGCAAATGATGCAACAGTTGTTTTAAAAGGCAAATAAAGACACGTTTATATAAAAAATATATATAATATTGCATTTTGGTGAGAATCTGGATAAATGGGAGAGGTCATTTAGTATTTGCACAATGTCTTCAGGGTCCGCTTCAGACGGTCATTCGGATTTTCGTCGACAAAAAAAAAAACTGATTATGTAAATCCATACAGCATATGTGTGGCAGGCTTAAAGGGGTAATCGGTTAAGTTATCCCCTTTCCACAGGATAGGAGATGACCGTTAGGCCTCTTGCATACATACGTCGTGCATTAGGGACTGCAATTTTCGGTCCCCAAAGCACGGGCAGCGGCCGGGATGGATCGAGAACTATTCAACTTGAATGGGTCCGTGATCCGTCCGCACTGCAAAAAAAAATAGAACAATATTTTTATTTATTTTTGCGGTGCGGCGGCACGGACAGAATCGCCACATCACGGATGCGGAACTATTCACTTAAAATGGGTCCGCAATCACGGATCGGAACCCCATGGAGTGCTTCTGTTCCGCATTTCCGTGATTGCGGACCCATTTTAAGTGAATAGTTCCGCATCCGTGACGTGCCTGTGTATTGCAGACCGCAATACGGCCATTGGCACACAGCGTTCATGTGCAAGAGGCCTTGGATTGGTAGGGTTCGCCAATCGCGAGAACTGATACCAGTCGAAGCCCTCCAAAATGAACAGAGTGACGGGTCAGGCAGGTAAGCTGCTGCTGCTCCTTTCACCTCTATGGGAGTTTTGGAAATAGCTGGACTTGGGTGTCCCTGGAACTCCTGTAGAGATGAATGGACCTGGAGGGATGGGGAGCAGCCAGTGGTAGCACTCGCCAATCTAATACTTATCCCCTACCTGCGGATAGTGGAATACCGTATTACATGATGGCCATTCATCTGAAAAACTGCCCAGCAATGCCAACCTGACTGCTGCCTCCCCAGCAAAGGCTGTGTGCTGGGATCAGAACATGGGGCAGTCAACTGACTTTCAAATTGGAGTGGCCCAGACTGGTTACTTGCCTCTTTAAATTGCATTTATCATGTAGAGCAGGGGTAGGCAACATCCGGCACTCCACCTGTTGTGAAACTACAACTCCCAGCATGCATACTTGCGCTGCTCTCCTAAGAACTCTCATAGAAATTAATAGAGCATGCTGAAAATGGTAGTTTCACAGCAGCTGGAGTGCCGAAGGTTGCTGATTCCCCCCCCATGTAGAGAAAGTGAATACAAGGCAGTTACTAATGTATTGTGATTGTCCATATTGCCTCCACATTATACACTGCTCGCGGTGCTCAGCAGTGGCTGTGCTTTCATACTATGGGGGGAAATTGATGGCCTTTCCGGTGGCTGGGAGTGTGCATAAGACTTTTTTTTCCTATAGTGTGCAAGCACGGCCACCGCTGCTGATTGTAGAGTGGTCATAACCATGGAAATAAGCCGTGTATAGTGTGATAGAAAGAGGAATCCAGCCAGAAATGGAAGCAATATGGACAATCACAATACATTAGTAAGTGCCAATATCAGATTGGTGGGGATCCACAATCGGCACCCCCTACTGGCGCTGGAAGCTACACATTGGATGGAGCCTTCTGCTTCCTTCTACGGCACAGTGTCTGACGGCTGCCCTAGACATATGATTGGTGGGAGTATAGGGTGTCTGACCCCCCCCCCACCAACCACCACTTGCATATTGATGACATATCCTGATCACAGGCCTTTAATATTTAAAGGGAATCTGTCATCAAATCCATCCTGTTAAAGCCAGCTTAGAGGTGCTATGAGCCCTTGTCAGCTGAGTCTAATGTTCTTGCGCCCAGGTCTTTCCGTAGCCTTTAATTCATAGAAAACCGCTTTTTAATAGATGTAAATTAGTCACACTGGTGATCGTGCTGCCGCCAGACTTCAGGGACAGGCGTGAATAAGTCTACGAGACTGGCCCTGTCAACCAAAGAGGTGGGAGTGCAATGGCAACACCCTCATTGCACCCAAGGACTAATTTACATATGACTAAAAAAAAGCTGTTCTCTCTGCAATAAGCCCACGGAACGATATGGGAGCAAGACCATTAACCTCAGTTTGGAAGGGCTCATCAGACATGTAAGCAGGTTTTAATAGAAATGGTATTGGTGACAGATTCGCTTTAAATCTTGGGAAACTCCTTTTAAAGTATCTGCACATCTAGAAATGCTACAGAAGTTGCTGACATCTTTTCAACCACACATATTCTACCACCGCCACGTGTCTAAGAAGACCACACAACCGTTGTTTTGCATTCCGCAAAAAACTGATACCAGCCGTGTGCATTCCACATTTTGCTGAGTGGGACAGCTGGCCCCTAATAGAACAGCACTATCCTTGTCTTTAATGCGGACAATAATAGGGCGTGTTATAATTTTTTACGCAACGGACATACAGACACGTGTTACTTCCTTTTTTATTTTATTTTTTGTGGCCCCATTGAAGTGAATTGTTCCGCATGTGGGCTGCAGAACCCCCCCCCCACACAGACAAAAAGTGCGTTCATGTCCTAATGCAGTGACCAATGATCATGGGGTGCAGTGTGATCCTGCAAAACACATCTGCTTAAGGGCTCGTTCACATGAATGTGTGCTGCCCGTTGCCATGTTGCGGACCTGCAATACACGGGCACCGTTCAGTGTGCATTCCGCATCACGGAGGCGGAACACTACGGAGTGCTTCCTGGGGTTCCATTCAGTGCCTCCAAACCGCAAAAAGATAGAACTTGCTTTATCTTTTTGCCGACCGGAGGGATCCTGGACCCATTCAAGTGAATGGGTCCACGATCCCCATGCGGCTGCCCCACGGATGGTGCCTGTGCATTGCGGACCAGAGCACGGGCAAGGGCTTCACACGTTTGTGTGAACGAGCCCTAAGGCTACATTCACACGCACGTATTATTATGTTTCTGTGTCCCGTTTTTTTTTTTGCGGTTTGGATGAGAACCCATTCATTTAAATAGGTCCGAAAAAATGGGAACAGCACAACGTGTGCTATCCGCATCCGTATGTCCGTTCCGTAACCCCGCAAAAAAAATAGAACATGTCCTATTCTAGTCTGTTTTGTGGACAAGGATAGGCATTGTTACAATGGATCCGCAAAATAAACGCACACGGTCGTGTGCATGAGGCCTTATAATGAGGATTATCCAACGTCTGTCACTTCGTAAAGCAGTGGAGAACATTATTGCAGCGACTTTAGGTCTGCGTACAGATGTGGCAGATCTTTTCTACAATAACTGCATCAACCTCCAGCTGTTGTGTAAGGCCTCATACACACCAACATATTTTGTTTTCGTGTCCGTTTCGTAATTTTTATTTTTTTTTGCGGATAGGATGCAGACCTATTCATTTCAATGGGTCCGCAAAAAATGCGGACAGCACACAGTGTGCTGTTCGCATCCGTATGTCCGTTCTGTAGCCCCGCAAAATAAATAGCGCATGTCCTATTTTCTTTTCTAGTTTGCGGACAAGGATAGGCATTATTACAATGGAGCCGCAAAAAAAAACACAGATCCACAAAAAAAAATTGATGCAATACGGACGTCATTCATTTTTTTTTTTTTTTTGGCGGACCGCAAAACACATATGGTCGTGTGCATGAGGCCTAACTATAACTCCTAGCATGCCCCATTCACCTCTATGGGAGTTCCAAGAACAGCGGAGCACTTGTGTGTGCTGGATGATTTGGAGGAGATTGCTGGTCTGCAGCGCTATCTGTAACGTCTGTATAGTCCGCTGTGTTGTATGAGAAATGGTTGTTCATTTCCAGGTCTGAACAGCGACAAGAAGTTTAGTGTAAATCACGGTTGTTGCGAGGATCTTCCGAAGTCTCCTCTATGATAGGCTTGCAACTTGAGATTGCTGTAGGCGCGCCAAGCTGAGGATGAACCGAAAAGTGACCGTAGTTATTTTTTTTTTTAAACACTTGCAAACATGAATGTTTTTTTTTGTTTTTGTTTGTTTTCCTCCATTGAAAATTGGAGGAGATAGCCCAGTGTTTTATTGCACGGAAAGAATGATGTGGGGGTAACCGCCTTTGAGCTTAGAATCGCAAAACACCTCTCCACACAAAACATTTCCTGTCATGTATTCTAACTCTTCAGTTTCGTTAGGTGAATGTATGAACTGGAAAAAAATATATTAAAAAAAATCACCCGTCAATATCCTCATTAGCTTGAAACAATAAATATGGATATTGATATGATAGACGTTTGTATCTGGCCCTATAAAAGCAGTGAGTTGACAGAGCCCAGGACGAGAAGTGTTAGGGCCCATGCACACGCAAAAACCGATCCTCAAAAAATATGGATGACGTCCGTGTGCATTACGTATTTTGCCCTTCATAGAACAGTACTATCCTTGTCCGTAATGCGGACAATAATAGGACATGTTCAGTTTTTTTGCGGATTGGACATACGGAAACGGAACGCACACGGAATAACTTTTTTTGCGGACCCATTGAAGTGAATCGTTCCACATACGGTCCGCAAAAAAAACGGAATGGACACCGTAAGAAAATATGATCGTGTGCATGAGCCGTTACTAAGATAAGGCCCAATGCAAGAATTTTTTGTCCGCATCTACTGCAGACCCATTCAGCACACTGTGCACTGTCCGCGTCCGTATGTCCGTTTTGCGGCCCGCAAAAAAGATAGAACATGTCCTTTTCTTGTACATTCACAAAACACGGATCTGCTAGAAATACGGATGACTTCCGTGTTGCATCCGTTTTTTAGAGGATCCATTGTAACAATGCCTCTCCTTGTCCCCAAAACAGACAAATATGACAAATATGGGAAATGCTCTATCTTTGTTTGCGGGGCCACGGAGCGGACATACAGATGTGGACAACACACGGACAAAAAGCTATTACTGGCAATTACAGCGGCTACTTTCACACTTGCGCTTTCCCTTTCCGCTATTGAGATCCATCATAGGATCTCAATAGCGGGGGGGGGGGGGGGGCGCTTCAGTTTTGTCCCCATTCATTGTCAATGGGGACAAACCTGAACTGAAGGGAACGGAGTCACCAGAATGCATTCCGTTCCGTTTTTCATTGCGTTCCCATTGCGGACAGAATAACGCTGCAAGCAGCTTTTTTCTGTCCGCGATGTGGTGCAGAGCTTGACGGATCCGTCATGACTTACAATGTAAGGCCTCATGCACACGACCGTTGTTGTGTTCCGTGTCCGTTGTTCCGTTTTCCGTGATTCTTTGCGGACCCATTGACTTTCAATGGGTCCATTGAAAACTCGGATAATGCACCGTTTGTCATCCGCGTCCGTGATCCGTCAAAAAAATATGACCTGTCCTATTTTTTTCACGGACAACGGTTCGCGGACTCATTCAAGTCAATGGGTCCGTGAAAAAACACGGAGGCACACAAGATTCTCGTCCGTGTCCGTTTTTTTCCTATCATTTGCAAGGCAAACTTGACTTAGATTTTTTTTTCACTTTTCATGTCTGGTGATCCTCCAAAAATCAAGGAAGACACACGGAAACAAAAACGGAAACGGATCACGGAACAGCTTTTTGCGGACCGCAAAAAAATACTGCCGTGTGCATGAGGCCTAAGTCAATGGTGCTGGATCCGTTTTCTCTAACACAAAAGAAAACGGATCCGTCTTGGCTATGTTAGAGATAATACAACGGGATCTGTTCAGAACGGATAAAGACAGTTGGATTACCACGACGGATCCAGCAAAAACGCAGATGTGAAAAGTGATGCAGCTTTCTCAGCAGGACAACATCAGGAGGTCAAGAGTGCCTATTCATTGACAGCAAGCAGAGATCTTGAAAACGGCAAGTAACTGAAACACAAAGTCCATTAGAAAGCAGAACATGCATAAAACTGGAAAATATGCCATATCAACAAGAAGCGCCCATGCATTGTGCCTGCCTAAGAAAGATGGAAGACTTTACAAAACCTAAGAAAACTACATCAAATACCCTCAGTTCAAAAATACTAATTCACGACAGAAATCTACACTTATCATAATTTGTTATATTAAAACTTTATGCCCAAAACAAGTAGTCATCTATCGTGAAAGACTTGCCTCCACCAATATGGTTCCTGTTCCGCGGACGATGACGTCATGAGCGCGACTATGCAGTGAAGGCCCCCTGATCAGGCGCCGAGGGCAGCCCGGGGTCCTTTCTCGCTGTATTCGTGCGGCATGTGAGTGTGGCTCAGCTGCCTGACTACAAGGTAAGTGGAGAGACGCACCATGTGTCTGTGGCTGCATGCGGATGTGCAGAAGGATTGGTGTGTGCTGCGTTATTTGGTGTTGTCTGCTGCGTTAGTTACTTCTTAAAGTGGACATTCAGTTTTGAATTTACTTTTTAGGCTGTGTTGTCAGCATGGGGCGGCGGCACTTACTCTATGTAAATCCTTCATTGACTGATCTGAAGCGTCTCCATCTGTCCCCAAAGAGGTTCAGCAGCAGCTGTGCTGTACGTTACCTCAGCTGCTGCAGAGCCTCTTTCGAAAGAGAATAATACCTGCCTATAAATACAGCAAGGATGTGTTATTCCTTACATTGCCTCCGCTGCTGCAGAAACTCTTTGGGCCGAGTCAGGGGTGCCTTATGCCAGTCAGTCAGTAACAGAACCGGTAAATATGTTATATAGTATAGTGCCTAAGCTGCTGCAGAAACTCTTTGAGGAGAGATTAGTGCCAGTATAGCATGTGTTATACATACAGTACATTGCTCCAGCTGCTGCAGAACCTCATTGGTTCGGAGTGTCCTCACAGTTTGTTGATGAGCTGGGCCGTGCATGATACAGTATATTGTCCCAGCTGCTGCAGGACATCTTTTAGTAGAGACGGCATCATCATTACATTTAGCTGAGCCAGAACTACAAGGTATTGTGCCTGGTTTATCTGCTGATTTCCTGGTGACAGATCTCTTTAAAGGGAACCTGTCACCAGGATTTGGGGTATAGAGCTGAGGTCATGGGTTGCTAGATCACCGCTAGCACATCTGCAATACCCAGTCCCTATAGCTCTGTGTGCTTTTATTGTGTAAAAAAACCTGATTTGATACATATGCAAATTAACCTGAGATGAGTCCTGTACGTGAGATGAGTCAGGGATAGGACTCATCTCAGGTTAATTTCCATATGTATCAAATCAGTTTTTTCCCCACAATAAAAGCACACAGAGCTATGGGGACTGGGTATTGCGGATGTGCTAGCGGCCATCTAGCAACCCATGTCCTTAGCTCTATACACAAAATCCCGGTGACAACTTGACCTACGGCTGTGCATTCAAAGGAAACCTGTCACCGGGATTTTGTGTATAGAGCTGAGGACATGGGTTGCTAGATGGCCGCTAGCACATCCGCAATATCCAGTTGCCATAGCTCTGTGTGCTTTTATTGTGGGAAAAAACTGATTTGATACATATGCAAATTAACCTGAGATGAGTCCTGTAGGTGAGATGAGTCAGGGACAGGACTCATCTCAGGTTCATTTCCATATGTATCAAATCAGTTTTTTTCCCACAATAAAAGCACACAGAGCTATGGCAACTGGATATTGTGCTAGCGGCCATCTAGCAACCCATGTCCTTAGCTGTATACACAAAATCCCGGTGACAGGTTTCCTTTGAATGCGCAGCCGTAGGTCAAGTTATGTCCATCTTACACTACAAATTTTGTAAATTACCAGCCATTGACTGAACTGCAGCATGTGAACAGGGTCTTCATAAACCCAGTTATACACACACTGCAGCTCCTGCAGAACCCTGATTGAAAAGAATATAGGGAGTTTCTTGTTAGTGTATGTACCCTTATCATCTTTAAAAAAAAAAACTGCAGTATGTACTGCTTCGGCCTCAATAAGGAGGTTCTGCAGCCGCTTCGGCCTCAATAAGGAGGTTCTGCAGCCGCTTCGGCCTCAATAAGGAGGTTCTGCAGCCGCTTCGGCCTCAATAAGGAGGTTCTGCAGCCGCTTCGGCCTCAATAAGGAGGTTCTGCAGCCGCTTCGGCCTCAATAAGGAGGTTCTGCAGCCGCTTCGGCCTCAATAAGGAGGTTCTGCAGCCGCTTCGGCCTCAATAAGGAGGTTCTGCAGCCGCTTCGGCCTCAATAAGGAGGTTCTGCAGCCGCTTCGGCCTCAATAAGGAGGTTCTGCAGCCGCTTCGGCCTCAATAAGGAGGTTCTGCAGCCGCTTCGGCCTCAATAAGGAGGTTCTGCAGCCGCTTCGGCCTCAATAAGGAGGTTCTGCAGCCGCTTCGGCCTCAATAAGGAGGTTCTGCAGCCGCTTCGGCCTCAATAAGGAGGTTCTGCAGCCGCTTCGGCCTCAATAAGGAGGTTCTGCAGCCGCTTCGGCCTCAATAAGGAGGTTCTGCAGCCGCTTCGGCCTCAATAAGGAGGTTCTGCAGCCGCTTCGGCCTCAATAAGGAGGTTCTGCAGCCGCTTCGGCCTCAATAAGGAGGTTCTGCAGCCGCTTCGGCCTCAATAAGGAGGTTCTGCAGCCGCTTCGGCCTCAATAAGGAGGTTCTGCAGCCGCTTCGGCCTCAATAAGGAGGTTCTGCAGCCGCTTCGGCCTCAATAAGGAGGTTCTGCAGCCGCTTCGGCCTCAATAAGGAGGTTCTGCAGCCGCTTCGGCCTCAATAAGGAGGTTCTGCAGCCGCTTCGGCCTCAATAAGGAGGTTCTGCAGCCGCTTCGGCCTCAATAAGGAGGTCCTGCAGCCGCTTCGGCCTCAATAAGGAGGTTCTGCAGCCGCTTCGGCCTCAATAAGCAGGTTCTGCAGCCGCTTCGGCCTCAATAAGGAGGTTCTGCAGCCGCTTCGGCCTCTATAAGGAGGTTCTGCAGCCGCTTCGGCCTCTATAAGGAGGTCCTGCAGCAGCATCGGCCTCTATAAGGAGGTCCTGCAGCAGCATCGGCCTCTATAAGGAGGTTCTGCAGCAGCATCGGCCTCTATAAGGAGGTTCTGCAGCCGCTTCGGCCTCTATAAGGAGGTTCTGCAGCCGCTTCGGCCTCTATAAGGAGGTTCTGCAGCAGCATCGGCCTCTATAAGGAGGTCCTGCAGCAGCATCGGCCTCTATAAGGAGGTCCTGCAGCAGCATCGGCCTCTATAAGGAGGTCCTGCAGCAGCATCGGCCTCTATAAGGAGGTCCTGCAGCAGCATCGGCCTCTATAAGGAGGTCCTGCAGCAGCATCGGCCTCTATAAGGAGGTCCTGCAGCAGCATCGGCCTCTATAAGGAGGTCCTGCAGCAGCATCGGCCTCTATAAGGAGGTCCTGCAGCAGCATCGGCCTCTATAAGGAGGTCCTGCAGCAGCATCGGCCTCTATAAGGAGGTTCTGCAGCAGCTTCGGCCTCTATAAGCAGATTCTGCAGTAACTGGACTAATATACCCCCTACCTTGTATTATTGGGAGTGTTTGAAGTCGCACTGTGTGCAGTATCCTGTGTGTAATGGAGATTTATAGTCGCTTATTAGTGATGTATAATAATCTTCTCGCAGATTCTATCACAATGCAGCGGAAGAAGATTGATAACCGTATCCGGGTGCTGATCGAGAATGGGGTGGCAGAGAAACAACGAAGCTTCTTTGTCATTGTGGGCGATCATGGAAAGGATCAGGTAATGGTATAACGCAGGCATGAAAATGAAATCTGTATTCTAACAATCAGTTTACAGCATTCAATGCGGACTGCGCCCCCTAGTGTTTGTTGGCGTGTTAGCAGTCCATCAATTCAGATTCATTAACACTTTTTGCAGGGACGTGTTCTGGCGCTGTGCAAAAACTTTATCAGTTACATCAGGGACATAAGTTTTGCTCAAGTATTGGAAGGCTCAAGAAAAATGTATCACTTTTTTTTTTTTTAAATGAAGCACCAGCTTAATCGTTGCCTGGCGAATATTAACCCGTACGGCCTGTGTCCCCGCAGGTGGTCATTCTCCATCACATGCTCTCCAAATCCGCAGTGAAAGCTCGGCCTTCTGTCCTCTGGTGTTACAAGAAAGAATTGGGTTTCAGCAGGTAAGTGGTTGTGTCCTGGGGCGAGTCGGCCCACGTGAGGCGAGGAGTGCCGGTTCTCAGCGCTGTTCTACTTTTCTTGCAGCAACCGCAAGAAAAAAATGAGGAAGCTGCAGAAACGGATCCAGAGCGGCTCGCTGAACATCAAGGAGGACGACCCCTTCGAGCTCTTTATCGCCGCCACCAACATCCGCTATTGTTACTACAGCGAGACCCATAAAATCCTGGGGAACACGTACGGCATGTGCGTCCTGCAGGTGAGCGATTGTCGGCCCTGCAGCCATTGGATTCTCTGCCTCGTATGTCGGTGCGTCTGTAGTGAATGCCCGTGTCTTGCTTCCTCGCCAGGACTTTGAGGCGCTGACTCCCAACTTGATGGCTCGTACCATCGAAACAGTGGAAGGAGGTGGAATCGTTGTCCTCCTGCTGCGCACCATGGCTTCCCTCAAGCAGTTGTACACCATGACTATGGTATGTGGAGCCCCCGGCTTAGAGGGCAGGAGTAGGAGAGGATAGGGCCTCTACGTGTGGCATGGTCGGCCATGTGAGCTTCCCACGTTCCTCTTGTAACTCCGTTATGGAAATGTCAATAGTTTTGCGGTTAAGGCCTCCCCGCATGTATCTTGCGGTCTGCAATTGTCCAATTTATCTGTCTGGGATGTGCAGAAATTCATGCACTTGCTGCAGAAACAACCCCTTTTCAGAAGCATGGGATGGGTTTTTCAGCTGCTGCGTGTGAATCTCTCCCAATGCTTCATCGGTACATAGCTGCGCGCTTACTTCTGATGCCGTATTCCTATAGAAGTCTTCATATGGATCAGAATCGTCCATGGTATTGCAGCTCTGCTCTGTTTAAAGTGAATGGGGTTGAGCTGCAATTCCACACACAACCCGTGGACAGGTGTGGCACTGCTTTTTGGAAGAAAGCCACCATGTTCTGCTAATACTGTACTACCCCTTTAAATACTGAGTGGTTCTTTTGCTTTTTCAGGATGTTCACTCTCGGTACAGAACAGAGGCCCATCAAGATGTGGTCGGTCGCTTCAATGAAAGGTGCCTGTGTTTACGTTCTGAGGATATTCCGATTATATGTAGTATCTGTGATATCGCTAGATACTTCAGTTTGTGCCCCCTGATAATCTGCGGTGTCCAGCTGCTGGTATATCGGACATCCAGTGTTCAGTTTTCCTGCAGCGCCCCTACAGGGGGAATACAGCACTGCACAGTTCCTATCTATGCATCATATATGGGCCTGGACGAGAGAGGCTTTTTCTAGCTTAACCGTTGTGGGTGATTTTTTTATTTTTTTCCATTTCCGTCTTTTACTCCTTGTCCTCCCAAAGCCATAACCTTTTTATTTTTTTCATTCACATAGTTGTGTTAGAGCGAGGGTTTTTTTAAATTTTATTTTACGGGACAGGATGTTCTTTGTAATGGCACCATTTACCGTTGCATACAATGTGGTGGGAAGCAGGAAAAAAACCTCCAAATCGAGTGGAATTATAAAAAAATTTTTTTTTATTTTTTCATATCTTTGCAATCCATACCCTACATGTATAGTTTTTCTTCTATTTTAATACTGGAAAAAAAATAAAATAAATTCCATTGCCATATTCTGACCCCCCATAACCTTTTTTTTTTCTGGGGTGTGTGACTTTTTTTGATCGCTTTTTATTCCATTTTTTATTTTTTTTGTGGGAGTTGAAGGGACCAAAAAGTGGCGAATAGGCCATTTAGACTTTTGGCATACGGGGTAAATATTTTAATAGTATGGGCGTTTTCACATGTGGCGATGCCCATGATCTTAATTTTTTTAATTATTTATGAATTTGAATTTATTTATTTTTTATATTTTCACAAGCTTTATTTTTTATTTTTTTTTTACAGATTTTATTAGTTCCCATTAGGGTTGCACCGGGTATCGAATTATCAATACCCAATTGATACTTTCGTACCAGTATCGTTTCGATACCGGAATTTGCCATTTACCGATACTAGGCTGCGTTACTGCGCATCCTAGTATTGGAGAACATGGAGGCGCTCTCCATGAGCTAGTCTCAGCGCGCTCCATGTTCCCTCAGCAGCACAGGGGAGAAGGAGTCACTCTATCCCTCCCTCCTGTGCTGCTGCCACCAATGAGAAGAGAGAGAGGCGGAGGAGGGGAGGGACTGTGGCCACTGCGCCACCAATGAAGATAAGTAGTAACTCATTAATACAAATACAAGAGGCGGGTGCTGGCGGCAGAAACACAAAGCCGGCGCCCAACCTCTATGACAGGGAGCTGCTATCCGCGGCAGTTAACCCCTCAGGTGCGGCACCTGAGGGGTTAACTGCCGCAGATAGCAGCTCCCTGTCATAAAGGTCGGGTTCTGGCTATGTGTTTTTGCCACCGGCACCCGCCTCCTGTATTTGTATTAATGGTTTAAAAACATTGGTGGCGCAGTGTGCCCCCCCCCCAACCCTCCCAGTATTAAATCATTGGTGGCAGTGGCCACAGGGTCCCATTAGATTGCTTTTCTCATAGACTCCAATGCATTGGCATCTATGGGGATTACACAGTATTCCTATGGAGCCAGGCAGGCTCTTCATAGGAACTAATGTGCGGCAGCCGTGTACCACCCCTGAGTACAGAGGCTGCTGCAAACTAGATCTGGCTTCCCCGATCCTTGTCGGGGGAGCCAGTACACGGCTGGAGCGCATTCCCCCTGGTCTTTAACTTCCCAGATGCCGTGGTCACATTTCACCACAGCATCTGAAGGGTTTAAATGTATGTGATCAACGTTATCGTCGTTCGCAATCATTACTCCCAGGTGCCTGCTGTTTAAAACGGCTATGTTGTCGCTAACGTAAATTTACGTGGGGTGGTTGGGAAGGGGTTAAGGCAAAATATGGGCAACTTTCTCATTTACTTGGCATTTCAATTTAAGACTTCTGCTTGCTGTCAGTGAATGGGATCATTCATTGATTACATATAGAGGCTGAAAATATGCTGCAGGGCTCATTGCTTTGCATCACCTGATTCCATTCACTTACGGCAAACAGAGGAAAAAATCGCCACACTGAGTATGTTAGAAAGTTGTAGAACTTTTCATTATTTGTTTTTGTGGATTGTCAGGTGGCAGATTAAAGGAAGTTCTTCACATTTATTTTGTATTCTAAAGCGATATCTTTCTGGCAATTCTCCCAGGTTCATCTTGTCTATGGCCTCCTGTAAGAACTGCATGGTGATCGACGACCAGCTGAACATTCTGCCCGTCTCCAGCCAAATTGCCAACATCAAGCCCCTGCCGCCAAAGTCCCAGGTATTCTCCGCAGCCACCTGCTGCCTGCGTCCTATACACCGCCACTGCGCTAAGTCACTGCGTCGTGGCTGTTTTTTCCACCTGCTCATCGCCATCTTCATTCTTTCCAGGACACAGAGCTGACACCTGAGGAGCAGGAACTGCAGGAGGTGAAGCTCAGTCTTCAGGACACACAACCCGTGGGCGTTCTGGTGGAGAACTGCAAGACACTGGATCAAGTAAATGGGACCATGTTTTTTCTTTTCCCCTTTTATTCCCTTTCTGAAAGGGGGTCTTACGGGCTGAGAACAGTTTAAAATAGAGGTCATACTCGGCTTACCATACCCTCCCTGCTCCCGTCCAGTGCGTCCTGACCGCTCAGCCAATCTCTAGCTGCCGCTAGACTACCCCTTTAATTGACATCCATTAGTCGGGCCAAAGGCTGCCCCGATTTGCATTGATTAGGGTGCAGAAAAGGGTTAAACTACTGGGATCAGATTTTTCATATCCCGGCCGTCGGCACTTGACTTCCGCTTGCCAACCGGCAAAACTTCTGTTCCAGGCACAATCGCCATCACATGGGTGTAGAATGGGACCCACAGCATATGTGATGTGCAGAAAGGGATTAAGGGTTAACGGCTACATGTGTTTCAAAAATATGTGCCATTTGGTAGTGAAAACACAGGCGACTTCTGGCACAAAATCCGACATCTCCCTGCAACGTCATTGACAAACATTACATGAAATGTCGCCATATGGCTGTACCCTAACCCTGCTGTTATCAAAAGGAATTCCTGACCTATCTCTCCCATGGAATAGGCGTACATAGCATTCCTTACCCATAGGCTCCCATGTTTAAAAAAAACATCCGTATACCATGCAGGATGCCTGTATATAGAAAAGGGTCACCTTCTATACGGCAGAATGGCATACTGGTGTAAACGGGCCCGACAGAGGCCAAAAGGACACACTCTTGGCCTCTGTCCAGTGGTTGGGGCCCTATAGTCTGGTGTATATGACGGGAATGTTCCCAGTGTGTATGTAAATCCTGTCTATTTTATAGGCTAAGGCAGTGCTGAAGTTTATTGAAGCCATATCCGAGAAGACTCTCCGAAGTACAGTTGCCCTGACTGCGGCTCGAGGCCGAGGAAAATCGGCTGCTCTTGGTCTGGCCATCGCCGGAGCTGTGGCATTTGGGTAGGCTCTATAGTGCCACCATCACATCGCTTTGATTGCATCGATCTTCTTCTACACTGTTGCGCTCCCTGATTATAAGACGTTTTCTTCCTCCGCTTTCAGGTATTCCAACATCTTTGTGACGTCTCCAAGTCCAGATAACCTGCACACCCTCTTCGAGTTCATATTCAAAGGTTTCGACTCGCTGCAGTACCAGGTGAGAGTCTGCATCAGAAATAAAACAGCCGTTTCCTTTATGCCATTTTGATGGTGTATTGCATCAATGGCTCAGGGGCTATAGACCACTGGGTCCCAAGATGCGTTTGCTGAAACACATTGATTGCTTTGGTCTGCGCAGCAGTGCACCCGTCATGGCTTGTGGTAGGACCTGTAAGCTCCATTTGGTCTTCGGGGAATGCCCCAAGCCACTTCATTCTTGGGTTTGATGATCAGACCTGGATGTTGATGGCATAACCTAACACCATGCAGTCAAAGACCATAGTCAAATCCCAAATCCATGAACGAGCTGTGGGAATCTGCAGAGCCAGGAGGTCCCGTGTGCAGGCCAAGAGCTCCTGAAGCAATGTGGGATGTTGCAGGATACTCTTTATGTGGTGAGGTGGTTGGACAACGCTGTCACGTCTTCTCTATAGGAGTGTTTAGACCTGTATAGTAGTATAGGCTCAGATCCCAGACGTATTCCCAGACTTCCTACTAAGTTCTTGCCTCAGTCATTGTCCCCTTGTTACAGGAGCACCTGGACTATGAGATCATCCAGTCCCTGAACCCAGAGTTTGAGAAAGCTGTTGTTCGTGTGAATGTCTTCAAGGAGCACCGACAGACCATACAGGTAACATCTGAAGCTACTCCAGGGTTATGAACCACTTTTAACCTGTTCGACCTCTCGTATGCAGATTCTGGAGCTGGCTCTTCCAATCTTACCAGCCTTCTGTAAAGAGGTTTCCCGGGAGTTCGATATTGATGTCCTGTCCTCAAAATAGGTCATCAATATCTGATTGGTGAGGGGCCAGTTCCCGGCACCCCCTGCTGATCAGCTATTTGAAGAGTCCTCAGGGTTTCGGTGAGCGTTGCGGCCTCTTCCTAGGACATTGACGTTATGTTCATTGGTCACAGGACTGGGCTGCACCCCCTAGGCCATATTTAAAGGAAACCAGTCATCAACTTTATGCTGACCTCACTGAGGGCAGCGGAAAAATCGCGCATGTTCCTGCAACGCACCCGCACCTTTTCCCGCAACGTCCGTGTGAAAGAGGCCTAACTTTTAAATGACAGACCGCTGAAATCAACTCGCCTGTCTCTACTTTCTGCTGCCGTTAGTATGGGCAGCACAAAGTTGATGACAGGTTCCCTTTAAGTGAATGAGCCTGGGCTGCAATACTAAGCGCAGCCACTATACAGTGTACGGCACTGTGCTCAGTAAGCTGTGTGGAGGCTGCAACCTTTTTAAACAGCCGCTCGGTAGGGTGCTAGGAGTCCGACCTCTCCCCACTGATTAAAATATTGATGACCTGTCCTGAGGATAGCCCATCATCAATATTGAGCTCCCAGAAAACCTCTTCAGGACTCAGGCCCCTTTCACATGATCGAGTTTTGGGTGCGGGTGAGATACGCGAAATGAACGTGGTGCACCCGCACAGAATCCTGACCCATTCATTTCAATGGGTCTGTGCACATGAGTGTTGTTTTTCACGCATCAGTTCTGCGTTGCGTGAGAATCGCAGCACGTTCTATATTCTGTGTTTTTTTTTTTCACGTAGCCCTGGCCCCATAGAAGTGAATGGGGCTTCAGTGAAAAACGCATCGCATCTGGATGTAATACGTTTTTCACGAATGGTTGCTAGGAGATGTTGTTTGTAAACCTTCAGGGTTTTTTGTTTTTTTTCACCTGTGAAAAACACATCAAAATTGATTGCACCCGTGTGGAAAAACGGAAATGCCAAACTCAATCGCAGTCAAAACTGACTGATACGCCAATCCATATCGTTCGTGTGAAAGAGGCCAAAAGTGACTCCTCTTTTCAGAACAGTTTGGACTTGCACCTCTCTCTGGGATCTGGAGAGTCTGCCGCACATGCCAGTACCTCCTTTGTAAATGTGGATTGTGTAGCAATATCTACATTAGTGGCCAAGTCTGACATCTGCCTATCTTCTGGGATTATTGGTGGTCTTACGGCCGGACCCCTCTGCTCGGGGTTATGTAACCTGTCAGACTGATTATCTGCTTCACACGCAGTACATCCACCCGGCCGATGCCGTCAAGTTGGGGCAAGCGGAGCTGGTGGTCATTGATGAAGCCGCTGCAATCCCTTTGCCTCTGGTCAAGAGTCTCCTGGGGCCCTACTTGGTGTTTATGGCGTCCACCATCAATGGGTAAGTAAATCTATAGAAGTTGAATGGATTATTGAACTGAGCGTCAGTCATGATATAGGCCTGTAATAATCTTTTGTGTTCTAGGTATGAGGGAACCGGCCGCTCTCTGTCCCTTAAACTGATACAGCAGCTCCGCCAGCAGAGTGCAGAGAGTCAGGTCTCCGTTACTGCCGAGAACAAGTCCACCAGCACCCAGCGACTGGCCTCAGGTGGGCAGAAGCCATATGTATTCCTCAGCTTTGTCTGCTTGGAGCTAGATAATGAACAGCGTCTAGGACACCGCAATACGTGTGCCCGCTGTTTGCATACTGTTCCTGGTCCTCTGTATATACGGGCATGAGAGACAGGACCAAGTCTGAGGTCCCAGTGCCAACCAGTCACATTGCATTCTACCAGTCTCCTATCCCACCAGCCATAATAGTGTCATGTCTATACCCTCCCCAGCGTCCATACACAATCAGTAGTGCCCATATAATAATGTCATAGTTCCTCCTTCCAGTCTAGCACCCTATTTCCAGTTCCACATCTGTTATATGGCTTCTATAATCTTGAATGTGGCTTGTAGCCATCTCTCCGCGCTGAATGTGACTCTCAAGGTAAAGGGCCACTGGCTTAATGAGAGGCTGGGGTATTCCATAATCTATTTCCAGTATCCTTTATCGGCTCAGGTTGTTGTTCTGTCATTCCCTATGCTTTACACTGCAGCTTTGGGTTACTACTGCAGATATCCCGAGGAAGCGAGTCCTGGAGAGACTCTTTTAAAACATAGACTATTACATTAAACTGCTGGACTGTGTGCGACTAGTGTTGAGCGAACTTGTGTTTTAAGTTCGGCGTCTAAAGTTCGGGTTATCAAAGAATCGCGTTATGGATTCCGCTACCACTGACCATAACTTGGTCCGTGGTAGCGGAATCCATAACGCGATTCTTCGATAACCCGAACTTTAGACGCCGAACTTAAAACACAAGTTCGCTCAACACTACGTGCGACGTCTTCCCATCAAGTCAGCCTTGGAAACGTGTGTTCTTGGATCCGTCTCGGCTTCGCCTTAGCGGCCTGCTTGACTTCCTTGGTCATCAATGATATGGAGTACAGCCTCGACCCTGACACTTCTTGCAGATTCATTAACATAAATATTTTTGTCTTTCAAGCTCGGACTCTTCATGAAGTTTCCCTGCAGGAATCTATACGTTACGCTCCTGGAGACCCGGTGGAGAAATGGCTGAATGACCTCTTGTGTTTGGACTGTCTGAATATCAGCAGGATCATTTCCGGATGTCCCTTGCCCGAGACGTGTGACCTGTATCCTATAGCAAATGCCAGTCACCCAGGCCTTGAGAGACACAGTCGCAATCTAGGCATTTACTTACCTGCAGCTTATGAAGTGCTGGCCTAAAAGGGGTTGTCCTGCCATATATATTGATGCCCTAACGTCAGGATAGGTCTTCAATAACGGATCGCAGGGGTCTGACACTCGGCACCCTCGCCGATCAGGTGTTTGGAGCTCCATGTGAGTGCTGCTTCCTGCTCATTATACTGCGCGTTGTCTCCTGTGGAGCGGCGGCGTGGTGTAATTGCGAGCTCTTTTGCTATTCAAGTGAATGGAGTCAGAACTAGTAATTACACTGCACTTCCAGGACGACGTGCAGTGTAATGACCAGGAAGCGGTGCTCACATGGAGCGCCATCTCCTCTTCAAATAGCGGATCGGCAGGGGTGCCGGGTATCAGACCCCCACGGTCAGATATTGATGACCTATCCTATGCCATTTGTCCAAACATTAAAAAAATGCGTTGGTAAAAGTACATGGGGATTCATAGCGGCACAAAGTGCAGCGCATTTGTTAAAGTTGTTTTCTCATAAAGTGATATCAATCCTGAGAATGAAGGTGATGCAGCTCCGATTCAGCCCTGTGTTCCCTTCATGGTCTTTCCTTGCACAACGGTGCCCCAACTACCCGCTGTGCCAGGGGAACTGTACAGCCGGGTGACTGCGAGCGCTGCTGTGCAGGGAAAAACGGTGAAGGGGCCACAGGGCTTAATCAGCTCAGCATTCACTTTGCTCTCTGGATGATGGGGGTCGAACAGGTCAGACCCCAACCAATCATAAAGTACATCGTATCCTAGTGTTATGCCATGACTTTTTGGAAATGGCAGTAACTCTTTAAGATCCCCTTTTACACTTGGTAGGGTCCTTCACCCGGGACCCCTGTTTGAGAGGACACCGGCGTTCGCAGCTTAACTTAGGCTATGTGATGTCACGTTCATCGGTCACATGGCATCGGTGCAGCTCAGCCCAGGCTGCGGCGCTTCTGCGAGCATCGGTGCCTTCTCAAACAGCTGATCAGAAGGGTTCCCGGGGGTCAGACCCCCCACAATCGGATCCAGGGGTTAGGTCATCTGTATAAAAGTCTCAGAAAACCCCCTTTAATCAATCACTAGTTTTCCTTAATGTTCTGCATCAGCTATTACGTAAACCGTGACACGCTCTTCTGCTACCACAAAGCATCAGAATCGTTCCTGCAAAGACTAATGGTGCTCTATGTCGCTTCTCATTACAAGGTAGGCACTTCTAGCTGACATACACAGATCATTGGCGCAGGATCTATCAGGAGTGGTCCGCCATCATCAGGGACACCATGTAAGTGAATAATCCCATGTCTTTTTGTTGTTCCCACTTGCAGAATTCGCCGAATGACCTGCAGATGTTGTCTGACGCTCCGGCTCATCACCTGTTCTGCCTCCTTCCTCCGGTTCCTCCGACCCAGAATGCTTTACCGGAAGTCTTAGCTGTGATCCAGGTACTGCCGAGTAATTTATGGGTTTATATGATGGCTTTACCCTGTCGTTGCTTTGCACTAATGCAGGTTACGCATTTATTTATTTTTTCTTGCGTCTCGGCATGCAAAACGAAGCATTGCAAGGTGCCCGCTTATGGTGAAACCATAACTCCCAACTTATGGCTTTGGCAAAGCTATACTACGTAGTCGGGGCATGCTGAGAGTTGTAGTTTCACCATAGCTGGAGAGCTGCAGGTTGCAGATCTGTCTTTCCTTCGAATGTTACGATTCCCTATTGATGCTTTGCCGTCTTCCTCTTCTTCAGGTCTGTCTCGAAGGAGAGATTTCTCGTCAGTCAATCATGAGCAGTCTTTCCCGAGGGAAGAAAGCATCTGGAGACCTCATTCCCTGGACAGTGTCAGAACAGGTAAGTCGGCCATGCTTTAGACACTCGTCAGGAATCTTCCAGACAAAATCTCTTAATGGCTTCATTTTTATTTTATTTTTTATTCACCCTCCAGTTTCAAGATCCTGACTTTGGCAGTTTATCTGGAGCAAGAGTAGTAAGAATTGCCGTCCACCCGGACTACCAAGGGGTAAGATTTTTAATACTATGCAGAATTTTACAGATCGTACTCCGGTCTCCTCCTACAGAACATACCACTGGCTGTCTTAAAGGGGGCTAGGATTGTCGGTGATAGCAGAGTATATTCGCTCTCTATTTCCAGCAGCCCCATATTGCTGAATGACCACTGCTCCATTTAAAGGGGCGGAGCAGAGGGAAGAGACCCCAGGGATCGGACCCCCACCGATCACACACTTATTCTCTAGCCTGTGGATAATGGATGAGCTGTCTTCGGGCTCATGCACACAAACGTATTTTCTTTCCTTGTCCGTTCCGTTTTAGTGGGTCCACAAAAAATAACGGAAGTTACTTTGTGTGCATTCCGTTTCCGTATGTTCGCATGTCTGTTCCGAACATGTCCTATTAATGTCCCCATAACAAACAAGGATAGGACTGTTCTATTAGGGGCCAGCTGTTCTGTTCCGCAAAATACGCAATGCACACGCAAAATACATACGGTTGTGTGCATGAGCCCTTAGAGGGGTTTTATGACTTTTTTTATACTAATGACCTATCCTCAGAGCTCCGGTGAGCGCCGTGCCTTCCTCAGACAGCTGATTGGCAGGGGTCCCGGGTGTCGGACCCCCATCAATCAGATACTGATGATCTATCCTGTGGATAGGCCATCAGTTAAAAAAAGTTGGAAAACCTCCTTTAAAGGGGTTATCCAATTTCTCCAACAGCCCTCCCCCATGTGCCGGGCCCCTCACAGGTAATATACTTACCCTGGTCCCCTCACAGGTAATATACTTACCCTGGTCCCCTCACCGCCGCCGCTGCTTCTCCCTCCCTGTACATGGATGAAAACATCCTGGGTCGGGGAAGGGGGAGCAGCCAATGGCAGACGGGGACAAACCTCCCTAGTGTCACCCGCGATGCTAGGGAGGCTCGTCCCAGTCGTCCCCACCTGTTTTCATCCGTGTACAGGGAGAAGCAGCGGCGGCGCGGGTATCGGGGTAAGTATATTACCTGTGAGGGGCCCATCACAGGGGGGGGGGGCTGTTGGAGAAATCGGATAACCCCTTTAATTGAATGAAAGGACATTTTTAGCTTGGTTATGTAAAAAAATTTAAATAAAGTACTGTAAATCTGATGGTCAGCAATATATACATAAGCTAAGCAGGTTTTACATACAAAGAACAAAAAAATAACTTGGACAACCCCTGGCCAAAGCTATTTCTCCTGATCACCCCACCCCCTCGTAGACATGAAGGCTTGGCCAAGCGTGCATGTGTACTGAATGGGGAGGCATCCAAAGTGTTATTAACTCTATGTAGGGTTTTGAAGCTATATTAAGGAAATAAACCACACAGAATCTTAGGCTGAAGAATATTAAACACTTCCTTCAATTGAATATCATGATGTCTAATATTGTGTGCCCGCAGATGGGTTACGGGAGCCGGGCCTTGCAGCTGCTGCAGATGTATTATGAGGGACAGTTTCCTTGCCTGGAAGAAAATGTCAAGAATAAACCTCAGGAGATCACCTCCATAAGCAGCGAGGTGAGGATGCGATTCTTATCTCTATACAGGTAGCTGCATAATCCCAGCACAGGTCTAACCTTCTTCCCCTAATCTCAGGCTGTCAGCCTCCTAGAAGAGTCCGTGACCCCTCGGAAGAACCTGCCTCCTTTACTGCTGCGGCTGAGTGAGAGACCTGCTGAAAAGCTGGATTACCTTGGGGTATCCTATGGGTTAACTCCCAAACTTTTAAAGTGAGTACTCTCGCCTATCGGCGCCTATAAACTGCGACCCATTTACTAGAGCGGGTATCTAAATGCTTTCTCTTGGCAGGTTCTGGAAGCGAGCCGGGTTCATTCCTGTGTACCTGCGACAAACGCCGGTAAGTTTCCAGGCTTGTGGTTATTGATGATCAATATTAAAATCCCGGACATCCCCCTTTAAGCGGACACACATGAGCAATGCATATAACGAGATATAGAACAAACAGCGGAATGCTAGTTATAGGGCATCTGTCAGCAGTTTTGTACCTATGACACTGGCTGACCTGTTACATGTGCACTTGGCAGCTGAGCCTCTAGGAGCAACGGGGGCGTTGCTGTTGCACCTAGAGGCTCTGCTCGTCCTCTGTACTTCGATTGACAGGGCCAGGCAGTGAAAACGTGATCACACTGACCGATGCTCTTTAATGAGCTTTTAGATCTGCCGCATGTTCTGTTGCCGAAAACTGCCAGATTTCACCTTTTGTGTTGAAAGTGAAAAATCCACTCTTAAAACTGAATATTCTGGTTGCAGATTTTTATCATGGATTTGGAGTCATTGCTCAAAATGGGCTTTTCATTCACCAGTAACGTGGAGAACCTCTGGGCTGGGGTGTATCGATCACTAGGATTGTTCCTTGGTTTGATTTCCTTTTCCTGTCTTACCTCAGAACGACCTCACGGGGGAGCACTCCTGCATCATGCTGAAGAGTCTGCAGGAGGAAGAGGAGTCCGAGCAAGAGCCATGGCTGACGGCGTTTTGGAAAGGTGAAGGCGAATGCCCTCATACTTGGGCAGTGAGGGGTGGTGTATATTACAGGAATAGCTCATCCTAGGTGTGGCAGATGATGGTTGCACTGCCCACCACCCCTTCCTAAGGGATAAAATGTCACCTAGGATTTATTATACCGGATACCATTGCTGCAAAAGCTGGCTCTTTATAGATTTTCAACCTTTTGGATAAAACAAGTGTGCTCCCCATTCACTGACAGCAAGCAGATGTTGAAATGGTGAAGAATTGAGAACCACCGTATGTTCGCTGTGATGAGATTCATGTCCAGTTCTTATTTCTCCTGCAGATTTTAGGAGACGCTTCCTGTCTCTCCTTTCCTATCAGTTCAGAAACTTCTCGCCGTCCGTGGCGCTGAATATGCTACAGAACAAAAACGTCAAGAAGGAATCTCCAATCTGTAAGTAGCTCTGCAGACGCCGCCCGTTTACTGACGTAAGTGCCCGGCGTCCCCTAACCTCCCCGGTGTCCCCTGCTTTCTTCCCCTCCCCCACAGTGCTCACCCGTCCAGAGCTGGAGTCCTCCTTTACCCCCTACGACCTGAAGCGCCTGGAGATGTACTCTCAGAACATGGTGGACTATCACCTCATCATGGATCTTATCCCCGCTATTTCAAAAATGTTCTTTTTACAGCGATATGGAGGCGTAAACCTGTCCGCGGCTCAGTCTGTAAGTCACCCCTGTGCCTTATTTCATGTAGTCCAGCGTCGGAATTTGGGGGGTATGGTTCATAACACGACCGGGAAGCCCACCCCGTCAGTAGAGAGCTTGTTTGATTGCGTCCTTAAAGGGATATTATCGTTTCAGCAATAAAAACATTACATTTTAAGATCTCTGCTTGCTGCCATTCAATAGGAACCTCCATTGTTTACATGGTTATTTCCGGGGATAAAAATCAGTCCTGCTTTTGTGATGAACGCACACGACTCATTTCAGTTATCGGAGCTTTGTCAGAACAGATTTTCCCTGGAAGTAAACAATAAAGATTTATTTTTATATTTACGGAATCTGGCAATACTTCACCCTTGTGGCGAATCCTTGATCCCTATGTCTGGAAGAGGAGCGACTCTTTCCTGGGGAGCTGGATGGTGTTTTCAATGTCCGATGTGATTGACGAGGAGATTCATATTGGTGTACAGCAGCGCGGTCTGTTCGAAGTGTGAGACTTACCCACGTCCCAGTCTGGACCGCAGCGCTGAAATGTATAACGACGTATCGTAGTTGTTTTCTAATAAAGATTTATTGAATGACTGCAAGCAGAGATCTTGGATGCAGTGAGCATGTTGGGAAATTGTACAAAGAATAAGCTTGATTTGCCGACACCACCTAACCTCTTTAAATATGTTTTTTTCCTGCGCTGCCTTTATTTTTAGGCTCTGCTTCTGGGCCTTGGGCTGCAGCACAAGTCAGTGGACCAGCTGGAGAAGGAGATCGAGCTGCCCGGCGGTCAGCTCATGGGTCTCTTCAATCGTATCATCAGGAAAGTGGTCCAGGTAATTATGCTGCTAGGACGAAATGTAGCGCGGTCCCCGACACGCATTGCGATATATTGTAGTTAAAGACGACCTCTCGCCGCTCCTGACATGTCGGTTTTAGTAGCTTCATGCATTTCCCA
Organism: Bufo bufo; assembly: GCF_905171765.1. Lineage (NCBI taxonomy): Eukaryota > Metazoa > Chordata > Amphibia > Anura > Bufonidae > Bufo > Bufo bufo. Next base: position 17,227,981 of record NC_053398.1, on the reverse strand, counting down.
TGTAATAATATAATCCTGGAGCATCTAGTCTTCCGGATCGATGTTGTGCCATTCCTGTATAATTTAAGCTAGACGTCATGAAGGAATTGTATAGCAGTCTGCAGTAAGGGTACAGAGGGGTGTTACCAGTTGGGGGTGTGTCCCTGCACTGTCTGAAAATGGCAGCACTGATTGGATACAGTGAGTCTGTGCAGGGACACACCCCCAACTGCTCTGTACCCTTACTGCAGACTGCTAGCAAATCGTAGCCCACTACAGATATCGAGACGAGCTGTAGGGATCAAACCCCTTTGACATGACTCGAGATTTCTCTTACAGGGGGGTTGACGCAGTATTTTAGGCATTTGGACGGCCCTTTGCTGGTTTCAGATTTCCAGTAGCGACGTCTCTTGGTATCAAAGGCTTTTGATTTAACTGTAGGGAATTCACATCTCAAATGTTTCTATGATGTACGAAAACCGGGGGATTCTCCTCTAAAGGGCAGTTCTAGATTTGTCCTTTAGCAGAGGCCATTCACGTTTAAGGATCTGGAGGAGGATGATGGTCGTCGGCCCATCTTCCTTACATAACTTTCTTCTGGTCGTTCCTCCCTAGTTACTTAATAGGATACAGGAGAAGGCCGTGGAGGACGAGATGGTGACCACAAAGGAAGTCATCATGAAGCCCACCTTGAGGTCTCTGAATGAGGATTTGGTGAGTTTTTCCTATTTTTGGGTGGACGTCAGGGCCCTCCGGTAATGCAGTGGTCTCTTTCTGAACGCTTCTGCTTCCGTTGTTGTCGATAGGAAGAAGCGGCCAAGGAATTCCAGCAGAAGCACAATGAGGAAGTGCAGAAGTTAAAGGGAATCAATCTGTCCCAGTAAGTGGCCGCCGCCGTCACGCTTTGTACAGACCGTTCAGTCCATTTGGCTCTTTGTGTCATATGTGAAACCATCTCCTTTCTATTCAGATACGTCATCCGAGGTGAAGATGATGAGTGGAACGAAGCCCTGAAGAACAATGGGCAGAACGCGTCTATCGTCAGCGTGAAGAGGTAAAAGCTGCATTGGCGATGAAAGGGGTTCTCCAGATTTGTAACGGCCTATGCTTAGGACCGGCCTTCAATGTTAGATTTGTGGGGGGGGTCATACTGTCATCGCCCCCAGCAATCAGTTCAGGGACTGCAGCTTCTTAAATGCTCACATTGAATTGTTTGTTCTGAGTTTTGCAGCTTTGTCTCATTAAGAGAGACGGCTGCGAAAAGCATGGCGTACTGAGTACGAACAAGCCTGCAACCCAATGTAAACACTGAAAAGGCTTCAGCACCTGAACGAGCACCACCGCCCATTTAGAAAGCCGATTGGCCATCAGTTTTGTGCTTTAAAGCATATTGGTAAATTTGGTTTTAATTAATGGTGTTGTCCAGACTCGGCGGCCTTTAGGCCTGACCCCACCACATCGCCAAACCCACACAGGGAAGCACAATTCTCACTGCTGGGTTTGGGCTCTTGCAGTCCCCAACGCTCCAGTCCAGCATGCCAACATTTGGCTTGATGGGTACAGTGTGTGACCCCCATCAAACCAGATGTTGACATGTCAGCCTGAAGCTTTGGGAAATGAAGGAGCCAGCACCCTGTGGCCGTAAGCATGCTTCCCTCCGCCGCTTGTTGTGCCGTCAAGGTGTCTCGCTTTTCAAGCTGCAGCTGATCTGTACAGCAATACAGTTACAAGATAGAATTCAGTTTGCCTGCAGCCACCACTAGGGGGAGCCTGCTATATACTGCATATACAGCTTGTAAGCGCCCTCTAGTGGTGATCACCACTTTACCAATCTGTTTTCTTTCTAGTGACAAGAAACGCAAATTAGAGCAGCCAGAGAGAAACAGAGGAAAGCTGCAAAAGAAGCCAAATAAAAATAAAGACCGGAAGCAGAAATTTGGCAAATGAAAAGAGGATTATGTGAACTGCGCACCTACCGAGACTGTATGGAGGAAAGTGGGGTGATAACACATCTGCATTCCTTGGTAATGCTGTGTATTGTAAGTGTAATCCTGCAGCGGCACAGCAGTGTATATTTGTGCAATGTATAGAGGTGCCCATGACGGGGGGGGGGGGGGTGCGTTATACATATCTGTATAATACATGCAAAAAGTTGTCACTGTGTACATACATTTGACTACTTGTACTGACCCTGAGTTACATCTTGTATTATCCTCCAGAGCTGCGCTCACTGTGTACATACATTACTTATCCTGTACTGGTTCAGAGTTACATCTTGTATTATACCCCAGAGTTGCAGTATAGCGAGTTCAGCTCTAGAGTATAATACAGGATAAGTAATGTATGTACACAGTGACTGCACCAGCAGAATAGTGAGTGCAGCTCTGGAGTATAATACAGGATAAGTAATTTACAAAGTTACTCTACTTTCTCTATCATTTTATATCTTTAGTTAACCTGTAAATTTGTGATCACATGAACATCTGTCATTTACACCGAACAGTCTTGGTTTGAAGCACAACGTTTTCCATTGTTTGCTCCGAATTATTTTATTTTTTAATTGCAAGAAGTATTTAAAAATGACAGATTCCGGACGGTCTGATCTCCATCCCAGATTATTGGGGTTCGTTTTCCATTTCTGCCTTTCAGGAAGTTGACCATGAAAGAAGAGTTTCTTGATTCATTTTATTTTGTAAAAGTGGGATTTTTAGTAAAGATGTCGCCTTTATGAATCTCTTGTTTCTGTCCTGTGATGTCCTCACTATTAAACTGACTCTATAGTAAATTATTATTGTTTTGTGTCTTTTGGCATATTATGAATAATCATTCCTGTTGAATTTGTATTCACGTCCTTATCTTTTTTTTACTTGGAACATTGCCTTTTTGTTCCTGGCCGCAGCAGATCTCACGGCAGTGGGCCGACCAGTGATTGATCGCCGTCATCACATGTTCATGGGTGAAAGACTCCACTACCTGCATAGAAAGTGTCAAATTCATGTTTGATCCAAATATATCCCATTATAAGTCAATGGCAGTGGTGACATCCGCTCCTGCAGAGAATGCAAACCTTTCTTGTATTACTCCTCTCAGACATTGGTGTATTGCTAGGATGTGCTATCAGTGTCAGGAGCAGGTCCCACCTCTGGGACAGACTATTTCTAGATCCTGTCCCCTGTGCAAGCGCAGCCGCCCTCTGTTCACTGCCATGGGGGTTCCAAAAATATCAGAGCGCCGGCTCGGCTATTTCTGGCGGTCCCATAGCGGAGAATGCAGAGTGCACTGTCCTTAATTTTGGGGGAAGAAGCCCATTCTGGAGATAGGTGCGGGTCCCTATCTGACACATCCTAGTAGTACGCCAGCAATGTCTCAGTTGGGCCAACCCCTTCAAACTGAACAGTATTAACAATATATAGAATATTGATTTGAGGATCTGTCTTCTCATCACCAAGGGCAGGGCAAGAGAATTTTATTTATTTTTTCGATTCTATGGCAAATCGTTCTGTATCAGGTCGTTTTAGATACAGGCCAAACTTGATGGACTTTTGCCTTTTTTCAGACCACTAATTCTGTTACTGTAACAGTCAGTTTCGCTGTAGGCTGTAAAATGAGATGCATTTAGGTTTTTCCACCAATGTTGCCATCTAGTGGCCAATGTGAAAACTGCAATAGTAAAAGTAACGCGACAACCACCAGTATTGTATTTCCTTGTTAACCAATAATTGATTATTATTATTTTTTAATATTACTTTACAAAATGCAGTACAATTCAGAGATGAGATGGAATTCTACCTGTCCGGATTACACAAGTGAAATCACTCCATGAAAGTAACTGTTAGGTAATCTATAAGGTGCGAATGACTGTGCCAGTAAAGGCTTACCAATGGTGAAGCCACTGGATCATCAAAAGGACCAGCTGTGGTTATCATCAGGGGGAAAGCTGCTGATTGAGGGCGGGTGCCTCCATAGTTAGTGTCTATCTACATATACTTACATACAGTCCTGTATTCTACATCGCCCACATACATCGGCCCATTGTCACATTGCAAGAATCACTGTGTGGCATTCGTCTGCCTTTATATACACACACACCTCAGCCTACAGCCGGCTCACTCACACTCGGCAAGAGATATAAACGTCTTTAATGCGATTGGTCAATGTGTTTTTCAAGTCCGTCAGGGGATCCAGCCCTTGCACTTTGCTGTTACGTCCGTAGATCAGCTGCTTAAAGGATTCCAGCTCCAGGAGAGACCTCATGTTTTGTAGGAAGACGCCCTCGCAGTATAGAGCCAGCTCTGGTGCATTGTGAATCTGCAGGACAGAACAGAAGGGGTAACTTCCAAAATAAATTAAAGGGGTTGTCTCAGCTCAAACATTGGTGGCATTCCTCACATAGGGGCGGGAATGCTCAGCTATTTTTGGCACTTCCATAGAAATGAATAGAGGCCATGTATGAGCAGTGCGCCCCTATTCACTGTGGGAGCTCCGTTCTAGAGATAGGGAGGTGGCATATCCTAGCGATATGCCACCAATGTTGGAGTTGAGACAATCCCTTTTAAAATGAGTTCTCTGGGAATGCTATAGTGATGACCTATCCTCAGGACAGCTCATTGGATCGGTGGGTGATGGTCAGACTACTTGCACCCCTGCTGATCAGCTGTTGAAAGGGTGATTGAGCGAGTGCTGCTTCCTTGGACAGTGACGTCACATCCATTGGTCACGTGGCCTATGTGCAGCTCAGTATCATTCAAGTGAATGTGACTGAGCTGCAATACCAAACACAGCCACTCGATGGCGCTGTGCTAGTATACAAGGAAGAGGCTGCAGCGCTCATCCTAGAGCCAGGGCCCCCTTTAAAAAGCTGATCAGAGGGGAAGCTGGGAGTTAGTCTCCCACTGATCTGATGACCCCCTCCTGAGGATCGCTGCATTCAAAATACAGACCCTCCGAATCAGTAGTGTAGCTTTTACCCCGCCATGGTTAGAGACCTAATGAAGCCGGATGTAATCACACGTACCTTGGCGTATTTGTAGATGCTGACGCAGTTCTCTTGGTCGATGTTCTGGGAGCTGATGATCTCGCAGTGTCGTTGCAGGGCCTCCAGCTGGAAATGGCTGGCTGCAGAGAGGAGCTGTAATAGAAATGCCAAATTAATAACGACATTTACCGTAGCTGGCCGGAATCCGCCGCACGAATAGACGCGACGCTCAATTAAAATCTTCATATCCAGTTATGTGCGGAAAATTTTCAATGAAATTTCTTTAAAATCTCATCCACTTTGCTGGCGCAGCAGTCGCTGACCACGACCAAGGTGAAGCATCTCCAGACCGTCTGCACCAGTTCTAACACCGCAGGTAAACGGGATTTAGGTTTGATTTCCTTACAGGGATTTTTCTCTTTTCCATCAGCCACCTGGAAAAAGACTACAGGACGTGCAGCCATAGTGGTCGTCGTCATTCACTGCTAGGAAACACTTTTACTGTGGCTCCCTATTATATATTTTTCGCTTTATCGACCCGTGAAACAGACCATTAAAGGGTGGGAGTATGCCGTCATACCCCAGTGTGGGCATTTCTGTTCACCCCTGGGAAACTCCCCATCCCTCTCCATACCCATCTGATCCCGGCCTCCATTGCTGCAGGTCCTGGGTCTCTCTGCGCTGAAATCTGGTTTGATGCAAGTCACATGACTGGGCGGCACGGTGGTGACATGTGACCTGTGGCAACCCGGATGTTGATGCGGGGAGACCCGGAACCTGCTGCAGCAGAACTGGAACCCAGCGGTAGGAATCAGGCAGGTATAATTCCCAATGTGGGTCCGACCATCCGGGGAGGGGGATGCAGAAAAGGTCCCCAGAGGTGAACAACCCCTTTAAAAATGTCATGCGGACTGAAAGGTAGGGATCTACGCTTACACTATCACTTTGTAAGAAGTCGTGTTGAGCGAACTTGTTTTTTAAGTTCGTGGTGTAAAGTTCGGGTTATCAAAGAATCCTGTTATGGATTCTGCGACCGCGGACCATAACAGGATTCTTCGATGACGTCGAACTTTAAAAAAACAAGTTCGCTCAACACTAGTAAGAAACTAATTCAAAGGTAACAACCAATATGGCCGCGCTTCCTTTTTGCAAAAATGACCGCCACGGCAAAACCCGCCAAACATCCGTATTACATCTCTCTATCATTTTACTTTCTTTCCTCCAAGTAACTTTCATCTATTTTTCTGTGACCATCCAATAATCCACAACCGATCAGTTCCCATCAATGCCAGAGTAAAGGAATTTTATGCTTCTCCGCACATCCACTTACCTCCAGAATAGATTCGATGGGGACTTTTATCGTCTCTGTGCCTCCATAGTACAAATACTGCATCATCATCTGCGGGCGAGAGAGCGTTTACTTAGGACAGGCCAGTAAAAATACGACTTTCTAACCCTACTGGCTACCAGTTGAGTTTAGTCTCCACGGTGAACGCACACTGCATGGGAGCTGTATACACAAAACGATTAGCGAGTGAAGAGCCACCAACTTCCAAATGTGACATTTCCCCTTTAAGAAAGCGCCTCATTATTAATTGCACAGATTGCGGAGTGCTGACGATCCCGGATCTCTCGTGTAGTTGTGGGGATGCAGGATGGTAATGATCGCTACCCCCCCTTGGGCTTCTGCATCTGGAAAAGTGTTTGTCGGAGGCAGAAGGGATGTTCCTGGGTCTGATAACTGCGAGAAACAGGAGACCTGCGATTCCCATCAGCCCTGGTTTATGGAAGAAGCAGCTTGCGCGGCCGCGGCTCCTTCCATCAGATTTTGCTGCTTTCTTGGAATTTGTGTTTACGGAGATTTGGCGAGGGCTGAGGATCCGCTGCCAGATCTACTCGCATTAACTCATCTGCCGCTCGCGGTTGTATTTCATCCCCGGTGACAGACACATGGCAGCAGTATCACATCCTTCTCTGAGAATGCTATCTCCGTGGAGGGGTCACCGCGCGGCAGGGACGTGGTTTCTGCACCCGCTGCAGTACGCTTACAGTAACACTGTCCAACTTTTGTTGACAAAGCGTAATCGTATTAAGATATTGCTGCCTTCTAATACACTATGTTCCAAGATCTCTGCTTGCGGTCAGTGAACAGGAACATTCCTGTTTAGCTCTCCATTTAGCTTTCCCTTCTTGTGATCTATCAGAGGAAAAAAAAAACGGATCCGGTAGCATCAGTTGGCATCTGTTTCAACCATTTCCGTCTGAGACGGCAAAAAAAGTACTACATGCAGTACTTTTTTTCCTTTAAAAAAAACGGAAATGGCTCAAACGGATGCCAACTGATGCAACAGGATCATTTTTTATTTTTTTTACAGGATCCTGTGCATAAGGCCTCATAGACCCAGCCGTACTGTGTATTGCGTTTCCCAAATCGCAGATCTGAAAAACACGGATATCGGTCATGTGCTTTCCGCATTTTGTGGAACGGAAGGTCTGGCCCTCAGTAGACCAGTCCTAGCCTTGTCCTTCTCTGTTTGTGGCCCCACAGCTGGAGCATAATATGTTTTATGCCTAGTGCAGGGCCTGAGAGAGCACCTTGTGGTCTGATACAATGTACAAATATTTAGTTGGGGCTGATAACCGTCGCCTGTATGATGGTACGTCTACCGTACCCCTCCGCCCACCATTACATTTTTGGCATAAATGTGAAATATCGCACCTGGAATACACTGTATTTTACGTCTGTGATTTCAATGGTGGTGACACATGAATCGTCCTGGTCACTCGCATTGGTCATCAGGGATTTAAACCTGCAAAAAATAAAATAAAAAATACTATCTGTACATCACTTATGTGAACTAAATGCTTTCAAGGGGCATACTTTAGGCTTTTCTTGCTTTTTGTGACTGTGCTAGTGGCTTCCTCCAGCCACCACTAGGGGGAGCTCCCTGCATGAAGATTTATACAGCTGTATAACCTATATGCTGTTGGCTCCCCCTAGTGGTGGTTGTGTGCAGTCAGGATTATATCACTTATCAAGTCAGAAACACAGAGGTGTTCAGTCTGCCTGTAGCGCCACCACAGGAGAGTTGAAGCATTACACAGCTCCGACATCAGATAACCACCTTTTATTACACCCACTTTTCCAGCACAGACGCTAAAGGTTTTACCTGTTTGAGGCAGTGACCAGAAGAACCTTGTGGGCATAGAAAAGCTTCCCTTCTATGATGAATATCACATCCGACATCTCCTTGTTGTTCAGGAAATGAGGGTCTGCAGGAGAAAGGTGTCAGAAGGTGTCTGGTCAGCACTGAATATAACAGGTGGACATCTAGAATGGATAACACCGACCCCCGGGACACACACAAAGGAGCATGGTGTGTGGTCCTGGAGAACAGAATCTAGTGTTAAACGCGCGCGCTCTCACCTAGACGTGCAGAAAGGGTCTTCTGTATCTCTGGGATTTTGGGCACTGGACTGTCTCCATAGCAGTGTGAAAAGATGGAGGCCACTTGTTGGGTGACTGCATCACTCTGCCGGATAAAAGACATTGTATAAATGAAGTTCATGAATAATCTCAATTCTGCTGGCGGAGTCACTGTGTACATACATTACTTATCCTGTACTGATCCTGAGTTACATCCTGTATTATACTCCAGAGCTGCACTCACTATTCTGCTGGTGCAATCACTGTGTACATACATTACTTATCCTGTACTGATCCTGAGTTACATCCTGTATTATACTCCAGAGCTGCACTCACTATTCTGCTGGTGCAGTCACTGTGTACATACATTACTTATCCTGTACTGATCCCGAGTTACATCCTGTATTATACTCCAGAGCTGCACTCACTATTCTGCTGGTGCAGTCACTGTGTACATACATTACATTACTTATCCTGCACTGATCCTGAGTCCCATCCTGTATTATACTCCAGAGCTGCACTCACTATTCTGCTATGTAACACAAGATCAGCACAGTAATGTACTGTAGAAACATCAGCATCAATGATCCTTACTTTAGTGGTCTTGAAGATGTTAAAGAGAAGCGTCAGCCCCTCTGTAATCAGCTCCTCGTTATAATCCTCCTCTCTTATGGTGCAGAATTCACGTAGTAGATTCTCCATTACAGAGTGGTGTGAATGATTGAAGGCCGTCTGCAGAGATTCGATCCATACGTGCAGCTTCCAGGGCACCCCTATGACGTACAGAAATAGTGGTTTATTCCCTACAATCCAGAACATTGTATCCAGGCTTATTGAGCAGAAACTAGGCAATTCAGTTTGCCTGCAGCTGCCACTAGGGGGAGCTCACTGCCTACAACCCACATTCAATGCAGTAATAAAATAGTATATGGTGAGCTCCCCCTAGTGGCAGCTGCAGACAGACAGAATTCCTGCGGTGGATTTGGTGGTGAATGGTGTACAAATAGTTAGAAATACCCAGTTGAAAGTTTTAACAAGCACACTGATTCCCGCCCCCCCAATTTCTTGAGATTTCAGGTCCTACTGAAGATACTATAGGACTGACTTACCGAGGCCGTGGAGCTCTACGGTGATATCTAGGTAGCCATGTTCTGCGCTGTAGTATGTTGCCTCCTGCAACGCTTTCATCCTGGTCTTACACAACCGGACGGGACCCTGATCGAAGCTTCCAGTGCTGGAGGTATCACTCTCAACCCCCTCTGCCAGTATCTCTTCTAGAGAAAGGACATCTCCAGGGCAGAGCTGAGGCTGAGTCAGCAGCTTTCTCAAGACATTCCTAGAAAAGGAGGCAATGGATGTGACTTAAACCCAGAGGCGTAACTTGAAGCTCCTGGTCCCTGACGCAAAATCTGTAACACAGGCCCCCAGAACTATCAGGTGCCATTTATAATACTGGTGGCTTCCTATGTGACAGAGAATCCTTTGGCACCCCTCAACTCCCAAAATTAATTTGCAACTTCTACCTTTACACCCATGGATTTAGTGCTGGTTATCAGTTCCCACTAGATTCAGTAGGTTAGCTGCAGTACCACTACCATGCACTAGATGGTGCCACACCACAGAGACATATATAATATTTTCATTATTTAATTGGTTTACAATCTCATAGCCCCCGGGTCCGGTATAATGTACAGGATCTGTCTACAGACAGGAAGTGGACTTTCTGAACATGTCAGGCATTTCCGTAACTTACAGAGAAACTCAAATTATTATTTTATTATTTTACCTGTGCCCATGGGCAGCTGAATGGCTAAAGCAGTTCATGTCTTCATGAAGTGACGAGGACACTCGACCGGCTTCCATCATATTCAATAGAGGGTCAGCTCCTCGGTCTAAAAGCAAACTGACCAGTTCGTAGTTACCTGGAGGAGAAGGGGGTCACAAGAAATAATAGGTGGTAAAGTAAGTCTACATTGTAAAATGTCTATGGGACCCCATGGTGTAGAAACAAATGGTGCTAGGCAATTCCAATCAAGACAGAAGGGCAGGTGGTTCTTTGGTGTCTTCATCCCATTTCCATTACCCTTGTGTCATTTGACCCCTTTTCCTACCAATTTGATAATATTGCAGTGCCCATGCCAGTAGCATTGGGAGTAACCAGTAATATATCTAATCCATCTATGTATCTCATGTACCCTATCGTCCAACCCTATCCCATCCCTCCTATCCTATCCCATCCAGCTCTCCTACCCTATCCCGTCCAGCTCTCCTATACCATTCAGCTCTCCTATCCTATACCATTCAGCTCTCCTATCCTATACCATCCAGCTCTCCTATCCTATCCCATCCAGCTCTCCTATCCTATCCCATCCAGCTCTCCTATCCTATCCCATCCAGCTCTCCTATCCTATCCCATCCAGCTCTCCTATCCTATCCCATCCAGCTCTCCTATCCTATCCCATCCAGCTCTCCTATCCTATCCCATCCAGCTCTCCTACCCTATCCCATCCAGCTCTCCTACCCTATACCATTCAGCTCTCCTATACCATTCAGCTCTCCTATCCTATACCATTCAGCTCTCCTATCCTATACCATCCAGCTCTCCTATCCTATCCCATCCAGCTCTCCTATCCTATCCCATCCAGCTCTCCTATCCTATCCCATCCAGCTCTCCTACCCTATCCCATCCAGCTCTCCTACCCTATACCATTCAGCTCTCCTATCCTATCCCATCCAGCTCTCCTATCCTATCCCATCCAGCTCTCCTATCCTATCCCATCCAGCTCTCCTATCCTATCCCATCCAGCTCTCCTATCCTATCCCATCCAGCTCTCCTATCCTATCCCATCCAGCTCTCCTATCCTATCCCATCCAGCTCTCCTATCCTATCCCATCCAGCTCTCCTACCCTATCCCATCCAGCTCTCCTACCCTATCCCACCCAGCTCTCCTACCCTATCCCATCCAGCTCTCCTACCCTATACCATTCAGCTCTCCTATACCATTCAGCTCTCCTATCCTATACCATTCAGCTCTCCTATCCTATACCTTCCAGCTCTCCTATCCTATCCCATCCAGCTCTCCTACCCTATCCCATCCAGCTCTCCTACCCTATACCATTCAGCTCTCCTATCCTATCCCATCCAGCTCTCCTATCCTATCCCATCCAGCTCTCCTACCCTATCCCATCCAGCTCTCCTACCCTATACCATTCAGCTCTCCTATACCATTCAGCTCTCCTATCCTATACCATTCAGCTCTCCTATCCTATACCATCCAGCTCTCCTATCCTATCCCATCCAGCTCTCCTACCCTATCCCATCCAGCTCTCCTACCCTATACCATTCAGCTCTCCTATACCATTCAGCTCTCCTATCCTATCCCATCCAGCTCTCCTATCCTATCCCATCCAGCTCTCCTATCCTATCCCATCCAGCTCTCCTATCCTATCCCATCCAGCTCTCCTACCCTATCCCATCCAGCTCTCCTATCCTATCCCATCCAGCTCTCCTATCCTATCCCATCCAGCTCTCCTACCCTATCCCATCCAGCTCTCCTACCCTATCCCATCCAGCTCTCCTACCCTATACCATCCAGCTCTCCTATCCTATACCATTCAGCTCTCCTATCCTATACCATCCAGCTCTCCTATCCTATCCCATCCAGCTCTCCTATCCTATCCCATCCAGCTCTCCTACCCTATCCCATCCAGCTCTCCTACCCTATCCCATCCAGCTCTCCTACCCTATCCCATCCAGCTCTCCTACCCTATCCCATCCAGCTCTCCTACCCTATCCCATCCAGCTCTCCTACCCTATCCCATCCAGCTCTCCTACCCTATCCCATCCAGCTCTCCTACCCTATCCCATCCAGCTCTCCTACCCTATCCCATCCAGCTCTCCTACCCTATCCCATCCAGCTCTCCTATCCTATCCCATCTAGCTCTCCTATCCTATCCTATCCAGCTCTCCTATCCTATCCCATCCAGCTCTCCTATCCTATCCCATCCAGCTCTCCTATCCTATCCCCCCTCTCATATCACATTCAGCTGTCCATCCTATCCATCCATGTTATTGTACCTGCAGCGGACGCCAGCTGTAGGGGGGTTTCTGCATAGTTGTCTTCGCTGCTGTTGACGGCTGAACCCTCCACGTGTGCGCCAGCATCTAGAAGCAACTGCAAGAAAGCAGACGTACATATTGTAGGACAGACCCACTGTGGACTGTAGCCTGTGATTTGTATTTATTTAATTATTTATTTTTAGGAAACACCATTTTTGATACAAAGAACCTTTTTGTGACACAGAATGCCATTTTGTAGCAAATTCAACTTTTCTGATACAAATTAAAGAATAACCCTGTGTCTCCTCACACAGAACTGCATCCTGTGCCGGGAGGGCTTATCCAGTATTCTGTGTATACAAGAGGCATGTATTCTGTGTTTTGCTGCCATCTACTATTTTCCTGCTGATTGCTGCCGATATTTATCATCTATTCTTATGAGTAAATTGCGCCACTTACCTGCACAACGGAGATGTGACCATGGAGGACGGCGAAGGTTAATGCGGTCCAGTGGCGGGTGTCCGGGTGCACAGATGGGTGTCGAGGGGAAATGTTTGGAACCTGGAAGACCGTTACATTGATGGTTATCTGTAATACTCAGGGATCAAGCAATTTCATCTTCTCTAACCACAATGTCTGAAAATCATTAGTACAGGGAACTTCACATCCTCGCAGGTGAACATGGTGGTCGCCATAGTGGTTGTTGCTACTTCTGGGTGCAAACGTTGAATGCTTTGCTGAACCAGTAGTTATATGATTTCAGCTCCTATGATGTCCCATTTAGAATATTTGTGCCTTGGTAGAAAGGCCTTATGTGTCTGCTACCTATGCACCCCTATAGCTATGCCTGGTGTAAAATGTGTGCCTGGGCCCCCCAAACATTGTACACCATGACTGTATTGCATTATATTAATACAGCAAATTCCTTTAATCAGGCATCTGATAATCCAGATTGATCTTCTAGTACTTTTTATCCCCAAAAGAGAAATGCCAAATGATTATGGAGAAGAGTATTATTTCTTACACAATTCTATGGCCCGGAAGCACGTGAGCTCACACCAGACCAATCTGAATTATGTAACTGAAGTGTTGGGAAACTCAGGCTTTGTTAATGGGAGAAGCCACAAATAGCTCGTCGTCCTGGGGCAGGGACTGTTCACATGTCCTGGCTGCAGTCACAGGAACACGAAGAGAAGGCGTCAGGACCAGACTGTCTACACTGCCGAGTTTGGCTTCAAAGATGCGGCTGAACTTTAATTGGATAGCAAGTAATTGCATGAAATGTGAAGCAACGTGTGTAATAATCTAGAGATTGAAAGACGGAGTATGATGTCATCACTGCAAGAAGTAGAGAGTTTCTAATAATTATCAATGTGTCTGTCCATCAACTTACCTATCAATCTAACAACCTACCTACCTATCAACCAACCTACCTAATTACCTGTCTACCTATTAACCAGCCAACCTATCAACCAACCAACCTATGAATCAACCAACCTATCAATCAATCAATCAATCAACCTATCAATCAATCTATCGATCTACCCATCTCTCCAGACATTTTGTTAGACCACATCCAATCACTGGCCTCGGCAGTGCACTGACAATATGTCCAATTAGATAGATCTCTAGACAGATATCTATGTAGTTCTACCAGGGTAAACTTAGAGTTGGCCGGTTTCCTCTTGATCCTGGACAACCCCTTTAAATACTGATGACACATCCTCAGGATAGGTTATGAATATCTGATCCGACTCCCCTCACCCCCGCTGATCAGCTGTTTCGGGCAGCCACTGATGATGTAGTCCAGGGATGCCCAACCTGCGGCCCTCCAGCTTTTGCAAGACTACAATTCCCAGCATGCTCGGGCAGCCTACAGCTATCAGCCTACAGAAGGGCATGGTGGGAGTTGTAGTTTTACAACAGCTGGAGGGCCGCAGGTTGGGCAACGCAATCCATGCAGTGGACAGGAGGCTCCTGGACAGTTTGTGTACATGGATGCACGGGCTGGATGAGATGCGGTCTACCTGTTTCTAGTGCGATGTGCCACGTACCACCCCTAATCTGGCTCTGAGCCAGTTACCGTATTGGTGTGAATGTACAGTCACTCCCACCCCACAGGTTACAGGGGGTCATTCTCTTACAGCGACATCCAGATCTGCTCCAGCTTCGATCAGCATTTGCACCATGGCCTCATCTCCGGCAGCGCAGGCGTACATCAGTGGGGTCAAACCCTGGAAAACAACAGGCAAGGTCAATGCCAACTTACCGCTGGGAATGGTAACCACCAGTTGTCAATTTGTTTGTGCATTTCCAAGAGGAATAACAGAGGAAGTGCACAATGCTGATTCTAAGATAGGATGTAGAGGTGACAGGTCCCTCTTTCAGCTGCAGAGGGAATATAGAAGACCATTTGTACCTGATCATCCATAGTGTTAATGCCTTCCGGCCCCAATGCTCGCACGGCCTGGGGGATGAGGTCTGTGCGCCCACAGTTCAGCATTCGGAAGCCCAAGTCCTGCTGGAAACGTTCTGTGGCGGCTGCGGCATCGAGACGTCTGAGGGAGCTGACACAACATTCTGGCCTGGAATAGAAGACAGGAGGAATGCAAAATAAGTCAGGGGCCGGGGAGGATCACCCCCCCCCCAGGTATTGGCCGCAGGGGCTGAGCTTTAATGTATCTACACTTCTTCTTAGTAAGCTGTTGGTCCAAAGATCAGTAAACCAGTGTTCTCCAACTTCTGGGTCTCTAGCGGTTGCAAAACTACTACTCCCAACATGCTGTGAGACCAATGTCACAGACAGGCCGTGCCATGTAAGTGGCATCCCAGACCTAAAGTAACGGTTGTGTCGCCTGTTCTGGGACTTACTTCAGCTGCCGCGGTTCACAGTCCAGTCCCGGGAGGAGTAACCGCGCCGTCTGTCTGATGTCATCAGCATCTACGGTCAGGCTGCGGCGGTGTTCTGCATATGTGATGGCCACACGCATCCACTCCATCAACGGGGGCAGCAAGATGAACGGCCTGCAAAACAAACCCCAAGAATTAGCCGTCTGCTCTCCGAATAGACGGGGGTCCTCCCCTCAATACAATGTTTTTGGGCTAGGTGTTCTTGTAGAGACTGGAAATGATTGTAGCAAACCCTCAGCTGCGAGAAGTTTTAGAACTGCTGAATGTAACAATAACTAACAATCTACTACATTTTCATCTGCCACGTTGCATTGCTTCGCCCAAGACTAAGGTGCAAATTGCCAAATAACATCTAGATGTAAAGGCTTTAAAAAAAATTAAAATAAATAAATATCCTACTGCAACTAGAACCCAATATGTATATATAATAGTTATCCAGCGGAATCCTAACACTTCCCCTTTTTCCGCTACATTTGATAAGGGGGCGTGGCTTAACAGATCCTGCAAAAACTTCTGACATTTAGTATGGCACCACCTGGTGGTCAAAGTGTATAGCAATAGCAATGTGCACCTCCACTTTACGACCTGAGTGCTAGTGGTCACACACGCTCAGTCCCTCTCCATGGTCTGTGCATAGCGATCCCCCCGATTACCGCAGGACAGCCAATAGAAAGAGCCTGTGCACTACATGGCAGTATATCCCAGTCTAAGGAGGCTCCTTCTGCAGCGGAAGTAAGCAGGGCCTATATTATGAGCTGCCAGAAGGTGAAGGAGACTAATTCTGCCAGAGCTCACCCCTTGCAACACAGGTTAGTAGGGGGGGGGGGATATTTTAGGCTAGAAATACTGTAATTTCCATCGATATGGCCATTAACAACCTCTCAGCACTTGGGGTATGAAGGCACGAACAAGATTCATGGGATAACCCCTTAAAATCTTTCCTTGCCAGAAAGAAAGGAGGCAGTTTTATTGTATATGTTTGGATTGTGAAGAATGATACATTGTTACACGTTGTGATTACATAACCTGAACACCCAGGTCCATAGCATGGAGTCGGCCCCCCATCAGACCCCCAGGCAGTATGTGGCGTCTACTCTCAGGGGCTCGGTAGTTGCTTTGGTAGAGAATGTCAGGCATTCTTTATGCCAGATCATAAACTTACTGACAAGACCCCATTATGTAACAAATCTCCCCCCTGCACCGCTGACAGAAGGCTCACATAATGAGAGGACAGATTTTCTAGATTTGTAGGGCCGGCTCCGGTGGGTTCGGGTAGGGCTACTGCCCGTTCCCCCATAAGCAAATGTCTCAGTTACTGCGGAGGTTTAATTGCTCTGTGGTCGTGTCATTTATCCAGCAGCCCCCCCGTCTCCCTCTCTCTCTGGGCAGGAATCCCATGGACACTTTCAAATGAAAATTTATGGCTGAAATTTATGTGAAAAAATTCCAAACGAAAAGTTATCAGAGGGATTCTAGAATTTAGATACATACAAGTGAAAGTAGATGAAAAGATATGAAAAAAAAAATCTGCAGAAAATTGTATTTTCTAAAAATTCTATTCAACTGGCAACGTAGGGTAGAAACTAAAGTGAGTGAAGTTGGCACTGGGGCACCGTGACTGGAGTCGGTGAAGTAGTCAATGGAGCACTGTGACTGGAGGCAGGGGAGTTGGCACTGGGGCACTGTGACTGGAGTCAGTGGAGTTGGCACTGGGGCATTGTGACTGGAGTCAGTGGAGTTGGCACTGGGGCATTGTGACTGGAGTCAGTGGAGTTGGCACTGGGGCACCGTGACTGGAGTCAGTGGAGTTGGCACTGGGGCATTGTGACTGGAGTCAGTGGAGTTGGCACTGGGGCACTGTGACTGGAGTCAGTGGAGTTGGCACTGGGGCACTGTGACTGGAGTCAGTGGAGTTGGCACTGGGGCACTGTGACTGGAGTCAATGGAGTTGGCACTGGGGCATTGTGACTGGAGGCAGTCAAATTGGCACCAAGGGCACTGTGACTGGAGTCAGTGGAGTTGGCACTGGGGCACCGTGACTGGAGTCAATGGAGTTGGCACAGGGGCATTGTGACTGGAGTCAGTGGAGTTGGCACTGAAGCAGTGTGACTGGAGACAGGGGAATTAGCACTGGGGCACTGCGACTGCAGTCATTGTAGTTGGCAGTAGGGCACGGTGACTGGAGTCAGTGGAGTTGTCAACGGGACACCATGACTGGAGGCAGGGGAGTTGGCACTAAGGGGACTGTGACCGAGGCAGGGGAGTTGTACTGGGGCACCGTAGCCTACTCTGGTAGCACAATGAATAGCACAGGTGGCATTGCAGCTGTGGGGGCGCTAAGGGTAACTGAAGTCACTCTGTTTGCATTGGAGGGCACTGTGTAACAAGGTAATCTGCTAACAGTGGATGGCGCTGGGTGCTCTGTGGCTGACTCTGGTAGCACAGTGAATGGCACAGTAGTAGGCATTATGACTGGCACTGGGGGCACTATGACTGTAGTCAGTTTAGTTTGTACTGGGGGTGAATCTGGGGGCACTGGTGCTTGCACTGGCTTGAGAATGCAGTGTAGCTTACTCTGGTGATACTGCGTGTGGCACGGTGGCTTCTTTGGCGGGCTCTTGGGGCACTGTGGCTGAATCTTGTGGCTCGCCCTGAGGGCACTATCATTGTCAGTTCTAGTCGCACTGTGATTGACACTGGGGCACTATAGGTGACTTGAAAGGGCAATGTAGATTACTCCTTTGGCAGTGTAGATGCATTGTAGCTACACTGGCTGGCTCTTGGGGCACCGTGGTTCATGGCTGGCATTGTTTTGGATGCTGTGCTGCCCCAAAATTTCTCCATGGTTTAAAAAAATATTCTGCAAGGAATGCAAAACATTTTAGAAAATCGGTCCTGCAAGGACTGTGTCTTCTCATGTGCCCTCCTAGGCACCAACCTGAGGTTTGCAAACTCTGCACCCCCTATATTTATGGCACTGCTTAGCAGACATTAGTGCACAGCGACCTCGTGCCCATAGGGGCTACTTACCTCTCATTGTGCAGCGACATTCTAGGTGGGTCCAAGTTGGGATTTTCCATGGATTCCATCTGAGAGCAGCGCAGGAAATAGTACAACGTGTGCAGCGAGTCCGGAGACCAGGTGATGTGCTGCTGTGGGTGGCGAGTTTGCCGTGCAGGACTCATGCCAGGCCTGGGGGTGTTCAGACACTGCATATGATGCATGGCACGGGAAACCAGGTCACCTGAGGAAGCAATGCACAGATCAGACACGTGAAGCCTTCAGAGAGGTAGGCAGAGTTTTAGTCTGGATTCAGCGCCAACCTCAAGACTGTGCCAGTCGTGAACGCCGAGTCTTGCTAGAGGTGACGCACTTTTCCTTGCACTAGCTCAATGGGCGTTCACTTTACACCATAATTTTGCATAAAAAACTGGTGCAGGAAAGTAATAAATCAGACGCATCGTACAAACCTTCGCTTCCCCTTTTAAGGGACAGTTTCTAGTGAGTCACAAAAAGTGGGCAAAATCCAGGCACGAGCAGCAGAAACCTGGCGCCTAGGAACTGCTTAATATTTTCAAGATCTCAGCTTGCCGTCAGTGAATGGGGGCATTTTTGTTTCTATCCAAGGCCTGAAACCCTTCCCTGATCATGTCCAATAACTACACATTCATGGTTCACTCTAAGGGCACAGTCAAACGAAACTGGGTGGCGAAAAAACGCGTCGACATGATGTTTTACTGCAAATTGTTGTAGTTTGTAAAACCGCCTGCCCATTAAAGAGGATCGATCACCTTTCCTGACGTGTCTGTCTCAGGATCTACTTGCATTTCCCTCGTAATGATTCTGGAGCATCTATTGTTATGGCTATCTTGTGCCATTCCTCTATTATTCCTGCTAGAAGTTATAATAAATGGATTCCTAGCAGTTTGCAATGAAGGTTCAACCAGTTTGGGGGTCTCCTGCACAGTCCTGCACTGGCAGCACTAATTGGTTAGCGCTAGACTGTGCAGGCCCCCCCCCCCCCCCCCCCCCCAAACTGGACCTTTGCTGCAAACTGCTGGCAATTCATTCAATACTTCTAGTAGGAATTAGAGAGGAATGTCACAACATAGAGTCAGAAACTTAGACATGTCAGGAGGGGTGACAGCTCCTCTTTATCAATTTGAAAACCGCGCCTTTTGCAGTAAAATACGTTTCAACGTGGTTTTTAGCTCCCTGACATGGCCGTTCCCTTAGAGAGTGCTGTAATACACTCTAACAGGGTCTCCACCTGTGTAAGCTAGACATGACCAGGACAGGTTTTTAGTTTCTGATTGGAAACAATTCCTCGTCACTGCCAGTAAGCAGAGATCTTGACTTTTCATTACATGACGGCGGCACAGTGTGCAGGTTCCTCACGTGGCGGACGGTACTTGTACTCACTCAGCTCCGAGATGCTCCCGACACAGGTGGCGAGCAGCGACTGCTCCAAAGTGCGTAGTTCAAGGTGCGTGTAGGCATCGGTGGCGTCATCTCGCTGGAGAGAATTGTCTTTGTATGGACTGAAGTATGGAGGCAGCGAGAGGACCCCTGAAAACGACAACGACATGAACTGGTGATGGCAGTCACAAATGACAAAATCATAAGCGGTTTATTAAAAATTCATTGTAAACCTAAATTCACTTTCCAGGGGGAGAATCGCCCGAATATTCTGTGCCGATTAACTTCCTATTCTATCTTTACTGGGAACAGATCTGCCTCTAGCAGTTCACAGCTCCCTCTAGTGGTGGCTGCAGGCAGTCAGAATGTTATCATTTAAAGGCCTGGTACACTTACAACAAGTATCTGGATAGGGGTTCACAGAGTGGGGGTCTGACTGCTGATCACATGAGGGTCCTGCTCCCCCCTTTGAATGGAGCAGTGAAGTAACATGCGCACTCTATCCAAACTCTATGGACCCGCCATCTACAGTCCCATGGAGATGAATGGAGGGGCAAGGTGCACTGCTGCTCAATTCATAGGTGGGGGACTAAGGACCCCTGGTCTGGGACTATTCACGACTCATTTCTTTTTTATTGGACTACCCCTTTAACTCTATGGCTCTGGAGAGGATTTGGATCTGTGTATGAGAAGGAGGCCGGACCTGAATCTGCTCCGTCATCTCGCAGGACGTGTCTGGAGATTTTGCTCCTCTCGTGCCTAGTCATCATGTCTGTTCCCAAGAAAGCTGTGCGTCAACCAACAGCAGCTGCCATCCAGGTCGGGCACGTGCCCACCGGGGTACCAGAGGAGCCTCCAGTGGCCCCAAGGATCAAACAGAAGACAATGTCATTTGGAGCCTATCGCTTCTTTTGGGCCCTTTGACTCATATCCTCTCTAGGGCCCAATCAACCCCATTCCGAGGATGGTGACCGCCCAGCTTTCTAAGACTCCTGAATGCAGAATCCACATCATCTCCCACATCTTCTACAATTTCTAGGAAGCTGGGTGACAAGCCTCCTGGAAGCCATATTGGTTGTCACCCAGCTTTCCGAGAGACAAATTATAAGTCATAGGCTTTGTTCACACAGCGTACAGTAGAGGCTGAAAACGCCAACTTGTCATCCATGGCATATTCGACTTGAATGCATAACGGAGCGTGACGTCACCTATTTAAAAATATATATATATCTATATGAAATAGCAGCCTACAGATATGCACCGTATTTCCCATTGTGTGGTGGTCAGTGAAGTGTAAGGCTACATGCACACGACCATATGTGTTTTGCGGTCCGCAAATTGCGGATCTGCAAAAAAACGGATAACGTTCCGTATGGCATCCGTTTTTGTTGCGGATCCATTGTAATAATGCCTATCCTTGTCCGCAAACTAGAAAAAAAATAGGACATGCACAATTTTTTTTGCGGGGCAACGAAACGGACATACTGATGTGGACAGCACACGGTGTGCTGTCCGCGTTTTTTGCAGACCCATTGAAATGAATGGGTCCGCATCCTATCGGCAAAAAAACCCGGAACGGACACGGAAACAAACAACGTTCGTGTGCATGTAGCCTAAGTGCGCCTTAGGCCTTCTGCACACGACCGTATGGCATTTTCAGTGTTTTGCGGTCCGTTTTTCACTGATCCATTGTTCCGTTTTTTGTTTTCGTTGTGTTTCCGTTTCTGTTCCGTTTTTCCCTATGGCATATACAGTATACAGTAATTACATAGAAAAAATTGGGCTGGGCATAACATTTTCAATAGATGGTTCCGCAAAAAACGGAACGGATACGGAAGACATACGGATGCATTTCCGTATGTGTTCCGTTTTTTTTGGTGGACCCATTGACTTGAATGGAGCCACGGAACGTGATTTGCGGGCAATAATAGGACATGTTCTATCTTTCAACGGAACGGAAAAACGGAAATACGGAAACGGAATGCATACGGAGTACATTCCGTTTTTTTGGTGGAACCACTGAAATGAATTGTTCCGTATACGGAACGCAAAAAACAGCCAGTAGCCGTAAAAAAAAAAACGGCCGTGTGCAGGAGGCCTTAATGTGTATGGTTATCTCCTCTCTCTTCCAGAATTCAAGAGGTTCTGCTGTCAGTGAATGAGAACCCTCTTGGTTTCCATTCAGAGACAGTAAACCTATCCATAGCCAGCCCTGCTCTCGGCTGAGAAGTGGATGCTCTGTAAACACCCAGGACTCCAGACTGATACATTGTAGCAAACTACCAGAGAGATTTGTGCAGCTTCTGCTGATGCGTTGTTTGTTCTGGATACAATTGTATCACTTCTCAGCCAATAGCAGGACTCCGTACAGTTTTACTGGCACTGAATGGAAACAACAGTTCTCATTCACTGACAGCAAGGAGTGGAATTGAAACACAAAGAATATTAGAAAGTTGCAGAACTTCCCATTTACATAATGCTTTAGCTTTATATGCATAGAATTGGGAAACCCCCTTGTTGTAAAGCAGAGACCCCCCCTTCCCCAATCTGCAGCTCTCCTGCTGTTGCAAAACTACAACTCTCAGCATGCCTTGAGCGCTCAGGGAGTCGTAGCTGCACAAGAGCGAGCACTTATAGGACAATTACATGGTATATCTTCTATATCTAAACACCTACAACGTGTACTTAGCGGCTCCAGACTACAGAGCGAGGCACCATGGTTATAAAATTATATAATATGTCCATTTCCTTAGGAGACGTGAATAACCTGCTGGCCCCGGGCCGAGCCTTTTATTATGTTCCGCTCAGCTGTACAGAAGAGAACAAAACCAGCGAAGGCTTTTCAGCTCCAAAAGTCAAGGATAAGAACGTGTGTTCCAAATATCTCCTCGAGACAGGAGCGCTAATAACTTCAGCAGAAGAGGAAAGTATTCCGCGTCTATGTGGCTGCCTGCGTATGATGGGGGTGATGGGAGAAATGCAACACGATGAGGGTTTATCACAGGCAATGGTGTGCCAGATGGCGGAAAAACTGCACGTAAACCACTGGGGAATACACAAAAAACACCGTCCCTGTCAAATTAGGGTACTTTCACACTTGCGTAATTCTTTTCCGGTATTGAGTTCCGTCCTAGGGGCTCAATACCGGAAAAGAACTGATCAGTTTTATCCTAATGCATTCTGAATGGAGAGCAATCCGTTCAGGATGCATCAGGATGTCATCAGTTCAGTCACTGTACGGTTCTTGGATGGAGAAAATACCTCAGCATGCTGCAGTATTTTCTCCGTACAAAATTCCGGAACACTTGCCGGAATGGGCATTATTTTCTATTGAAATGCATTTGATCCGGCCCAAAGTTTTCCCGGAAAATGGATACGGTTTTGCGGTGTGCGCATGCGCAGACCTTTAAAAATGTGAACAAGGTAAATACCGGATCCATTTTTCCGGATGACAACTGGAGAAACGGCTCCAGTATTGCAATGCATTTGTGAGACGGATCCGCATCCGGATCCGTCTACAAATGGTGTCCGTTTGCATACAGATTGCTGGAATCCAACAACGCAAGTGTGAAACTGCCCATACATGATGTTTACATATTTAATGCATTTAAGTAAAATGTAAGAGGGGGGGGGGGGGGGGGTTTCCAGGATCCAAATATTTAGGGTCTGTCCTCAACATAAGGCCATCAGTTTGAAAGGGCTGCACAAAGCTGTAATATCCTGGACCACCAAAGCGAATATCTCTGGTTTAGGGTGATGAAGGGGTTAACAGTGATGTCCATGAAGTTTCAGGTTAGTTATGGGCTAAAATCTGAAGGCCTAGGGTAGGTTACAAGTTACAAGTTAACCACTAATGTTCCTGGCAGTTTAGGATGTACGACTATACTCTTTACGGTGTTATTTGTGGTGGTCTTGGGTATTAAAGGGATATGCTGCACATATGATGGGGCCCTGTCAGCGGCAGCTGCTGTGATTATACTTTAGCTATATTCTTTGGCATTGCTCATTGTATATGGATTAGAGCTCATGCACACGACCATATGTATTTTGCAGTTCACGGATCCGCAAAAAATACAGATAACGTAACGTGTGACATCCATATTGCATCGTTTTTTGTTTTTTTTGCGGCCCCATTGAAATGAATGGTTCCACATACGGGCCAGAAAAAAAACTGAATGGACACAGAAGCGCCTCCACATCATCGACAGGGGGCGAGCGCCTCCACATCATCGGCAGGGGGCGAGCGCCTCCACATCATCGGCAGGGGGCGAGCGCCTCCACATCATCGGCAGGGGGCGAGCGCCTCCACATCATCGGCAGGGGGCGAGCGCCTCCACATCATCGGCAGGGGGCGAGCGCCTCCACATCATCGGCAGGGGGCGAGCGCCTCCACCTCATCGGCAGGGGGCGAGCGCCTCCACCTCATCGGCAGGGGGCGAGCGCCTCCACATCATCGGCAGGGGGCGAGCGCCTCCACATCATCGGCAGGGGGCGAGCGCCTCCACCTCATCGGCAGGGGGCGAGCGCCTCCACCTCATCGGCAGGGGGCGAGCGCCTCCACCTCATCGGCAGGGGGCGAGCGCCTCCACCTCATCGGCAGGGGGCGAGCGCCTCCACCTCATCGGCAGGGGGCGAGCGCCTCCACCTCATCGGCAGGGGGCGAGCGCCTCCACATCATCGGCAGGGGGCGAGCGCCTCCACATCATCGGCAGGGGGAGAGCAGGTAATGCACCCTCTGTTCTGAACCAAACCTATGCCCCCTGTTGCTCCGCCATTCAGGGTGGCACTATACACAGGGCAGCACAGACCACTCATTAATAGGGAGCACAATAACATGATTTTTACATTGGCATCTCAGTCGGGCTCTTTGTGCTGGAGATTCTGGGGCCCCATCTGAAGGCTGATCTCTGGGGGGGGCACATTCTGCGACGTGTGCACACAGGGAGATAGCGCAGGTCTCAGTGGGGTCTTATAGCCATCTGCAGGCATAGATGCAGACCAAATATCAAGCAACAATACAACATATTAGCATTGCATATCTGCCAAGCCTCTGTGAAGCCTCCAGAGATACGTGGACCCAGCTGGAAGCTTCCTGAGATCCTTCTTCTCAGGTTTACACTAAGCAAAAATAAGGTTCAAGTTTACAGAACTCAGAAAAAAACACCAACTCAGGAGCCAAAATGTAGCATCCTACTGGAACGGACATGAATACAGTCAGCAAGCCTGTGGTCAGACACATACGAAACTATTGGGAGTCAGTTTTCTCTATACTGTACAGTGCCTGGAGTAAAGAAGGCAAATCATCAAGATTTCAGCTCTGAGGCCTGTAGAATAGTGAATGCACCTCTGGGCTATAATAGCAGCTGTCAGGGCTCATGGACATGAATGTATTTTTTTGTCCGTGTCCATTCAGTTTTTTTTTTGTGGCCTGTATGCGGAGCCCTTCGTTTCAATGGGGCCGCAAAAAAACGAAAATGACTCCATGTGCATTACGTGTCCGTATGTCCATTCCGCAAAAAAATAGAACATGTCCCATGTTTTGAGGACAAGGACAGGCATTGTTACGATGGATCCGGAAAAAAAAACGGATGCAAGATGTCATCCGTTTTTTTTTTTGCGGACCGCAAAATACATACGGTCGTGTGCATGAGCCCTAATGCAGAGAAAGCGACATTTGCATGTTCTTAGGGCTTTTGCAGTCACTGATGTTGAAGTATAAAGACGGCAATGCCCTGCACCATGAATCTCTCTGGCTGTCGTGGAACTACAACTCCCAGCATGTGCTGGCAACCACTGATTAACATAGCAAGGTTGATCTGGGTGTAATGATGTACATTTCCTGTAACATAAGGGCCGCACTGTGATCAGGTAGATGGATAATCGGAGACATTCCCACCACCTGTCCCCATGTCCGAGCCAAGGAGATGAGTTGTGATTCTCCTGGAGCCGGAGGTCTAATCAGAGCCAGATCATCTGACGGATCAGCAAGAGTTTAACCATCTCCTGAAGTCAGAGACATGGCCGAAATACAGCTGGAAGACTGCGGGTACATGAAGCATCCTACTGGAACGGACACGACTACATTTTATATCTTGTTTCTACATCCAGAATTCTGTGCTGACTAATTTCCCAGTTTATTTTCTGACGCAGAGATTCCAATTGCCTGTAGAGATAGAAATGTTACAATTCTGTTTGCCCGCAGCCACCACTAGGGGGAGCATACAGCGTGCATTGATCTCCATAGTAAAACAGTTTGCAGTAAGCTATCGTGCTCCCCCTAGTGGTGGCAGCAGGAAGACTATTGTTTTCTGCAGGCTTTATTATTATTGTCAGGTTCATTTTCTTTAAATACATTTTTATCCTATTTTTTATTACATTTTTCTGTCCAAAATTTTGTTCCGATTATTTTTGTCATTTACCTTCCAACTCCTTGAACAGACCTAGAAAAGATGCAATTCTGCCTGCAGCCACCACTAGGGGGAGCTTATGTGCTTACTGCATACATTGATCTCCATAGTAAAACAGAAAGCTCTCTAGCTCCCCCTAGTGGTGGCTGCAGACAGATTTTTTTCCATGGTTTTGCCCATATCAGAAAAATGGTTATACCAACAGGTCTTTCATTTTCCTGGCATCATGCAAACGTATTGTTCCTATTAAATCCTTGATGAACAATTCCTTTCAAGATCTCTGCTTGTAGTCTTTGAATGGAGAGCTTACAGGAGGAGGAAAATCTGAAGACTTGCATGTACCTGCATGAACATCACATGTTGGGTCGGATGGGCCCACCAGAGGCTCTGCCGTTTTGCTCAGTCACTGACACAATAATGGGCCCCAAAGGTCCAGCAGAAGACAACCCTATTATAATCAGTTATCCCTAGGGTCCGTTTCCTATGGGATGATTTCAGAATATCCCATTAGATCTCGATGACGTGTTCTCCCGTGTAATAACAAAGATCACAACGCAGTGTCCGTGTTCTGTGTAGATGGGGGTGGCCCTCAGAATGCTCACCTCTGGTAGGGCACTGATGCTGGGGGAAGGGGGGGGGGTAGCGATTATTTTTTAGGAGACCAGCTGGCCTGGCATATAAAGACTTCCTTATAGGCAAAACTCATCCACTCTTCCTTTTGGAGGGGTCTCTAGTTGGTCTGATATGAGATAGTGGTCTTCTTTCTGGATGACAGCCCTTTTGACAGTTTCCATTCACTGACAGCAAGCAATGTTCTTGAAAACAGCAAGGAAACTGAAGCACAAAACTGCGTATCCTGAAACCCATTTACTGAAATTCCAAATAAAAATTTAGAGAATGAGATCAGGCGGGAGTACTGTGCCGCCACACGTGTCCCGATATACAGTATAGAGGTACTGTTCTACGTCTTCCAGGGCACACAGAGCTGCTCTGCCACTGTGCCAACATGAATAAAGGTTATTGTGCCAAGGGGCATTTCTATGCAGCCCAGTAGACAAAGGGTGGCAGGCTATTGGGTCTGGCGCACACAGGGTTATTGTGCCAGGGCTGTGTGCCGCCTTTGCTCTCTGGGGTTTGGCGTCCTCTCTCCCCGGCATCTGGATACAATTAACGCGGCCAGTGATCGGCACCTTACACACTGCGCCGTTTGTGCTCCCGATGCCAGAGCTGTTAAAAGGTTATTAATATGGAAGTACATCTGCCGCGTGAGATGCCGCTCTCCCGGAATTAACCCCTTTCGCCACGCCAGTGATGCCTCACCCTCCGCCGAGGCGAACGAAGACCTTGGAGAAGAGGTTTGTGGCGGCGACACAGATACAATGATCCCTTCTCTTCAGGCAAAAGCTGTAAAATCATGGAACTATTCCATTCATTTCCTGGAAAACAGGCAACAAAATGTCTCTCCCTGGAAAGTAACATAAAACCAAGGTCTCTGCTCACACTGACGTGTCATTAAGGGCCCCGAGCATTAGGGAGTCAGCCAGGGGCCCCCCAGCGAGCACTTCTCTATGGCAGAGATGCTCAACCTGCGGCCCTCCAGCTGTTATCAATCTACAACTCCCACCATTCCCTGCTGTAGGCTGTCTGGGCATGCTGGGAGTTGTAGTTTTGCAACAGCTGGAGGGCCGCAGGTCGGGCATGCCTGCTTTATTGCCTCACATTGAACTAAATTGGTTCTGTCAATGGTTAAAGTCAATGGTTATGTCAGTGGTTAAAGGGGTCGTCTCCTGGACCCCTGTCAGTGCTCCCTATTAAATAGGGCAGGGATCAGCAACTTTCGGCACTCCAGCTGTTGTGAAACTACAATTCCCAGCATGCTCCATTCATTTCTGTGAGAGTACTTAGAGGAGCAGAGGAAGTATGCATGCTGGGAGTTGTAGTTTCACAAAAGCTAGAGTGCCGGAGGTTGCCTACCTCTGAAATAGGAGTTAGCTTGCTTAAAGAAACAGCGCTTTTCTCATCTGTCCCCTTTTTTTTTTAAGATTTAGTGGATCTGTCAGAACTACTAGCTGAGGGCAGCAAAGGATAGAGGGGAATACGCTGAGCTTGGGTATATATCGTTTCCTAGGATTGGATTCAGTGTTTTCTTAAATGATGCCAGGATTCATGGAAAGAGCCTGTGAGTCCTCCTAACCCCACCCATACACAGGAAAACCTGCCAATCACTGTGTGTGGGTGGGGTTAGTAGGACTCACAGGCAGTCTCTATGAATCCTAGCAGCAGATTACATAAAAATGCTTAACCACTTCCCAACCGCCCATAGACTGCCTGCAGCCACCACTAGGGGGCACATGAAGCTTGCATCGACCTCCATATTAAAACTGTACGCAGTAAGCAATTGTGCTCCCCCTAGTGGTGACTGCAGGCAGACATTTTTTTCTCTTATAATGTGGTTTTGCAGGTGCTTAGAGGGCTATGTTACACTGTCAGTTTCATTTTCTTTTATTTTGTGCTGATTATTAAAGAAAAGCGAATCGACTTCGGATGAAACATCCGAAGTCGGTTCGCATGAAACTTCGTTCTAATACTGTATGGAGCAGGATCGCCGTACAGTGTTAGAATGTATTGGCTCCAGTGAGCCGAAGTTATTGCGTAATAACTTCATAAATTAATTTGTACTGTAAAAAAGATATTTCCCGAACTCTGGTTCGGTTCCAAATGGTACCGTGGAACCGAACCCGAGTCCGGGAAAGGTTTTTTACAGTACAAATTAATTTATGAAGTTATTGCGCGAAGCAATAACATCGGCTCATCGGAGCCAATACATTCTAATACTGTACGGAGTTCCTGCTCCGTACAGTATTAGAACGAAATTTTATGCGAATCGACTTCGGATGTTTCATTCGAAGTCGATTCGCTCATCCCTACTGATTATCTTTGTTATTTACCTTGGAGCTGCATTTTCTGATGCAGAGCTTCTAATTCCCTGCACAAACCTAAAAAAGATACAATCCTGTCTGCCTGCAGCCACCACTAGGGGGAGCTTATGTGCTTACTGCATACATTGATCTCCATAGTAAAACAGTAATCAGTAAGCTCTTAAGCTCCCCCTAGTGGTGGCTGCAGACAGAGTTTTCTCTCCAGTTCCATCGTATTAAATCTTTGATCACAGCCTGTCTCTATGAATCCTACCAGCTTATTAGATAAAAATGCTTAAAGGGAGTCTGTCATCAAAGTTTCACCTTTTTAACCCTTCCCATAGCTTTCTAGCAGCCTTACAGTTAATAAAAACGTTACCTTTATGAGCAATCCTGGACTTATAAAACCGGCAAAAAACATCTTAGTAGCATATGCAAATGAGGGCTCGCAAGTGCCCAGGGGCGGCATTACCCTCGTAGGTGCCCAGCTAGCTCAGCCTTATCATCGCTTCCCCCCGCCCAACCTTTCTCTCTGACCGCCCATCTACTTACTTCTTGTTTCGCCGAGATCCTGCGCCTGCGCACTCAGTCCGTCGGCCGGCGCATGCGCACTGCGATGCCCATTCCTTGTACGGCATCACAGTAATTAATGCGCATGCGCCAGCTAACGGTGCGAAAACACCACAAAGGAGGCGGTCCATCGGCGCATGCGCATTAATTACTGTGATGCCGTACAAGGAATGGGCATCGCAGTGCGCATGCGCCGGCCGACGGACTGAGTGCGCAGGCGCAGGATCTCGGCGAAACAAGAAGTAGATGGGCGGTCAGAGGGAAAGGATGGGCGGGCAGAGGGAAAGACTGGGCGGGGGGAAGCGACGATAAGGCTGAGCTAGCTGGGCACCTACGAGGGTAATGCCGCCCCTGGGCACTTGCGAGCCCTCATTTGCATATGCTACTAAGATGTTTTTTGCCGGTTTTATAAGTCCAGGATTGCTCATAAAGGTAACGTTTTTATTAACTGTAAGGCTGCTAGAAAGCTATAGGAAGGGTTAAAAAGATGAAACTTTGATGACAGACTCCCTTTAACCACTTCCCGACCGCTCATAGACTACATACGTCCAGAGTAGTCGGCCTATATCACAGCAATAATGTTTTAAAAAACAGAAAAAACGAATTTACGGATTTCAAAGATGCCAATAAACAAACAAAAAATTTTGGGACAAGAATAGGACATGCTCTAAATTGAGGAACAGATGCGGACTCGTTCCTACGGCGGTGTGAATGTAGCCTTACATTAAGAGTATTTGGATTATAAATCATATTGGATTTTTGCCGTCAATAGTTTTCATCATGGAGACAAACGGCCCCTCATCTAAGGTGGCCTAATAACATGTACTGGGAACCAGTGGCTATTTTTCTTTCAGGGCCAGTAGTATATATAGCATCAAATGAATGGGGTGATGACTTTTCCAGAACCTCTGCAGCATTACAGACAAATATTATCAGCAAATGACAGAAATATCCACAGTGAATTCCTGTTCAATATATAATTATGTGCTGTAAATATTGATTTTTATTTATTTATTTTTTTGCTATTGCATAAATTTATTAGTCACACGGTTATAGACAGTGGCCCCTGGTCTCCCACCCCCTGCACAAGTGGCACATAACACAGTAGACCTACCAGACATTGGTAATGGGCCCTATGGACACACTGTAAAAGGCAATGGTCTGCATATCCCTTTAAACTCTCTATCTGCAGAATCGGTCACCACTGCCCCTTGTAGGATCCAGCATCACATGATCCCAGTTAAACTTCTAGGGATGTTTCTATATTTCAAGCTGTAGGGTCGGATCAGTACAATGTTTCTCATTAGGATATATGCAACTGTAAAAAGGATTGTCTGCTGAGAGTTGTAGTCCCTGCATTCCACCATCACTTCGTATAACTGGGAATCCCTCTTTGGTCCCTGCAGAATGAAAGGAGCTCACGTGCGGAGGTTCGGGAGTTGCAGAAAACAGGGCGGATTTCTAGGGAATATACACAGAGGCCATAGGAGAATTTACCCTTTATACTGGGAAACACACGGAATTCTGTTCTTCTGGCTGACAGGACGCGACTGTATTCGGAGGCGGGCAGAAGGAAGGCCGTATGTAATGGTTTCCTGCAGAGCTGAAAGCATGAGCTGTGTGTATAGACCGCAAGTGAGCCCGGGAGGAGGCAGCGGGAATACAAGCCAGTGTATGAACACATCTTCTTACATATGTAACGTGTACACAGGACCATTCATCTTCCAATTACATAGCGCTGACATGTTCCACAGCATTGCTGGCTGTCCTCAATGGAGCTCCTCACAATCTACTGTAAGTGTGGGAGGAGGAAACCCAGGCAAACACGGGGAGAACAAACTCCATGCAGATGTTGTCCTTGGTGGGATTCGAACTCAGGACCCCAGTGCTAACCACTGAGCCAGTCTGCAGGCTGGAAACATATGCATGAAGCCCTGTCCACGAGACGGGAGCCCATCACTTCTCATTATGATCGCGAGGCACAAGAAACATTAGGCCCAAGCTAGATGGCGACTTACAGAATCAAGGAGCCATCAAAATTCCTTTAGTCCGGCACCATCGGGACTATTCTGAATTATTGAATAGTCCTAGAAAAGCATATAAAACATTCCCTTGTAAGGATACTTTCATACTTGGAATCAGCTGCACAAGCGCACATCCAGTGGATTAGCAAAAAATCATTGCAGCGCCGCGGGAGAAGGACTTCATGCGTGAAACCGTACACCGCGCGTGCGCACTTAGGGGTAGGTAGATTTTCCAGCGCAAAATGTTCCATCAGATCTCCCTACCCCTGAGTGCGCAGGCACAAATCATCAGGAGCAGTTCATCCGGAGATCTGATAGAACATTTTGCGCTGGAAAATCTACCTACCCCTAAGTGCGCACGCGCGGTGTACGGTTTTGCGCATGTAGTCCTTCTCCCGCGGCGCTGCAATGATTTTTTTTGCTAATCCACTGGATGTGCGCCGCACACACCCTCCTCCAGCGGATTCCGGTGCGGCCGCGTCACTTCCGGTATAGAGTTTTCGCAAGGTATAGATATCTGGCAGAGCAACGGATCTGGTTTTTTTCCCCGTTTTGATTTCACACAACCGCACCCTAACAGAACGGATGCAATCTGGTGTGCAAAATCAAAACGGATCCGTTTTAATTCTCTGCCGAATCTCTATAGGGGAATTAATAACGCAAGTGTGAAAGTAGCCTAAGTGTAAATGTAGAGGTTCAGAATTTATGTGCGGACAATCCGCGTCTGCAGGGAAATCTGTGCGGCCAATCCGCATCAATTCTGAATACAATATACATGACCTACGGTGCAGATTTTACGCACGCAATCCTGAGCGTGTGCATTTAGCCTAAGGCCCCTTTCACACGGGCGAGTTTTCCGCGCGCGGGTGCAATGCGCGAGGTGAACGCATTGCACCCGCACTGAATCCGGACCCATTCATTTCTATGGGGCTGTGCAGATGAACAGCGATTTTAACGCATCACTTGTACGTTGTGTGAAAATCGCAGCAAGCTCTTTATGTGCGTTTTTCACACAACGCAGGCCCCGTAGAAGTGAATGGGGCTGCGTGAAAATCGTAAGCATCCGCAAGCAAGTGCGGATGCGGTGCAATTTTTCACGAATGGTTGCTAGGAGACGATCGAGATGGATCTTTATTATTTTCTCTTATAACATGGTTATAAGGGAAAATAATAGCATTCTGAATGCAGAATGCTTAGTAAATTAGGGATGGAGGGGTTAAAAAATAAAAAACTATTAATAAACTCCCCTTAATCCACTTGAACGCTCAGCCTGGCATGTCTTCTTTCTTTTTTTATGAAAAGGACCTGTGGTGACGTCACTGCGCTCATCACATGGTCAATCACCATGGTAATGGACCTTGTGATGAGTGCAGTGACGTCACCACAAGTCCTTTAGCCAGGTCCTGAGGAAAGTAGAAAGAAGAGGAGATCCGCTACGCAACTAAGTGGATGAGGTGAGTCAAATTTAGTTATTATTTTTAACCCCTCAATGGACATTGTACTATGCATTCTGTATTCAGAATGCTATTATTTTCCCTTATAACCATGTTATAAGGGGAAATAATACAATCTACAGAACACCGATCCCAAGCCTGAACTTCTGTGAAGAAGTCCGGGTTCGGGTCTGGGTACCAAACATGCCGATTTTTCTCATGAGCGTTTAAAACGCATTAAAACGCTTTGCACTCGCGCTGAAAAATCACGCATTTTCCCGCAACGCACCCGCATCTTGTCCGGCCCTCACACGCGACGCCCGTTTGAAAGAGGCCTAAGGGCAGCGAGTTGGACTGGAATCCAGACGGATACATTGTAGCAAACTATTGGATACATTTGCACAGCCACAGTATATGGTCTAGACTGGATACAAATGTATCTACTTCTCAGACGGGAGCAGGTTTTAAGAGTTACTGGCCCTGAATAGAAACAGGAGTGTTTTCATTCACTGATGGCAAGCACCTATCTGGAAAATGGAGAAGAACTGAAAACACAAAGTAAATTAGAAAGTTGTACAACTTTTCAATTATATAATGAAATTTGGAAAAACCCCTTTTAAAAGGGCTGACCAGAGTAGCAAAATCAATGTAATCTACCCTAACAGGTCCCTCTGAGTAGGCACTCAATTTCAGTCAGTTTTGTCTGCGATTGCGTTCCGTTGTTCAGTTTTTTCTGCGCGGGTGGAATGCGTTTCGCACGCACGTGATAAAAAACTGAATGTGGTACTCAAGACCCGAACCCGGACTTCAACAGGTGTTCTGTTGATTTTATTATTTTCCCTTCTAACATGGGTGAGCGCGACGACGTCAGCGCAGCTCCTGCAGGAAGAAGAAAGAAGACGATGCCGGCTGCGCGATCAAGTGGATGAGGCAAGTTTATTTTTTAAAATTTTTCAACCCCTCAATGGGGTCTCATGCACATGACCGTTGCTGTGGTTCGCATCCGAGCCGCAGTTTTTGCGGCTCGGGTGCGGACCCATTCGCTTCAATGGGGCCACAAAAGATGCGGACAGCTGTCCGCATCCGTTGCTCCGTTCCGTGGCCCCGAAAAAATAAATAAATAACATGTCCTATTCTTGTCCGTTTTGCGGACAAGAATAGGCATTTCTACAATGGGCCGCCCGTTCCGTTCCGCAAATTGCGGAAGGCACACGGGCGGCTTCCGTGTTTTGCGATTCTGCAATTTGCGGACCACAAAAAACGGCATGAGGCCTAAGGCTCACAATCTAAGGTCCCTATCAGTATATCCTTGGAGTTTGGGAGGAAACCAACGCAAACACAAGGAGGACCTACAAACTCCATGGATTTGAACCTAGGACCCCAGCGCTGCCCACTGAGCCACCGTGCTGCCCACAAGAGCCCACATAGTACGGACGTTTAGGGAAATGGGCATGACCACCATAGAAGAGATCACTGAGGATGGAACCCGAAGGCCCAAACAGAAGACTGGACATCCTGGAGAACCGGGTCACGTGGGGCCAAGGTGTGAATACGGACTTGATGACAAATTAAATCATAAGGAATATTGTATTCTGCAATCTGCTCTTCCGCAGCGAGGAGGGGGGGGGCCGGCCCCTAGCATTCCTCCGCAGCCTGGAAGAACTGAGCCTTGGGATGTAGAAGCATTTCCGACATAGGACAGAGTCTTAATTCAAAGAGCAGCCAAGGTGTAATGATGTGTCCAGGAGAGGACGGGGATGAGCTTACCAGCAGCGTTCCTAAGAGCATTCCCCTTTAAGAAGAGTGACCCCCTTCAGACATCATCTTCTATTGAGCTGTTAACCATTATACTAAATTATATTTTATATATATATATATATATATATATATATATATATATTATCTCTGGGCAGGGCAATTGTTTACATGGGGGACCTCCGAGGATCAAGAAGGAAACAACAATTGCCCAGTATTTTCCAGCAGGATGAGAAAAGAATTGTAGTATTTTTGGAATCTATATGGCAGTATTATATGGGCTTTGCAAAAGGATTGAAAAAGAAATACATGGCTGCTTTCTTCCAAAAACAGCCCTGTCCACAGGTTGTGTGCAGTACTGCAGCTCAGCTCTATTGACTTCACTGGTGCAGAGCTGCAATACCAGACACAACCCAAGGTGTAGCGGAGTTTCCAGAAGAAAGCAGCCATTGTAATTCTATGCCTACACAACCACTTGGTATTATGCAGGCTTTATATTGCCATGTTGTCTTCACACTATACAGTAGAACGGTACTATGTGAGCTTAATATTGCTGCATTATCTTTGGCATTATATGGCGGTATTATGTGAGCTTAATATTGCTATATTATCTTTGGCATTATATGGCGGTATTATGTGAGCCTTATATTGGTATTATATGACAATATCACATAGATATAATATTGCTGCATTCTCTTGGTGCTATATGGCGGTATTATGTACACGTAATATTGCTGCATTCTCTTGGTGCTATATGGCGGTATTATGTGGGTGTAATATTGCTGGACTCTCTCGGTGCTGTCCGTTACTTATGTGGGCTTAATATTGCTGTATTATCTTGGCATTATATGGCGATATTATGTGGGCGGAAATTACAGGCAAGATTATCTATAAATAATAAGCAGAGGGGAGGCATAATGGCACGCCATTTTTTAGAAAACACACCATCTCTATGGATACTGATCCGTCTCTGGTTTGCAGGAGGCCATTTTGTAGTGGACCAACCGTTTGATCTGTATTCAAGTAGTGAATTACCATGAATAACACTCAGCGAGGGTCATCGTGTGAACTTCCCAGGACGCCGGCCACCGAGATAAACATAACATTACAAGCGGTTTGCTTATCCGAGCGGCGGCCAATGGACGCCTGCGGCTCTTTTTTATCAATCCAATCTGCTTGTAGTCATTTCCACCCCCCACCATCGCCTTCTCATCTTACTCTTCATTATACAGATAAACCATTACTTCATGTCAGTCCCTAGACAGTCCGCCAAGATGTAGGCCGCTGGGCACCGTATAAACGGAATAAAGCTGGATACAAACCAGCTGCCCTGGGAAGTCGCCTCCTGCTCCGACTCCCAATATCCACGGCGGCACTGGAGGATAGCCTTATCTGCCCCCCCCCCCTCTCATCTGCCAAAATTTCTATCAATACATGATAATGACGATTCATGATTTTTTATCAATGTTAATCCAAAATGAATAAACATGGAAGAAAAACGCACCAAATGTGCTGCGAAAACATTAAAAAAAATCTGGTTAAAAAATGTAAAAAATAAAAAAATAAAAGTTAAAAGGGGCTGCCCCTTGAATATTATAAAAAAGGAAAATCAGACATAATCTAGTACTTGACAATCTCTTTCTAAGAAAGCTAGAACCAGCCCTGGACCTCCCGTAGATTCATTGTTCTGCTAGATTTATTTTAATCTGTCCGCTTAGGGGGCGTGTCCCTTTACAGGGGGCGTGTCCATTCAGCTACAACCGGTGACAGTTGAAGGATGGAACTGAGCACGTGCGTCCGTCTCAGTGAGCAGGACAGAGAAATTAGAAAAAGAGCAAACAGCAGGTGGCGCTATACAGATACATTTCATTGGATAACTCAGTAGCTATAAGAAACTTTTATTTAAATGCAATTACAAAAATATTCAGATCCAGGTGCTGGTTTGAAAACTGCAGAATATTTTTTGTCAGACAACCCTTTTAATACGCAAATGCAACATTTTACATTACACACGCAATTCAAATTATCAACACTTGTCGGTAAAAAGTATTTACTGCCAGCCGCCTCCCGGTGCGAATACGGGTGGTTTATTGGCCTATTGACCCCATTCATTTCATATATTTCCCCCCCCATGCCCTTCTGACTTCTGGGGAGCACTGGTTGGCAGCGCTGGTATGAAGAACAGCCGCAGTGTAGAGCACAGCTACTCCTGGAAGGGTATAAAATAATAGCGTAGGCAATAGGCAAGCAGTCACTACTCCCCTTGCTTGTTTTGCAATATGGATACGTACTTGGTTGCGCTGGATATTTAGCATTTTGACACTTTTTAAGACATTTGCCAGAGTGATCTCACTGCGAGTTGTTGTCTTCTATAAACTATTTTAAACTCAGATCAGCATATGCAATCTGTCTGCTACGCAAGCCAGCGGGATGAGCAATAGAAAGCGCCTGCCAGGCGCCGACGCCTACATTTCTACTCCTTGCAAGCAATCTTCGATGTGTACACTTTTACAAGTATTTTAGCGCTCCAGGGCAATTCAAAATAAATAAATAAATAAATAAAGAAAGTAGCCTTGGATAAAAAATATTGTACTATGTTGTGTCTCCATGGTAACAGACTACAAACAAAGCTGGTGTAGTCAGATCCTGCAGTCATTTTACTCCACTGCTCTTCTTGCTGATAGTGCATTGTTATGGGTGAGATTTGGGCCACTTCAAGGTAAGAAAATCTACCACTAGAACAGCTGAACTAGTAGGCGCAATTGCACTTTTTGGACGGTCCCTCTAAGGGTCCATTCACACGTCCGTAAGTGTTTTGCGGATCCGCAAATTGCGGATCCGCAAAACACGAACACCTGCAATGTGTGATCCGCAATTTGCGGATCCGCACATGAGACACTATAAGGGTGCATTCACACGTCAGTATTTTTACCTTTCCAGATAAACGTTCCTGTTTTTTATGCGATCCGAAAATCTGGATGACATGAGGATGCTTTTAGCATGTCATCCGCATTTTTGACGGATCCATTGACTGGAATGGGATGACGGAACGCAAAATCGGACAAATAGTAGGACAGGGTATATTTTTTTTCCAGGATCCGAATAACGGAACCCACAGAACGGAACGGAATCGGAGAGCACCATGAGTGCTGTCCGATTATTTGCGGATTCCATTGAAAATGAATGGATCCGCATAACGTTCAGTTTTTAATCGGAACGGATGCGGAACACCAAAACGGACGTGTGAATGGACCCTAATAGAAAATGCCTTTTCTGGTCCGCAATTTCGGACAAGAATAGGACATGTTCTATTTTTTCCAGGAACGAAATTGCGTATCCCGAAAAAACGGATCCCGAAAAAACGGATGCGGATCCCGAAAAAACGGATGCGGATCCAGGAAATGTGGATTTGCATCCGTTCCAGCCCCATTGAAAGTGAATGGGTCCGCAAATTACGGAACGAATGCGGACCCAAATTACGGACGTGTCAATGGACCCTAAGGGGAAAAATCACTTGCTTCAGATTTGTTGCAGAAATTTTCATCCATCTTAGGCCTCATGCACACAACTGTAGTTCTGGTCCGCAGTTTTTGCGGCTCGGATGCGGACCCATTCACTTCAATGGGGCCGCAAAAGATTCGGACAGCACTCATTGTGTGCTGTCCGCGTCCATTGATCCGTTCCGTGGCCCCGCAAAAAAAATAACATGTCCTATTCTTGTCCGTTTTGCGGACGAGAATAGGCATTTCTACAATGGGCTGCCCGTTCCATTTCACAAATTGCGGAAGACACACGGGCGGCTTCCGTTTTTTGCGGATCCGCGGTTTGCGGT
The DNA here is from genome assembly GCF_905171765.1 of Bufo bufo. Taxonomy (NCBI): domain Eukaryota; kingdom Metazoa; phylum Chordata; class Amphibia; order Anura; family Bufonidae; genus Bufo; species Bufo bufo. Next base: position 17,189,272 of record NC_053398.1, on the reverse strand, counting down.
CGTGTGCATGAGGTTTTAATGGGGTAATTTAGTCAGCTGCACCAAAATTGTGGGATCACAGAATGGAGACAAGCCGCCTTATATGCTCGTCTAGTGGGCAATTTCCCGTTAGAATGACTTCCAATAATTTCACTGTATTATGACATTTTATTAAAAAATATGCAAATCTAATCTACGGATTTTGGTGGCTCGAATCAAAACTGCAGCAGCAGCAGTCTACAGGTGAGGTGACGCGCGGATATCCAGAGCGGTATGGAGACCTGGAGGTGTCGCCCACACTCTCTGTGGCTTGGATATTGGTTGTGTTGTACAAATCCCAATTTAGACAAGATTTTCTACTTGCAGTTCCCTCCCCTCCCCCGCTACCGCACACAGCTTCTACAGTAAATGACCCCCTAGGGACCTACCTGTAGCTTCCATTCTGCAGAGGTGAAAAGCCACATTAGACATGATACAACGTGCGCCCCTCCTGATGACTTTACCAGATGGATACGATACTTTACATACTAGGCCAGATGGCAAAAATATTCAGCATTTTTCGGGTTAAAGGTTACTTGTCGCCATTCGTGGCAAGCGAGTCAGTCCGGCAGGTAAAGGGTAAAGCGAAGAGAGGAAAAAAAAAAAAAAAAAGTCACCCAAATGATGTTATGTAAACAAAAGTTTCCGAAAGAAAGGAAACTTTGTTTCTTTATCACTCTGCCAAAGAAAACATTGTGAATAATGAGCGTGCGAGCCGCGGCGGTGCTATTACATTACTAGCGGGGCATGCCCACACCCATGCCATGTGTAGTCACATGCAGGCCTGCCACAATAAGGCACACAAGGCCAAGATCATCCCTATCTGATCCTACTGTACAAAGGGTTATTATCTGCTTTTCCTTAAAGGGACACGTCTATAAAAAAATTGTTATCACATATTTCAACCTATATGGAAGTATTCTATGTTTTGTTTTGTTTTTTGTCAAAAAATGGTGAGAAGTCACTTCCTGTCCTGGCTCTCTAACTCCCTCTTTATCTGGACTTTCAGCACGGCAGACAGTCTAAACTCTCTCAGTCAGGCCATCACTGCGGCCAGAGAGAACCCCCTGTAGTGGCTCCATTAGAGCATCAGACATTACACTACGCAATGCAATGCTCAGCTGTGGACATATTTATTTAGGCCGATGAGGAGAACAACAGAGCTGTCATACTGTTATCCAAATTCTACACCTACCATTATAAGGAGGATTACCCTTCAGATAACATCTTTCCCTGACAGCAGCAGTAAACTGACAGTAGGTTACCTATCTATATGAGAGGTTTTCTCCTTTGTGCTGACTGCTATAGGAGGGCAAAATGTTTTATTTGGTTTTCAGTAACACAGTACTATCGAAATGAAAAACCAAAAATTCTAGAAAAAATTAAATAATTATTATTAATAATAATAATAATAATAATAATAATAATAATAATAATAATAATACTTTTCTATGAACTTTGAGGGGCATTTAGCAATGTGTTTATGCCACTATTGTGACAAGTCTTAGAAGATGGAGGCGATCTTCTAAGGAATCATAGGGTGGAGAGGGGGTCGCACATTGACTGTAAATGGATCACGTTCGTATGCTCAAATTTATCCTTGAACTGGACGTCACTTTAAAGGGGTATTCCGGTTGGTTGAAGTTACCCCCTAGCCATAGGATAAGAGAGAACTATTAGATCGGTGGGGTTCCTACCGCCGGGCAGCAGTTGCACCGGGGCCGTCATTCCTCAGGGCATCCAACACCAGTATTACAAATGGTAGGTGTCCTCTGAATGCTTTCTCTACAAATCCTAAAGGCTTGGTTTAGGATGGTTTCACCATCGCAGCAGCCAGTAGCGGTTACCTTTATGACGCCATAAAATATGCCCATCACCATTTAGGTAAATGGCAGCTCACAACTGGACCAAATTACATAGAGGCAGTGCATGACGTTGCCATAGGGCACCCCTAGGGGGGCTCAGTTCAGCCTACGTCCCTTCCCACGGTTTGGTAAGACGTACAGATGCCACAGGTTGGAGAGCGCTGGTTTACATGACATTTTCTACTCTCTCCTGTTAGTGGCACCTATGGCTGCCGCACCGCCCCCCTCCTTTTAGGCACTGCTCCACCCGCGGCCCCCTCCTTCAGGCCCAGTCATCCCAGAGAAGAAACAGAGCAGTGTTTTCGCCGAGTGATGTCACCAAACCAAACAAACAGGAGAGGAGAGAAATGGTTCCAGGAAACAGCTCCTTGGGCTCAGCCGAGTTTCCTATGTCCCCGTGCGGCAGGATTTTTAGTGCTGCAGAATAAAATCGTATATTCCGCCATCGGCATCCACCGCACTGAAATATTCTGCAGCCAGCTTTCAGGTCACCTATATTTTGGGCCATTGGCCACATGCATGCAGCTTTGGAGAGGTGACAGCGGCGGTGTACATAGAATATAGGGGCCCCCCCCAGCAAACATCAAAATAGCACCCCCTACTTGTGACCCATCCAGGATTGCCCCTCCATCTACCTGTTATTTGCAGGCTATACAGGCAGTGCTCACCATCTGACCATTTCCCCCTTTACTTTTTTTGCTACACGAAATAGAAAGTGCCCTACCCCACCACCCCGCACCCCCGGCGATCAGCTGTTTCAGAGCAGCTCCACAACAGCGCCATCCATTGTGTAGTGGTCGGAGCGGGTTACTGCAGGGCCGAATCCATTGAATTGAACGTGAGCAGCGCTGCAGTTACAAGTTTTGCCCACTGCTCAGTGGACGGAGCTGTAGTTCCAGTGGTGGAGCTATTGTAGAATTGCCGATCGGCGTGAATGAGGAGTGTCGGACCCCCACATATCAGATATTGATGGCCTATCCCGAGCATAGTCCATCAGTAGTAAAATGGACAACCCCTTTAGGGCTCATGCACACAACCCTATGTACGTTGCAGTCCGCAAAAAATACGGATGACGTCCATGGGCATTCCGTATTTTACAGAACGGAGCAGCTGGTCCCTAATAGAACAGTCCTATCCTTGTCCGTAATGCGGACAATAATAAGACATGTTCTATTCTTTTGCGGAACGGACATACGGAAATGGAATGCACACGGAGTAACTTCCGTTTTTTTTTTTTGCTCACCCATTGAAACGAATGGTTCCACATATGGTCCGCAAAAAAAAAAGTAATAGACATGGAAAGAAAATTGTCTGGCCTACCATAGGGCATGCGGAATCCAACATGGCGGATCAAAATGAACGTAAGCAATAGTCAAAAATCGGCCAACCCCGTCGACATGCCCAGTCAAGGCGACAGCATCCCAGGTCAAGCAGCCGTGTGGCCCCTAGACTAAGGGGGCGATCTGACGGCATGGTGCCCGTGTCTCTGGATCCAGTCTTCTCCTTGGCTCTTTCTAGGCCAATTCTTGAAGACATCAGACATGATCCTTCAGAACTCTCCGGAGACCCCTGCATGAGCCCCCCACATATAATCGTCAAGGTTTGGGTTAACGCTTGTGCTGTTGAATGAAGCGAGGAGTCGGCAAGGAAAACGGACGGAGTGGAGCACAATCCCTCCATTCAGAAGCTGTTATCTCCAGGGGGTCTCTCCGTCTGCCGTCACCCCCTCTGAGCATCAGCCTCTGCACTGTAAATAAACAGCGGCCCCCGCCGTTAATGAGGGGGGTCCCAGGGCCCGTACACGTGTACAGTGCAACGCACATGGTCTCAATGACATTTTGTCTTGATGCAAGAATTTTTCTATAAGTGAGATTCCTAAATCCCCACCAGTTATATCCGTTTCTGGGAAAGCTGGGTGAAAACTAATATAGCCAGAGGTTAAACTCCTTAAATCTTCTGGGCTTCAATCCAAAATCTGACCCTGGCAAAGTAAGGTGGTATACCCTTTAGGACGGGGGTCAGCAACCTCCGGTGCTCCAGCTGCGATGAAACTACAACTCCCCAAATCCTCCTTTCACTCCTTCGGCTGGGCAAGTGTGCATGCTAGGAGTTGTAGTTTCAAAGCACCTGGAGTTGGACGAAGGTTGCTGGCCCCTGCTCTAGGTGGTGTTATGGCCGACATATGAATTGTCACCCAGCTTTCCAGGTGAGAGAATGACTTAAAGGGGTTGTCATTGAGATCTGGCATCTGTAATTAAAGGGGTTTTCCTTCTGGACATTATGCCATAATGTCCAGTGGGTGCAGGTCCCACCTCTAGGATATTCTCCTAGAGAGCGGGACCCCGGCGTGCATGCGTGGCTGTTCCATTCACTTCTATGGCATGAATAGCACTTTGGGGATAGGCGTCACTGCTACCACTGCACCCCTTCTAGCTACTCCCCTGCCATCAGTACACAATATGGCCAGAGGGGGCAGCAGCAGCCCTCCTGGACGGGCTGTGGATGGGGACAGCGTGACCAATGGATTTAGGGTCCAGCATATGGTGAAGTGCCTTGTCTCCCGACACGCTTATCAAGCCGCCGCTCATAATGGGCATCGCCCCTCAGCTGCCTAATTCATGGCGACATCCGCATCCATATCTTGTACAGAACTCTCTGTGGCCCCAGATAAAGCGAAATGATCCAGTTACATGGCCTGGATTTGGCAGAGGCGATTGCTCCTGCCCTAATCACGCTGCTCTCCATCTGTGACCTCGGAGCGTGCGGATTTTTTTTTTTTTTGTTGGCGTTCAGGTCTCATCTGGCTTTTATAACAGGCACGTACCGCTGATTTCTTCCCCCTCGGCACTGAAAACAATCGGAGAACAAATTTTTGATTCAATGCAGGACAGGGATTTAAAGGGGGCGTGCAACGACTGAGGGCAATCTATGCGTTCATTAGGCCATCTTTATTGGTATCAATGGGAGTCCGTCCGTAAAACTGTGCTTTATTTCCACCTGGGTTTCCCGACCGCGTCAAGAATGGAAAGCTCTCCTCTTGGCGTGGTTTCTGCACAGACATGACTTGCACGGGTGGCGGACCCCTTCACTTGAATGGGACTGAGCTGCACACGAGCCACATGAATGTGACGCCGCGGACTCTTCCAACAGTTGGGTCCGGCTTACGGCACCCCGCCAATCTGATATTGATGACTTATGCTGAGGAAGGGCCATTAATATTGAATTCTCAGGAAAACTCCTTTAAAAACTGTGCTTCTCTGCAGAGACGATCCTGTGAGTTCCTCGGGGGCGGTACTATATACTGCCTGTAAATCTGAACACTGGTGCAGCACTCAAACTGCAATATTATCAATCAATGCAAAGGGACCTGCAGCTGAAACCCCATATTAGACTGGGGTCCGGCCTGCGTTACACTATATACAGTGGAAGTTCAAGGTAGTCACCAGCTCATGGCAGTGCTTGTTGCTGGGCAACAGTCCAAAACATCAGAGCTTGATTGAAGTATTAATTAGGCATCACAACGTACCCACTGATCATGAAAGGGGAACAGTCCGAAAATGTAGCCCAGTTTTTGGTCATCTATTCAAGAAGATTTTTGCAATATGGCGGCAGGGTGTGGGGGTGGGGGGGCATAGACTTATAACTGTCCCACCGAACTGCTGATTCTTCCCGTGTCAGTGTCATTAATGCTACAATTATTGAGCCCTTGGGGTCCGAGCGATGTGACCCCACACGTCGCCAGTGTAAACTGCCACCCATGGGAGAATCGTCGGGGGTCCTGATAGTCAGGTCCCTGCCAATCACACACCGGTGGAATATACTAGGGGGACGTCTGTGATGAGACAAGCCCTTTAAGGATAAGGTGAGGACACTGAAGTAAAGATCTTGGGCGGAGGGGGGGTTATCTTCAGTAAATTAGAATTTTTTTAGGATTTAAGTTTCCAAAATTTGGAAAGAGCAACGCTCCATGTGACAGCAGAGCTGGAGCAACAGCTGGGGGTGACGGCGTCCATCATCGGTTTAAAGGGGAAGGGGCACTGCCCGACCCCATGACGAATCCAATCCCTGTAAAGGAATGTTACAAGGCCGAGTGCGGAGAGATCAGGTCGTGTCCCACTTCACAGCCTTCAGCACAGACGCCGAGTTCACACAGGTTTACGCTGCACCTGTCACGTACCCACAGCGGGGGACTCCCATAATTTGTCTTCACAGGGTGCGAGCCAAAAAACATCAAGGCTATGAGACGACACCAATAGTAAAGGTAATAAATAATGACTATGCTGTAGTGCCTATGATGACCAGAAAAGGAGAACCTATTAGGAGATGCTTCACCAGGTCACTTTTGGGACGACCCCCTTTTCAATAACTCTACTCCTTTCCAGCTTTCAGAGGCTTCAAAATTTCTATCCCCAATAATTCCAGTTCTAGCTACTTGCTGATGGTTTCCACTTCAATACCAGCAGGTTTTTTTTTCCTGTTAGATTCAAGATTAACTGGACCAACAGTTGGACATGAAGCCAACAGCGAAATCTGGAATTCTTGGGTCATAATTGGTCCCAATGTGGTCTACAGAGGAGATTCAAGTTAGTCACCAGCTCACCTGAGGTTTTGGGATGTTGCCCAGTGGCAAGCAATGCAGGGAGCAGGTGACTACTTTGAATCTCCTCTCTTTGCCACGACTGTCAATATCGACCCAACAATTCCAGATGCCCATTGATACTGGTGAACGGCTTTGCCAGCAGCAAAGTGGAGACCATCAGAGTGATGGACCAGTAGGGTCTCCGCGTGCTTCCCACCATGGACCCTAACCCTGGGGATTCTGAAGTGGGCCCAAAATAAAGAGTGCACCTGGATCTGAATATTTTTATAATTGGATGTCATCAGGGGTGCACCTAGCCTTTCTGCTGCCTGAGGGAAAAACTGAAACGGCGCCCACCCCCCCAATGCCAATTTCTTAACCTAACCCCTTTGCCACAATGAAATCACTCAGTGCCCATGACCCTTCTGCTGCCCTCTCTTGCCCCTACCTGGTGTTGCCCGAGGCGATCGCCTCACCTGGCCTCATTGGTGGTGCGCCCCTGGATGTCATTAAAAAGGCAGTATTCAGTAAAATGTATCTGTATAGCGCCACCTGCTGTTTCTGGTTGGAGGATGGGCTGCTCTAGTAGTGCTACCCTATGGCCTAAATCAGGGATGCTCAACCTGCGGGCCTCCAGCTGTTGTAAAACTACAACTCCCACCATGCCCTGCTGTAGACAGATAGCTGTATGCTGTCCGGACACGCTGGGAGTTGTAGTTTTGCAACAGCAGGAGGGCCGCAGGTTGGGCATCCCTGGCCTAACTTGTCTTTCGGGAAAAATTTTATTTTGGGGGTGGGGGAGACCCTATAGAAGAGGACCAGACCGCATGAAGTCAATAGTACACTTTATTTGCTAAATTCATAAGAAAATTCAATATTAAAAATAAGTGCAGGGAAATGGCGGCATCAACCAAAAGGGGGGAACAATGATAATAATTCATACTAATCCAACGAAATCCAAGTTAAAGATCCCGGAGGAGGCACACTATGGGGACTTGATTCTGTCCTTTACATATTTGTATTATTATTTCTCGCACTTTAACTTGGATTTCACTGGATTAGTATGAATTATTATTACCACTGTGCCCCCCTTTTGGTTGATGCCGTCATTTCCCTGCACTTCCTTTTAATATTGAATTTTCTTATGAATTTAGCAAATAGAGTGCACTATTGACTTCATGCGGTCTGGTCGTCTTCTATAGGTATTTATATTGTTGTCCTTTGCCATAGGCATGTGCTTACATAGAAATATATGGTAGTTATTTAATGTCAGATATTTCTCCAATTGTAATATTAAGGGCTGAGCCCCCTTTTTTGGGGTTTGTTGTCTAACTTGTCTTCTGTGTATGGCTGTAAACAGGAACATTATATTCCTGATGGACCATGACTGAGGTTTGGCGGTCCCGATCCAGGTTGAAGGCCACACACGCACCCACGGTTTGGGCTACGGGTTCTGCTCCGGTTGACACTGAAGCTGCAGCGAGCAGTCGTGTCACTTAGAAGACCCATTCATTCAGCCTCTTGGATAAAAGGGGCCATTCAAGCGACCAGAAAGCTATTTATTGAGCCTGGAACATTTCTTCCTTCTCAGGCGAATGCTGGGAGACCTGGCCCGTGCGGGCTGAGCCGGGGGTCTCATTGTGCAGAGCTGTGAGAAAAACGGCCATTTATTCTGCCGAGCAGAAAGGCTGCTGGGCGCTGAACTGATTCACACCATTCACAACGGCCGCATTCAGCCCCCGGGAATGAGGAATTAGGCATTCACACGTCTTCAAAGGGCAAGAAGAATCTGTGCAAAAGATGGTTCCTCCTGCGAGAGAATAGACCCAGCGAGCGTCAGTTCTTAAGCCTAGCGACGGAGGTGGCGAGCCTTCAGAGCATTGTACCATCTGCGCCCAAGAAGGGAATATCAAAGAGGACCGGTCCCCTCCCCTGACATGTCTGATTTAGTAACCACTTGTATTTCCCATGTAATAACAATTCTGGAACATCTATTCCTAGGACTATTTGGCAGTTCCTCTATTGTTCCTACTAGAAAATAATGAATAAAGGTTGAACTGGGTGACAGTCTGACACTATCCAATCAGTGCTGCATGTGTCAGACACCCCCCCAACTGGTAACACTGAAAAGGACCTTTATAAATTTCTTGTAGGAATATTTGGGGAATAGCACAACATAGAGTTGTAAGCAAAGATGCTCCGGAATTAATATTTTATAGACAAAGCCTGTGCAAAAGATGGTGTCGCCACTTAAAGGGGTATTCTGGTTTTTAAAAGTAATCCCCTACCTGTACGATAGCTGGAACCCCCATGATCACGAGAATGGGTACCCCCGTACCCCTTGGAGCCCCCAAAATGAACAGTGCAGCATTTTTCTCTACAGGAGTTTCGGGGATAGCCAAGTAGATTGCTTGGCTACTAACAACCGGAATACCCCTTTAAGCCGAACGACGGAAGGCAGCAAAGCTTTAGAATATTGTGCACCAAAGTACAAAGTATTTAGATAGGAGTGTTTTAGTAACTACTTGCGTTCCCAATGTAATAATTCTGGAGTATCTATTTTTATTACTCTATATTGTGTCATTCCTCTATTATTCTGGTTAGAAGTTTATAAATAAGGGACGAACTGGAGGTGTTACCATTTGGAGGCGTGTCCCTGCGCTGCGACACTGGCAGCACTGATTGGATAGTGTCAGACTGGGCAGGGACACAGCCACAACTGGTAACACCCACTTGTACCTTTATTAACTTCTAGTAGGAATAATAGAGGAATGGCACAACCTAGAGTTATAGGAATAGATGCTCCAGAATTGTTATTACATGGGGAATGCATGTAGTTACTAAACCAGACATGTCAGGGCAGGGGTCCTCTTTATTAACACTTAGGCCTCATGCACACGACCGTTGTTGTGTTCCGTTCCACAAAATGGGGTTCCGTTGTTCCGTGATCCGTTTCCATTTTTGTTTCGGTGTCTTCCTTTATTTTTGGAGGATCACCAGACATGAAGGAAAGTAAAAAAAAGTCAAGTTTGCCATGCAAATGATAGGAAAAAAATGGACGTGGATGACAATCTTGTGTGCCTCCGCGTTTTTTCACGGTCCCATTGACTTGAATGGGTCCGCGAACCGTTTTCCGTTCTTCGCGTGCATGAGGCCTTATTTTGTAGCAGTGGTTTTGTAATATAGAAGGGCGTGAATAATTATGCACAGGGCTTTTGACTGGGGTTGGCCTTAGGAGTGTGTGACTTGTGCAGTTGTTCCTGCTGAAAAAGGTTGCCTCAGGCTACATGCACATGAACGTTGTTTGTTTCTGTGTCCGTTACGTTTTTTTTTTTGCGGACAGGATGCGGACCCATTCATTTCAATGGGTCCGCAAAAAACGCGGACAGCACACCATGTGCTATCCGCATCCGTATGTCCGTTCTGTTGCCCCGCAAAAATAAATAAATAGTGCATGTCCTATTTTTTTCTAGTTTGCGGACAAGGATAGGCATTATTACAACGGATCCGCAAAAAAAACGGATGCCATATGGAACGTCATAGTTTTGTTTTTTTGCAGATTCGCAATTTGCGGACCGCAAAACACATACGGTCGTCTGCATGTAGCCTTAGGAGCACCATCATGTACGAAAAGTACAGCGACAAATGATCTGTGCACATTTCTGGCTCTGGAATGGAGTAGTCGCTTTTGATAGTCCATTTAACTCACCGACTTAAAGACCCTTTACTCTGACAACACTATAATGCCGCCCCCTATGGACATGAACAAGTAGGCGAGGCTTCATGTGTGGCTGGAGTTTCCCTTTAAATCCCACCCCATTAATGCACCACCCATTCATCTGCTATTTACAGCTTGAACCCTATTAAATATGAGTGGGTAAGTGACCGCCAGACATACGACCCATCTTCTGTGCTGCTTTCACCAGAACTCCCACAACGCACTGGTCCTCAGCGACAGTAAGCCAGCAGAATTCAGAATTTAGCTTTAGCAGTGAATGGAGAAGAAAACATCAGTGAGCTTAAAACCAGTACAAGAGAAGTAAAGGAAAGGATTTACAAGATTACGTAAAATTTTAACCCCTTGTACGCTGCAGTGTTGGCCAGCTGCCCAATATGGCTCCAATTGTGTGTGTGTGTGGCCAAACAGTAGTGAATAGAATGCGAGAACTTGTCTGCACGGTCAACTGACACAGTAACGTATCGCATAACGATTCGGTAGTACTATCATTTAGAACGTTCAATCAGGCAGTGTCATGGTGATGCCACAGGTGGAGACTACGCAGGACGCGCACCATTCCTGGGACCTTTGCACTGAGGCCCCCCACCTGGGGCATGTCTAATGTGATGACACAGGGCTGGGGGGCATGTGGTGCTGGGGCAGTAGTCGCTGTCAGGATCAGGGGCTTCAAAAGAGGCAGGAATCAAAAGGGCAAGACCTTTCCAGGAGGTCACGAGGCACCAGGCATCTCCCGGCCTCATACAAGGACCTTGGGAAAAGTCTTCGAAGGATTTTTACAAGAAGCTCAGGATTTTTAACAAGCAGCAGAAATTTGAGCTGGCCCTTTAAATTCTGCCGCGGTAAAGAGGTAATGATTACAGCAGAATATTACATGGATCCAACATCAGATCCATCCGCGTATCTGCACCGGGGGCGAAATCCCAACGAGAAAAAAGCAACAGAATTTGGACGTGCTGCAAATTTAAAAATCCGCACGGCGGGTCGATTTCCGCTCCTAAGAACAAAGCAAAGTGTCCAACGAGAGTTGTCTGATCTCATGCACTTTGCTGGTACACTCATACACTGCTTTTTTTTTTACGGAAAAAACGCGCATGATTTGCACCGTGTGCAGGCACCCTAAGGACTCTTTCACACGAGCGTTACGGATTCTCTCAGGGTCTGTTCAGGAAAAAAAAAAACGGATGGTTTTGCACGCAAGTTCAGCCAGTTTTGTCTGCAATTGCGTTCAGTGTTTCAGTTTTTGATGCGTTTTTCATGTGCGTGGAAAAAAAAAATAAACATGAAGAACAATCTGCATCTCCTGGCAACCATCAGTAAAAACGCATTATATCCGGATTCTGTTTTTCACACGAGCTCCATTCACTGGAGAATATAGAACATGCTGCGATTTTCACGCAACGCACAAGTGATGTGTGAAAACCAACGCACATGTACACAGCCACCATTGAAATGAATGGGTCCGGATTACATGCGGGCGCAATGCGTTCGCATCACGCATTGCACCCGCGTGGAATACTCGCTCGTGTGAAAGGGGCCTTAGGCTTTTTTTTTTTTATGGTTACGTTCTGTTTTTTGCGTTCTGTATACGGAACCCTTCATTTCAATGGATCCGCAAAAAAAAATGGAAGGTACTCCGTATGCCAGTGTTTCCCAACCAGTGTGCCTCCAGCTGTTGCAAAACTACAACTCCCAGCATGCCCAGACAGCCTTTGGCTGTGCGGGCATGCTGGGAGTTGTAGTTTTGCAACAGCTGGAGGCACACCGTTTGGGAAACACTGCCGTATGCATTCCATTTCCGTATTTCCGTTCCGTTCAAAGATAGAACATGTCCCACTATTGCCCGCAAATCACGTTCCGTGGCTCTATTCAAGTCAATGGTTCTGCCAAAAAAACGGAATGCATCCGTATGTCATCAATATCTGTTTTTTTGCGGAACCATCTATTGAAAATGTTATGCCCAGCGCAATTTTTTAATGTACTTACTGTTTTGTTTTTTTCCTTCTTCTTGGTGGTGGGTGTACTTGTTTAAACATTACTTGCTGTTTAAAACGGTGGAACGGAAATACTACTAAAACAAAAAAACGGATCCTTTTAGAACAGACCACAAAACCTTACGGTCGTGTGCAGGAGGCCTTAAAAAGTACTGCAAACACGCACCTAACTCTCCAGCTACGGAGGCCACGTCAGGTCAAACCTCCTCAGAGTGCAAAACACCGGCAATCAGTCAGTATTGGAAGAAGCTGCATCAGGAGATAATGCAGAGGAATAAAAGGCATCAGCGTGCCGATCTTAAGGGCTCATGCACGCGACCGTAGCCTGTTTTGAAGTCCGCAATTTGGGGATCAACAAAACACGGATACCGGTCGCGTGCATTCCACATTTTGCGGAGCTGAACGTCCTGCCCTCTGTAGAACTGTATAACGGACAAAAATAGGACATGTTTAGTGTTGAGCGAACTTCTGTTTTCAAGTTCTGCGTACAAGGTTCCGGGTTATCTAAGAATTCGGTTATAGCTTATGGTCCGTGGTAGCAGAATCCATAACCGAATTCTTAGATAACCCGAGCCTTGTACGCAGAACTTGAAAACAGATGTTCGCTCATCCCTAGGCATGTTCTGTTTTTCTGCCGGTCTGCGGAATGGACATACGATACGGTCTGCATCTTTTGCGGCCACATTGAAGTGAATTGGGGAGATTTATCAGACGTGGTGTAAAGGAAAACTGGCTGAGTTGCCCCTAGCAACCAATCAGATTCCACCTTTCATTTCTCACAGCTCCTTTGGAAAATGAAAGGTGGAATCTGATTGGTTGCTAGGGGCAACTAGGCCAGTTCTACTTTACACCACTTTGGTAACTCTCCCCCAAAGGGTCCGCATCTGACCTGCACGACATGCGGAAACAAAATACGTTTGTGTGCATGAGGCCTAAGCCTGGGGAAGCAGCTCCTTTCCATTATTCTACTTGAGACGCTTATCGTAAAGTTGTATACAGATTTAGGCCTCATGCACACGACCGTTGTTGTGTTCCTTTCCGCAAAATGGGGTTCCGCTGTTCCGTGATCCGTTTCCGTTTTTGTTTCCGTGTGTCTTCCTTTATTTTTGGAGGATCACCAGACATAAAGGAAAGTAAAAAAAAAATCTAAGACAGGTTTGCCATGCAAATGATAGGAAAAAAACGGATGCACACGACCGTGGTGTTTTTTTTTTGCGGTCCGCAAATTGCGGATCCGCAAAACACGGATGGCGTCCGTGTGCGTTCCACAATTTGCGGAACGGCACGGACAGCCTTTAATATAAATGCTTATTCTTATCCGCAAAGCCCGGAAAATATACTTACATTTGCGCCTGGAAATAAGCACAAATGTTAGCTAAAAACGACGCCAGCCAGGGGCACAAACTGCCACAGATGCGCCAAATTTATGACGAGGCACACACCTCATCATAAATTAGACAGATCTTACGAGAGTGCAGAGGGGAAAACTAAGACAGGCGTAAAAATGTGCCCCAAGGGGTAAGGCCTTATTCACACAGTCAGGCCGTAGGTATTTTGCGGTTCACAAGAGACACAGATCTGCAAAATACGTCCATGTTGCACATGCGAGATTTCCGCATCTGTATGTCCGTTCCACAAAACGATAGAACATCTCCTATACTTGGTCACAAAATACTGTCCACCTATTGTGGTTCTGCAAACAAAAAAAACAGATGCAACACCGACGTCATCCGTATTTTGCAGATCCACGTTTTGCGGTTGTGTGCATGAGGCCTCAGTGTTGGATCAGTGATTGTGAGACAAAACCAGGAATGAATCACGAAAAAAAAAGATACCAAACATCCTGCACGATATGATGGTAAATATGCGGATGTGCGCGGCTACAATTCTAAAGTCGCAGAATGTTCTGTGATTTTATAATTGTAGCCATGGCCATCCGTATATTTACCATCATATCGTGCAGGATGTTTGGTATCTTTTTTCTGTCACTTTTTAAAAATTAGTCTTGAAGGAGGGGCACCTTCAGGTGTGAATGCACTTCTATCCTGGGAGTAGCATTCATGTGCACTTTCGCCCCTCCTATCTAATAGGCGACCTGTATTAGGTGGTACATATAGCGGTGTGGGCTCCTCCTCGCATTGGTTACTTGGTGCACACAGAGGTGACTAGGAGCAGCACACTATATGTGCAGGGTCTGCGCCCCTGAATGTAGCTGACCAACGAAGTGGCGTACATAGAGAAGTAAGGGCCCCATAGCAAGGATCAAACCAGGCCCCCACACAGGACAGAAGGGTTTCTACCTAAACCCTCTTCAATGACCTTTAGGCCATTTGTCCACTGCTTCATTTGCTAAAGGCCTCTTGCACATGAACGTGTGCTGCAGACCGCAAATTGCAATACACGGGCACCGACCGTGGGCCAGCCGCATGCGGATCGCGACCCCATTCACTTGAATGGGGTCCGCGATCCATCTGTTGCACAAAAAGATAGGACAAGTTCTATCTTTTTGCGGAACGGAACACCACAGTGTCACGGAACCATGAACCAGACGTACAACAAGGGATAAGTGAAAATAAGAAGGCTTTATTGAAAATAAAGCTGTAAAGCAAAAGTCCAAACGGATGGCGAAACCGAAGCAGAGTCTTTGCGAAGCCAGAGGTCAGGAACCAGAAGGGTAGTCAGACGAAGCCAGGATCAGGAACCAGCAGGGTAGTCAGACGAAGCCAGGATCAGGAACCAGCAGGGTAGTCGGACGAAACCAGGATCAGGAACCAGCAGGGTAGTCGGACGAAACCAGGATCAGGAACCAGAAGCAGCAGCAGTCTAGAAGCATGTGAACACAGGAGGACCAAGCAAGGAACTGAAGCCACAGACCTCCTATATATATGAGCTGGGCATCCAGCTCCTCCCAGTGGGAAGGAGGAGCCGCAGGGTGGGAGGCTACAAGAAACCCAGAAACCAAGATGGCCGCCAGCACATGTCAAACGAAGGAGAACAGCAAGAAGGTAAGACCATGACAGTACCTCCCCCTCAAGGGCCCCTCCTCCGCGGAGTAAAGAACGGTTTCTGAGGGAAGCGTGCGTGGAAGGCTCGGAGCAAGGCAGGAGCATGGACATCTGCGGAGGGAACCCAGGAACGCTCCTCTGGACCATAACCACGCCAATGGACCAAAAACTGCACCCGACCGCGGACCAGGCGTGAGTCCAGGATATTGCTCACCTCATACTCCTCACGATTACCCACTTGGACCGGACGAGGCCGAGGAACCGAGGAAGTGAAACGATTACACACCAGTGGCTTCAACAGGGAGACATGAAACACGTTGGAGATCCGCATGCCAGGAGGAAGCGCAAGGGCATAGGCTACCGGGTTTACCCTGCGAAGCACTCGGAAGGGACCAACAAAGCGAGGCGCCAGCTTGGGAGTGGGCACTCGAAGGTTGAGGTTGCGGGTGGACAACCATACACGGTCTCCGACCTGGTAGGAAGGAGCAGGCGCTCGTCTGCGATCAGCCTGGAGTCTCTGGCGCTGCGCAGAGACCTCAAGGGACTTCTGGATCAGTACCCAAGAAGCACGTAGGACGGAAAGGTGATCCTCCACAGCCGGAATATCCTGGGGAGAGAATACCTCCGGTAACACGGCAGGTTGGAACCCATAATTGGCCATGAAGGGAGACGTCCCAGAGGAAGAGTTCACCGCCGTGTTCCTGGCAAACTCAGCCCAAGGCAGGAGGTCAACCCAATTGTCTTGGTGATCGGAGACATAGCAACGAAGGAATTGCTCCAAGGCCGGATTGGATCGTTCTGCGGCCCCATTGGACTGAGGGTGGTAGGCCGAGGAGAAGGAGAGATGAATCCCCAACTGGGAGCAAAAGGCGCGCCAGAACCTGGACACAAACTGACTCCCCCGATCCGACACAATCTCCTTGGGCAAACCGTGCAACCGGAAGACCTCCCTGGCAAAAATCGTGGCCAACTCTTGTGCAGAGGGTAACTTCTTGAGAGGAACACAGTGGCACATTTTGGAAAACCGATCCACAATCATGAGAATGACCGTATGGCCTCGGGATGCAGGGAGGTCCACAATGAAATCCATCCCCAGGTGTGACCATGGGCGCTCCCCGGTGGCTATGGGTTGCAGAAGGCCCAACGGAAGGTGCCGAGGGGACTTACTCTGGGCACAAACGGAGCATGCCGCTACGTCGGAACGTAGGGAAGGCCACCAGAACAGACGTGAAACAGCCCAGGACAGCTGATTCTTTCCAGGATGCCCCGCGGTCTTGGAGTTATGGTAGGTTCGCAACAACCGAGTGCGCAACTCCTCAGGCACAAAACATCTGCCGTTGGGTCTCCCAGAGGGAGCACCAGATTGAGCCGCCAAAATCTGCTCACCCAGGGGAGAGGTCAGGCTGGTGCGAATGGCGGCCAAGATCTGATTCGGAGGTATGACCGAAGTCGGAATCGACTCCTCCCTGGACAGCTCAGAGTACTGCCGTGATAAGGCATCCGCCCTGATGTTCTTGGAACCGGGTAGGTAGGAGACCACGTAATTAAAACGTGACAAGAACAGAGCCCATCTGGCCTGACGTGGTGTCAATCTCTTGGCCTCAGAAAGGTAGGTCAGATTCTTGTGGTCCGTCAGGATGAGGACCGGAACCACCGAACCCTCGAGCAAGTGCCTCCATTCTTTAAGGGCCTGCACGATGGCCAATAACTCCCTGTCACCAATCTGATAGTTGCACTCCGCGGAAGACAGTCTCCGGGAGTAAAACCCACAAGGAAGCAGAGGACCCTCTGGTGTTCTACGCTGAGACAGAAGGGCGCCTACTCCCGTCTCAGACGCGTCCACCTCGAGGACAAAGGGCAACCCAGGGTTGGGATGCGACAGAATCGGAGCTGACACAAAGGCGGACTTTAGAGCCTCAAAAGCTCGGATGGCCTCGAGCGGCCAGACCTGGGAATTACTGCCCTTCCTGGTCAGATCCGTGAGAGGCTTGGCTAGCATGGAAAAGTCCCTGATGAACTTCCGATAATAATTGGCGAAGCCCAAAAAGCGCTGCAGGGAACGAAGACCACTGGGCTGGGGCCACTGTAAGACAGCCGAAACCTTCTCAGGATCCATGGAGAACCCCTCAGCGGAAATGATGTAACCTAAGAAGGTTACCTGGGATCGGTGAAATTCGCATTTCTCAAGCTTACCGAACAGCTTGTTCTCTCGTAACCGTTGCAACACTCGTCTGACATCCAGAATGTGGGCCTCCATGGATTCAGAATATACCAAGATGTCATCCAAATAGACCACCACACACTGCTGCAACAGGTCACGGAAAACATCGTTGATGAATTCCTGAAAGACTGCGGGCGCATTGCACAACCCAAAGGGCATAACCAAGGATTCATAATGACCGGTCCTGGTGTTAAACGCGGTCTTCCACTCATCGCCCGCCTTGATCCTTACCAGGTTATATGCCGCCCTCAGGTCGAGTTTGGTAAAGACCGTGGCCCCTTTAAGGCGATCGAACAGCTCGGAAATCAAGGGTATCGGGTAAGCGTTCTTGATCGTGATGCGATTGAGACCCCTGTAATCGATGCAAGGCCTCAACTCACCGCCCTTCTTTTTCACAAAGAAAAATCCAGCCCCTGCCGGGGACGAGGATTTGCGAATGTGTCCGCGTGAAAGCGCCTCCCTCTCGTACTCCTCCATGGCCTCATTCTCCGCTACCGACAGTGGATAGACTTTGCCACGAGGAGGAACGGCACCAGATTGTAACTCTATGGCACAATCGTATGGGCGGTGCGGAGGTAGGGAAACCGCGAGCACCTTATCGAATACATCCCGGTACTCCTCGTATTCAGGAGGCAACAGAGAGTCCGAGGAAGTACACAGCAACTTGACAGACCCATGGATGCAACTAGCCCCACACTGCGGTGACCACGAGAGGATCTCGGCCGATCTCCAATCGAAAGTCGGATTATGCTTCCGGAGCCAGGGGTACCCCAAGACCACCGAGTAGTGTGGAGACGAAATAACCTAGGGGCAGACCGACTCTCTGTGAACGGCACCAATGGCTATCCCCACTGGAAGGGTCTCATGAGTCACGTGTGGCGGCAGAAGGGGTCTGCCGTCTATCGCCTCAAGAGCCAGTGGGGAACCTCGAGCCTGCAGAGGAATGGAATTGGCGGCAGCGAACACATTATCAATGAACAAACCACCAGCACCAGAGTCCACCAATGCCTGGGTCGTCACCGAGCCCCCGACCCAGGAGAGGACAACAGTGATCAGTGGTTTGTCAACACGGGAAACCGGGGACGAGGAGACTCCACCCAAGATCTGCCCCCGACAGGATCTCAGGTGCGAGCGTTTCCCGGACGGTTCGGACATGCCAACCGAAAATGCCCACCGAGACCACAGTACATGCATCGGCCCTCGCGTCTCCGGAGTACCCTCTCCCCCTCGGACAGGCGAGCAAAGCCCAGCTGCATGGGTTCACCCCCAGACAAGTCATCCCCAGGAGGCGTGGGAGGAGAGGGAGGCACGGGTGGGACAGCAAACGTAGGCGCCAATCTGTTAGAAAACCTCCGCAGGCTCTCCTTAAAGGAAGGTCTCTCCTTGAGTCTGGTGTCAATCAAAATCAGGAAAGAAATAAGAGACTCGAGCTCCACTGGTAGGTCCTTAGCTGCAACCTCATCCTTCAAGGCATCCGAGAGACCATGAGAGAAAGCAGCGACCAGAGCCTCATTATTCCAGCCCACCTCTGCTGCCAGGGTACGAAACTCAATGGCGTATTCAGCTACGGATCGTGAACCCTGTCTGATGGACATAAGGAGCTTCGCAGCAGAGGCAGCACGAGCCGGCACATCGAATACCTTCCGAAGAGAAGCAACAAAACCGGAAAACTCGGCAACCACCGGATTGTTGTTCTCCCATAAAGGGCTGGCCCAGGCCAAGGCCTTGTCCGAGAGCAGCGAGATCAAGAAGCCCACCTTTGATCTCTCAGTGGGAAAGGCATGTGGCAGCAACTCGAAATAAATGCCCACCTGGTTAAGGAAACCTCGGCACTGAGTTGGTTCTCCCCCAAAGCGCTGTGGAAGAGGGGCAGAACCGGTCATACCCCGAAACACCGCAGGTGCAACAACAGGTGTCGGGGTAGACTCTGGCGCAACAACCGGAGCGGCAGTAGGAGTGGGCCCAGGAGCGACAACCGACCCATCGGCAACGGGAGCAAAATGAGCCGTGCGTTCAAGCAGGGTTTGTAACGCCACAGCGAACCGACCCAACAGGTGATCCTGCTGATCAAGTCTGGCAACCAGCGTGGGTAGCGAGGATGGCCCTGTACCGTCAGAATTCATGGCTTGGTCCTAATGTCACGGAACCATGAACCAGACGTACAACAAGGGATAAGTGAAAATAAGAAGGCTTTATTGAAAATAAAGCTGTAAAGCAAAAGTCCAAACGGATGGCGAAACCGAAGCAGAGTCTTTGCGAAGCCAGAGGTCAGGAACCAGAAGGGTAGTCAGACGAAGCCAGGATCAGGAACCAGCAGGGTAGTCAGACGAAGCCAGGATCAGGAACCAGCAGGGTAGTCGGACGAAACCAGGATCAGGAACCAGCAGGGTAGTCGGACGAAACCAGGATCAGGAACCAGAAGCAGCAGCAGTCTAGAAGCATGTGAACACAGGAGGACCAAGCAAGGAACTGAAGCCACAGACCTCCTATATATATGAGCTGGGCATCCAGCTCCTCCCAGTGGGAAGGAGGAGCCGCAGGGTGGGAGGCTACAAGAAACCCAGAAACCAAGATGGCCGCCAGCACATGTCAAACGAAGGAGAACAGCAAGAAGGTAAGACCATGACACACAGAAGCACTCCGTAGTGCTTCCATTCCGCATCTCCGGATTTGCAGACCCATTGAAGTAAATGGGTCCGCATCCGTGATGCAGAATGCACACGGCCGGTGTCCTGTGTATTGCGGACCCGCCGTATGCTGCCGGAAATACGGCCACGGGGGACACACGGTCGTGTGCAAGAGGCCAAAAGTTGTTCCTTTAGGCCTCTTGCACACGAGCGTATGTATTTTGCGGTCCGCAAAAAAAAACGGATGACATCCGTGTGCATTCCGTATTTTGTGGAACGGAACAGCTGGCCCTTCATAGAACAGTACTATCCTTGTCCGTAATGCGGACAATAATAGGACAAGTTCCATCTTTTGGCGGAACGGATATATGGAAATACGGAAACGGAATGCACACGGAGTACATTCCGATTTTTTTGTGGAACCATTGAAATTAATGGTTCAGCATACGGACCTCAAACGGAAACTGCAAAAACAGAACGGAAACGGAAATAAAATGCGTTCGTGTGCAAGAGGCCTTAGAGGGTAGAGTCCTGACCAAGTTTTCACCTCCAGTAGAAGAGGAGATGATCCCAACTAAGGTCTCATGCACACGACTGTATGTATTTTGTGGTCCGCAAAAAATACGGATGACGTCTGTGTGCATTCCGTATTTTGCGGAACGGAACAGCCGTCTTCTAATAGAACAGTACTATCCTTGTCGGTTCATGTGCATTCCGTATTTTGCGTAACGAAGCAGCTGGCCCCCAATAAAATATAATGCGGACAATAATAGGACAAGTTCTATTTTTTTGCGGAACGGACATACAGAAACGAAATGCACACAGAGTCATTTCTGTTTTTTTGGGGGGTTTTTTGTGGCCCCACTGAAGTGAATGGTTCTGCATATGGACTACAAAAAAAAAAACGGAACGGACATGGCAAAAAACGGAAAATACGTTTATGTGCATGAGCCCTGAAATATAGCTTTCAGTCAGTTCATTACTCCTTCTCGGGAGGGGAGGGGATTCTGATTTACAAAAACACAGGTATGGCCCTTTATTTCATACAAAAGGGGGTCTGTCTGGAGGCAGCGTCTATTTGCCCCCTATGGTTTCTGATGCCTATCAGTCCTGACCCCTCTTAATTCGGCAAATAAACAAGGTACTGTTCAAAAACGCTGAAGTGTTTAATGGCGGGGGAGGGGTGGGGATCTGCAGCCCCCGGCCCCTGAGTGCTTTATAATTACCTTTCATTAGAAATAAAAGAAAAACTCGCCTTGTCTCCCTGGAAAGTGCCTCCTCTTCAGCACCCCAGGCCGACGGCGATGCCTCCTGCCCCAGCTATAAATCACCGGCGACATCTTGTCAAGAAAACGTCCTGCAGCAATAGGGCCGCCAGTGTGTCCCAGCCAAATATTACTGAGGGTCTCGTATCACCGCTGGACGTCCAAGCGCTGAATAGGTTTCACCGTTGTTCTCAGAAACCGCACTTGTAGGGGCTCATTTACTAATCTTATAGACGCAGCAAATACATCACAGTGGATGATAAATCTGGGGCGATTTTCTCCAACGCTACACCGCCCATTAGTTGCACCAAAATTGCACCACATTGTCACTTCTCAAACCATGTCCCTTTCCGCTAGGCCACAGCAACTTTCCCGTTAAGCCACGCCCTTTCATCAGAAACGCCCCCCCCCCCCCAAATGCTTGGGAACTCCCACTTTGGGGAGAGGCTTACATAAGGACGGCCCCTTTTGCATCCTGGCAGAATCATCGACTGACATGAGGGTCTTACACGCCCCCAGCTCTCCTAGTGTCAGGACCCAGACTGTCGGGAGTGAAAGTTTTCCATCTCCTCTCTTTAATAAGTCTCATTTTACTGAACATCTAATCCCACGCTGGATATAGTAAACCCATCAGATATGAGAAAATCAAGGGTAACCACAGTGCGATACCCCAGAACATGGCCACTGCAAAGGGTAATCTGATTTTATGTCATGTTGCTAAGGTGCTCCGTTTACTGCATTTGTATACCTAATAGTACTGTATGGACAAGCAAGGGTTAACACCTTGGCTCATCCCCTATCCCCATAGGTTGCCAGGAGATTGACCTGAGTCTTCCCCCCACCCCCCAAGTTAGTGAGTGTTTAGTGAGATTTTAGCTGTGCTACAGTGAGTACCTACCGTACTTGTGGAGGTAGGTCCAAGCTCAAAGAATCTTCATCTCTGAGAGAAAGAAGTAATGTGACCATCAAAGTGCACCTGATAGAAGGAAACCAGAAACTCCAGAATCTGCAAGGCCTATGCACTGGAGTCAGTCAGCAAGGTATTGTGAATCTTTATGGAAGAGAGAGACCTTACATCTGTGAGAGGGAACACTGCTGGTCCATCCTTCCACTCTGAGATGGTCCGGTCCGGCCGGCCGGCCAACCAGTCTTAAATCTGCTCCCCTCCGCACAGGAATTTGCAGAAGAGTTTACCAAGAACCTCACTGTACCTCCACGAGGTTCTGCAGAGAGACGAGAGAAGGAGTACTATAAACCCCATCATTGCTGCTGTCCAGATGTTGCTACTGGGGAGGAATTGCACTGTGATCTACTTGGAAATGTGTCTTGGATGTACTACTACTCCTATTCTGCACTTTACTAAAGAGAGACTTGTTTATTGATACCAACTGGCCTAGTTACCAACTCCACTACCATACACCAACCGCTACATCTACACTCCGGCCTTGTACCCTGCCAAAACACCTAAAATCAAGGGCACCTTGATTACCAAAAGGAAGGAGACCCAGGACCAGGGTGTGCCCCAATGGAAGAAAGGGTGTGCCCTCCAGTCACTGCACGGCCCCAGGGTGAGCCAGAGAGGAGTGACAGAGCTGTAACGGTCTTCTGGTTGGATGCTGCAGCTGTCACTCGGAGTAGAGGGGAGGGGCTGTGAAGAAGCTCAATGCAGAGAGCACTTCACAGTGAAGCTCCGCCTCCTGGGCACTTGCAGGAGCGGAACCTGGCAGAATAAAACCTCATATTCACACTACTCCTGATAAAAAATAGCTTAAAAAAAAAAGATATGTTTGTCCTGCTGTTCCCAGACCCTACCTAGTGCTGTCAGCAGCATAGCATGGTCAAAACTGCTGACAGACTTATTTTAACATAAAATTACATTATTATTGTATCTGCCGACTTTTAGAAGTTACCACTTTACATGGGCTTCTCCCTTTTTATAGACACTGCCCCTGTACCTGGTAAGTCCACCCCTTTTGTGATGCATCATGGCCCCTTAGAGCAGGTATGGGTACTGGGAGTCTAATGGTGCAGCATGCTGGCCCCATATACAGTTAGAGCTCACGGAGAAATGCAGCCCTCTATACACTATGCAGGAGATTCTTCTGGGAGTCCTGAAGTTCTTATCTATTCCTTGACTTAGATTGGTTTCATGGGTGCATATTAGCGTCCATATTTCATTTAGAACACCTGAACCGAACTCAGGGTTACAGGGTGACCCATGGTGATCTAGGTGTCACTATATAACTTTATGGTGTCACAGTCTTAAAGAGGACCTTTCACCACTCCTGACAGGCCTGTTTTAATAGCTTCATGCATTCCCCATGTACTAACAATTTTGGAGCATTTATACTTATGTCTGTATGTTGTGCCATTCCTTTATTATTCCTGCTAGAAGTTATTCATGAATTGCTAGCAGTCTGCAGTGAGGGTACAGAGGGGTGGTCACAAGTTGGGGGCGTGTCCCTGCACTGTCTGAAAATGGGAGCACCTGATTGGATAGAGTGAGTCTGTGCAGGGACACACCCTCAACTGGTTACCTCCCTCTGTACCCTTACTGCAGACTGCTAGCAATTCATTCATAACTTCTAGTAGGAATAATAAAGGAACGGCACATCATAGAGCCATAAGAACAGATGCTCCAGAATTGCTATTACATGGGGAATGCACTAAGGGCTCTTTCACACTTGCGTTGTCCGGATCCGGCGTGCACTCCACTTGCCGGAATTACACTCCGGATCCGGAAAAACGCAAGTGTACTGAAAGCATTTGAAGATGGATCCGTCTTCAAAATGCTTTCAGTGTTACTATGGCAGCCAGGACGCTATTAAAGTCCTGGTTGACATAGTAGGAGTGGGGAGCAGGGGAGCGGTATACTTACAGTCCGTGCGGCTCCCGGGGCGCTCCAGAATGACGTCAGAGCGCCCCATGCGCATGGATGACGTGTCCAATGCGATCACATGATCCATGCGCTTGGGGCGCCCTGACGTCACTCTGGAGCGCCCGGGGAGCTGCACGGACGGTAAGTATGCTGCTCCCCCGCTCCCCGCTACACTTTACCATGGCTGCCAGGACTTTAGCGTCCCGGCAGCCATGGTAACCATTCAGAAAAAGCTAAATGTCGGCTCCGGCAATGCGCCGAAACGACGTTTAGTATAAGGCCGGATCCGGATCAATGCCTTTCAATGGGCATTAATTCCGGATCCGGCCTTGCGGCAAGTGTTCCGGATTTTTGGCCGGAGCAAAAAGCGCAGCATGCTGCGGTATTTTCTCCGGCCAAAAAACGTTCCGTTCCGGAACTGAAGACATCCTGATGCATCCTGAACGGATTTCACTCCATTCAGAATGCATTAGGATAATCCTGATCAGGATTCTTCCGGCATAGAGCCCCGACGACGGAACTCTATGCCGGAAGACAATAACGCAGGTGTGAAAGAGCCCTAAGCTATTAAAAAAGGAATGTCAGGAGAGGGGACAGGTCCTTTTTAAGGCTCATGCACACGACAATTGGCTGCTTTGCGGATCCGCAAAACATGGATACTGGCCGTGTGCGTTACGCATTTTACGGAACGGAATAGCCGACTCCTAATAGAACAGATCTATCCTTGTTGGTAATCTGGACAATAATAACGGCCATGCAAACACGGAATGCACAAGGAGTAATTTCCGTAATTTTTGCGGCCCCATTGAAGTGAATGGTTCCGCATACGCTCTGCAAAAAAAATGGAACGGACAAGGGAAAAAAATATACGTTTGTGTGCATGAGCCCTTACTTTCAGCTCATAACATGTATATAGAAATGAGTAGAGTAGATTGCAGTTATAAATTGTATCCACTATTGACGCGGTGCCATAGCGATCACCTAGGGAAACCTCTAGTTCTGACAGAGCTGCACTTTGGAAAGTTCATTGTCCTTGCATCGTCTTTTTCACTGCTGAAAACCGTTTTGAGCGACAGACACCAAGGATCGGGAGGAGGACGCCGGCACAGTACACAATACCCTCAATGCTCATTCATCTTGTCCTGCTACATTGTATCACGCCGGCCGAGAATGCCAAAAATTTGTATAATCACCAGTTCTGCAGGCAGGAAGATGAAAAATCCCAAGGCTCGCTGGCAGTGGAGGATGCAACTAATTATCTCAATATTAACAGACCAGTTAAATATTATTACAGCAGCTGAAATGATGTGCGGCCATTTCATTATCTGGAATGATGTATGCGTCAGCTCAAAGAAAATCAAAGGAGTTATGCAAGATTAGAAAAACATGGCTGCTATCTTTCAAAAACAGCGCCACCCTTGTCATTGGGTTGTGTCTGGTCTTGCAGTTCAACTCCATTGACGTGAATAGATCTGGACTGCAAAACCACAGACAGCCAGATGTGGCACTCTTTATTAAAAAGCCCTGTTTTTCTAAATCCGTTAAATCCCTTTAAGCACATTATTTTGCCTCCCTAATAGGCAGTGCTCCCACTATAGAAATGTGTAGGGAGCAGGCAGAACGGGATCAAGAGTAATGATTATATTAATTCTTGGACCTATATCTTATCGAGCCACTTGATTACTGGTGTAGGTCAGTAGGAAAAAATTCCTAAAAACTGCATCAAAGTGGGATAAAAAAATAAATAAGAGTCCCCACTGCAGTCTGCTCCCTGGTCTGGAAACACAGGCAATGCTTGGAGATGCCTGCACAGCCAATCACAGTCTCAGGTGGGCCACCTGTTACTCTATATATATGAATATAGCATTATGGGGAGAGAAAAATAACTCTTTCTGAGCTGCACTCACTATTCTGCTAGTGCAGTCACTGTGTACATACATTACATTACTTATCCTGTACTGATCCTGAGTTACATCCTGTATTATACTCCAGAGCTGCACTCACTATTCTGCTGGTGGAGTCACTGTGTACATACATTACTTATCCTGTACTGATCCTGAGTTATATCCTATATTATCCTCCAGAGCTGTACTCACTATTCTGCTGGTGGAGTCACTGTGTATATACATTACATTACTTATCCTGTACTGATCCTGAGTTACATCCTGTATTATACTCCAGAGCTGCACTCACTTTTCTGCTGGTGGAGTCACTGTGTACATACATTACTTATCCTGTACTGATCCTGAGTTACATCCTGTATTATACTCCAGAGCTGTACTCACTATTCTGCTGGTGGAGTCATTGTGTACATATATTACTTATCCTGTACTGATCTTGAGTTACATCCTGTATTATACTCCAGAGCCGCAGTCACTGTTCTGCTGGTGGAGTCAACTGTGTACATACATTACTGATACTGTACTTATCCTGAGTTACATTACTTGTTTTGTAGTGATCCTATGTTACAACCTGTATTATACTCCAGAGATGCATTTACAATTCTGCAGGTTGTAGAGCTGAAATCTCCCAGCATTCCTTTAATTTACCAAAGAGCCTGCTTTAGTGACTTGTATTCTGGAAACCTCAAATTTACTCAAAGGACCATCCGGTAATCAGATGTAGGAAAACTGACTGTCCCTCTTGCATTATAGGGGCTCTGCCCCTCTGTAAGCAGGCATATCAGACCTAGCTTATTCGCCAGTCATGACCAGCAGTATTGTGAATGCAGCTCTGGAGCAATAAAAACATAATTCAATGTGTTGATCAAATTACTCTATTCTTTATGTAGATTATATTCATATATAAACTGTAAAATAGTATTCAAAAATAGACATATCCTTTAAGCTAACAATTAGGCTGGGTTCACACGCTCGTTGCGGGAAAAGGTGCGGGTGCGTTGCGGGAACATGCGCGATTTTTCCGCGCGAGTGCAAAACATTGTAATGCGTTTTGCACGCGCATGAGAAAAATCGGCATGTTTGGTACCAAAACCCGAACTTCTTCACAAAAAAAATAAAAAATTTAACTCACCTTAATCCACTTGATCGCGCAGCCGGCATCTCTTGTGTCTTCTTCTTTGCTGTGTACAGGAAAAGGACCTGTGGTGACGTCACTCCGGTCATCACACGGTCCATCACATGATCCATCACCATGGTAAATGATCATGTGATGGACCATGTGATGACCGGAGTGACGTCACCACAGGTCCTTTTCCTGTACACAGCAAAGAAGAAGACAGAAGCGATGCCGGCTGCGCGAACAAGTGGATTAAGGTGAGTTAATTTTTTTATTTTTTTTTTAACCCCTCCAGCCTTATTGTACTATGCATTCTGTATTAAGAATGCTATTATTTTCCCTTATAACCATGCTATAAGGGAAAATAATAATGATCGGGTCTCCATCCTGATCGTCTCCTAGCAACCGTGCGTGAAAATCGCACCGCATCCGCACTTGCTTGCGGATGCTTGCGATTTTCACTCAGCCCCATTAACTTTTATGGGGCCTGCGTTGCGTGATAAACGCACAATATAGAGCATGCTGCGGTTTTTCACGCAACGCATAAGTGATGCGTGAAAATCACAGCTCATGTGCACAGCCCCATAGAAATGAATGGGTCCGGATTCAGTGCGGGTGCAATGCGTTCACCTCCCGCATTGCACCCGCGCGGAAATCTCGCCCGTGTGAACTCAGCCTTAGAGATGAGCGAATTTAATATTTTGAAATTCGTTCACGCTTCGTTTACTGGTAAAAGCAGAATTGCGTTATGGATTCCGTTACCAGACGGACCGTAACGCAATTCTATGACGGAATGCATAACGGAATGCCTGTAGAGGCATTCCGTTATTCATTCCGTCATAATAGAAGTCTATGGGCTGCATAACGGATCTGTCCCGTTTCCGTTATGCAGGAGAGGACACCCCTGCATAACGGAAATGGGACGGATCCGCTATGCAGGCCATAGACTTCAATTATGACGGAATGAATAACGGAATGCCTCTACAGGCATTCCCTTATACATTCCGTCATAGAATTGCGTTACGGTCCGTCTGGTAACGGAATCCATAACGCAATTCTGCTTTTACCACCAAACGAAGTGTGAACGAATTTTAAAACCGGAAATTCGCTCATCTCTACTACCAATGTATTAAAAGTTTCAACATTCTGTAAAATCAGTGTATCTTCAGAGGACCAGATACAATTAGTGAGTACAGATCTGGCTAGCTGCCATTTGTTCCCTGTTTGCAGCAGTAACAGGGTTAATGTGTTGCGCTCCTGAACATATGGCAGAGATTCCCCTGCAGGGTAGATGTTTGGAGGAAGCCGTCTGCTCCAATGAAGCTTATGGAATCAGATGGCAGCTCCTAGTTTATATTACACCTCCCGAACTTGACTGTGAGGCAACAAGACCCACGGAGTGGACATCTGGCCCTGCGCCGCCTGACCGTCACGCATAGAGGGCAAGGGTCAACATTTGGATTTATTCAAAAAAAAAATGCTAAGATTTCTGGTAGAATTACCCAAAAAGACCAAAAGATCCCCAGGACAAAAAGCAGAGAAAACGTGGCACTATCTGTCTACATAGTGAGGACTGGACACCAGGTGATTCTCTCGTGGAGGTTCTGATACCACAAAGAGACCCCCGTCCAACTTCACCCATGAGGTTCCTCAGAGGACAATGTCAGTTGCTGTACACTTAGGCCTCTTGCACACGACCATGTCCTTCCCATCCCATACAGTGGGTCAGCAATACACGGGACACCGGCCGTGTGCATGCCGCATCACGGATGCAGAGCCACTCACTTAAATGAGTCCGTAAATCCGGAGATGCGGTGCGGAACGGAACCATGGAACGGAAGCACTACAGAGTGCTTTCGTGGGGTTCCGTTACGCAAAAAAGGTAGAACTTGTCCTATCTTTTTGCGGAACAGACGGATCGTGGACGGGGTCGCGATCCACATGCGGCAGCCCCACGGACTGTGCTCGTACAAAATGCCTTAGGGTAGGTTCATATAAAAAAAAATTGCCATGGGTTTCAGCGTGGATTTGGTGCCGAAAAAGGCGTCAAATCTTTGTTGAAACCAACTCCCATGGGTTTCAATGGGAGACTGCTCCGCAGTTCACGTGGCCAAGGATTTTTCCCCATATGATTTTCCAGACAAAGAATGTACATGTCCATTTTTGGTGCGGACACCTCAAAAAGCCTCAAAGCTGCAGCGGGGGTCTGCTTGCGGTTTAGATCTGTTCAGTGAAACTAAACCAAGAGCGGGATCGCTCCATTCAAAATGAAAACCGACGGCAGAAACTGCAGCGGTTCCTGATGTGGGTACGCGGCGGATTTTGACACAGTCGAAATCTGTAGTGTGAACATATCCATAGTGTTGGGTGTACCAATTTTTTTCAATATATTTCACAAATAATCAGACCTTTGGGATGTTTTTTTTAATAATTAACAAATCTCACATTACCAATATAAAATTACATTTAAAATAAAAATAGTTATAGCGGTTATCCCAAGATTAATGTAAATCATCATATAGAACATGACAAACTATTTCTAACAAAGCTAGAACCAGCCCTGTACCTCACATGGACCCAGAGATCTCCCCGTTCATTGCTCCAATGGCTCTGTTAGATTTATTTCTACCTGGCACCTTAGGGGGCGTGCCCTTTCTCAGTGGGCGTGTTCTTTCTCATGGGGTGTGCCATTTCTACTGAAACTGGTGGCAGTTGAAGGACGGAACTGAGCATGTGCTTCCATCTCAGTGAGCAGGACAGAGAAATTAGAAAAAGAGCAAGCAACAGGTGGCGCTATACAGATAGATTTCAGTGAATAGCTCAGTGGCCATACAAAATTTTCACTAACATGATTCAGATCCAGGTGCTGGTTTGAAAAATTTAGAATATTTTTCATGGGACAACCTCTTTAAGTTAAATTTCCTCCATGAGGCTGCTGTACACATGGGGCACATCCATCAAGATCTGAGTACCTTGTCCATGGGGCACACTTAAACTGGGTTTCTACCAGGTGGCTGCAGCTCCGTACCCTGAAGCAGTAGGCACTCTGTATGCCACTTTATATTGCTCTATATGGCACTATATATTATTGGCTATTCTTACCTAGAAGCAATGTTTGAAGGGCATAGCTCTGTAATATGGCATCCAATACAGCATGCCACCATTCGAGTGCAGCAGAAAAAACATCTGTAGAAAGTCAAAATTATAGGTAGGTACAAGGCCCCTTACAAAATGTAGGGCGACATATGATGGCTTCATAGGACTTGGAGGTTATATGGCGCCATAGTACACCTGTGCATGAGTCTATGTAAACTTTCACTGCAGTGTGGTCTTCAGGATCTGCATTCAGGGTCCTAGGTTTATCAGAATGTACAGTCGTGGCCAAAAGTTTTGAGAATTACATAAATATTGGAAATTGGAAAAGTTGCTGCTTAAGTTTTTATAATAGCAATTTGCATATACTCCAGAATGTTATGAAGAGTGATCAGATGAATTGCATAGTCTTTCTTTGCCATGAAAATTAACTTAATCCCAAAAAAAACTTTCCACTGCATTTCATTGCTGTCCTTAAAGGACCTGCTGAGATCATTTCAGTAATCGTCTTGTTAACTCAGGTGAGAATGTTGACGAGCACAAGGCTGGAGATCATTATGTCAGGCTGATTGGGTTAAAATGGCAGACTTGACATGTTAAAAGGAGGGTGATGCTTGAAATCATTGTTCTTCCATTGTTAACCATGGTGACCTGCAAAGAAACGCGTGCAGCCATCATTGCGTTGCATAAAAATGGCTTCACAGGCAAGGATATTGTGGCTACTAAGATTGCACCTCAATCAACAATTTATAGGATCATCAAGAACTTCAAGGAAAGAGGTTCAATTCTTGTTAAGAAGGCTTCAGGGCGTCCAAGAAAGTCCAGCAAGCGCCAGGATCGTCTCCTAAAGAGGATTCAGCTGCGGGATCGGAGTGCCACCAGTGCAGCGCTTGCTCAGGAATGGCAGCAGGCAGGTGTGAGCGCATCTGCACGCACAGTGAGGTGAAGACTTTTGGAAGATGGCCTGGTGTCAAGAAGGGCAGCAAAGAAGCTACTTCTCTCCAAAAAAAACATCAGGGACAGATTGATCTTCTGCAGAAAGTTTGGTGAATGGACTGCTGAGGACTGGGGCAAAGTCATATTCTCCGATGAAGCCTCTTTCCGATTGTTTGGGGCATCTGGAAAAAGGCTTGTCTGGAGAAGAAAAGGTGAGCGCTACCATCAGTCCTGTGTCATGCCAACAGTAAAGCATCCTGAGACCATTCATGTGTGGGGTTGCTTCTCATCCAAGGGAGTGGGCTCACTCACAATTTTGCCCAAAAACACAGCCATGAATAAAGAATGGAACCAAAACACCCTCCAACAGCAACTTCTTCCAACAATCCAACAACAGTTTGGTGAAGAACAATGCATTTTCCAGCACGATGGAGCACCGTGCCATAAGGCAAAAGTGATAACTAAGTGGCTCGGGGACCAAAACGTTGACATTTTGGGTCCATGGCCTGGAAACTCCCCAGATCTTAATCCCATTGAGAACTTGTGGTCAATCCTCAAGAGGCGGGTGGACAAACAAAAACCCACTAATTCTGACAAACTCCAAGAAGTGATTATGAAAGAATGGGTTGCTATCAGTCAGGAATTGGCCCAGAAGTTGATTGAGAGCATGCCCAGTCGGATTGCAGAGGTCCTGAAAAAGAAGGGCCAACACTGCAAATACTGACTCTTTGCATAAATGTCATGTAATTGTCGATAAAAGCCTTTGAAACGTATGAAGTGCGTGTAATTATATTTCACTACATCACAGAAACAACTGAAACAAAGATCTAAAAGAAGTTTAGCAGCAAACTTTGTGAAAACTAGTATTTTTGTCATTCTCAAAACTTTTGGCCACGACTGTATATTAGGAATTGTGGGCCCATCTAGTGCTCCATTACTTTCAGCCTATCCCCAGAAGACCCCTTGAAACATCCTGCAGTTACACACCACAAGTTAACCACTCCACCAAATTTGCTATGTAATTGAACAGAATAAGAAACCGTCTCAAAGGGAGACAGTAAGAAAATCGTCCCTAATAAAGCATGAAATAATACCGTCTATTCTTTATAGTGCCATTTTATTAGGCAGGAACCTAGAACGTATTATAACCACCAATAGAAGAACTGAGGACATAAACCCTCATCTGTAGATGTTTAGTCTGAGGTGCAGCAGCTGGTACCTCCAGGGCAAACTGAATTCTGGTTTTACAGAGGTAATTAGGAAGTTATTAAAGAAGAGGCTTCTTCCTTCCATCTGCACCGTACAAAATTAAACAAGGAGAAAAAAAAACCTTGTCTATGTTCACGGCCTGAGGAAAGATCAGATAGAGCAGTAGATGTACAGATCAGGGGGCATGCAGAACATCAGCCCTGAGAACGTTTGCTCATTTTAACATCACAATTCATTAAAGGAAATCCCGTTCAAAGCAAAAAACATTAACCTAAAATGCATTTGTAGACTAGAAAACCATTTTGGCCCTTGTTGTAAGGGGGCGGGGAACAGCATTCAAATACCTTCAAGCAGGGGTTGGACTTCTCATCAGTCTTGGAGGACCATGGTCTCCTACATTGCAATGACAGGAAAGAAAGTGACAGCTGCTTTGAACACATGGCTCAGAGCTTCAGTTGTCACTCTCGTCGTCTACCTTGACATTTATCTGCAATGGGGCAGGGAAGAGAGTATAGTTTCTAATTAGATAGGGGCCAAGAGTGAAGGCTACTTATACCATGTCTGTTACTCTAGTCTAGACATAGCATTTTCTGTGTAGGAGCATTTTCAAACACAAGTCTAGTGACACAGACTCAGACAGTGAATTTTACTCTTGTAGAATTCCTACACAAGCCACACCCAGAAAGAAATCCGAAATAAGCCCCACCCTTGAGGAGCTCTTCTATAAGTCACATCCTTATACATAAGCCATAAACAAGGGAATCCTACATAAAACATATGCTTGAGGAAAGTCTATATAAGCCACGTCATATAAGAAATCATACAAAAGCCATAACCTTGAGAAAATCCCATATATACCATTGGCCACACACTTGTGGAAATCCTAAATAGGCCCCACCCTTGAGGAGATCTTATATAAGCCACATCCTTATACATAAGCCATAAACAAGGGAATCCTACATAAAACATGTTTAAAGAAAGTCTATATAAGCCACGTCATATAAGAAATCATACAAAAGCAATAACCTTGAGGAAATCCCATATATACCATTGGCCATGCCCTTGAGGAAATCCTAAATAAGCCCCACCCTTGAGGAGATTTTATATTAGCCCAAACCTTATACATAAGCCATAAATTTGAGGAAATCGTACATAAGCTATACGCTTGACGAAATTCTTTATAAGCTACTTATAAATCCCACATATACCATTATCCACACCCTTGAAGAAACCCTAAACAAGCCACTCCCATAAGGAAATCTCACATTGTTTGTATAAAGTTTCTAATGGGTTTAGAATCATCTAAAGTGTCAATATGGTGGAAGAAATACATTTATAATGAAAGGATTGTCTAGGATTAGAAAACGGATAAGGTGCCACTCTTGCCCTTGGGCTGTGGTATTGTAGCACAGACCCATTCACTTGAATACTGCAAAACAGGCACACCCCATAAACAACAGTGGCGCTCTTTTTGGGGAAAAATAAAGTTGACCTTTTTATTAATCAACCCATTTAGGCAGTGGGGCAGGAACAAGGATAGATAAACGTGTTCTCTGTAGAGTGCTCCAAAATATGTATCTGTTGTTAAAGGTTTCCTCTACGGGGCCACCTCGTGCACACCAATAGGAATCCTATGCATGCTTTGCACCCATAAATTAAACACCTATCAGGACGGAGCAGTATTACCGCCTGTCAAGACTGTATGTAATTCCTTTTACTTTCTAGGGAGATAATTTACATTTAACGTTACATGACGTACTTAGACTTACAGCTGGATTCTACTATAACATTAACAAGACCCATGTTGTGGTGACAGACCGACTGACAAGCAAATGAGGAGATGGCCACGATCCAGAGACTCTAGAACATGTGGCTAAAGGAAATCTGCAAACCTAGAACATGTTATTAAATGAAAACAGACTGGGGGGAGAAGGACTGATCATCACGCTGGGGGAGATGTATGTTACATACAGAACTGCTTTAAGTGCAGGATGTCTCGGTGAGGGGCGATGGGCCCATGTCAAAAGATTTACTGATGTCTCCCATGGTGGATTCGTGCTGCTGTAAGTTATAGCTTCCCTCTTAGATTCTCTTATTTTGATACTGAGGAGCTATACAGCAGTATGTCTCTGCATCTCATTCACATGTATGATACTAAAGCCCCCATCTATGTCTGACAGATCCTAAAATATTAGATATTACAGTAAAAAGAGAGTACTACACACCCTCTACAGCTGACTATAATACTACTATATAGTAAAAACAAAAAAGAAACTATACTCCCTGTACAGCTGCATATAATACATTTACTATAAAGCTACATAGTAAAACATAAAAAGCAAGAAACTATACCCCCTTTACAACTGTATATAATACTCACAGATACTATATCCCCTCTACAACTGTATATAATACTCACAGATACTATACCCCCTTTACAACTGTATATAATACTCACAGATACTATATCCCCTCTACAACTGTATATAATACTCACAGATACTATACCCCCTTTACAACTGTATATACTACTCACAGATACTATATCCCCTCTACAACTGTATATAATACTCACAGATACTATATCCCCTTTACAACTGTATATAATACTCACAGATACTATTATCCCCTCTACAACTGTATATAATACTCACAGATACTATTATCCCCTCTACAACTGTATATAATACTCACAGATACTATTATCCCCTCTACAACTGTATATAATACTCACAGATACTATATCCCCTCTACAACTGTATATAATACTCACAGATACTATATCCCCTCTACAACTGTATATAATACTCACAGATACTATATCCCCTCTACAACTGTATATAATACAGTAACTATAACGCTACACTGCATACAGTAGTAAAAACATAAAAAAAAAAAAGAAACTATACACCCTTTACGGTGGTATATAAAACCTACAGATATTATAAAGCTAGATAGTAAAAACATAGAGACCTCCCTGCAACAGTTTATAAAACTTACATATACTATAGAGACACTACATTGTAAAACATAGAAAAAAAAAATAACTATACTCTCTACATCTGTATATAATACTTAAAGGGAGTCTGTCACCAGATTGTGACCTTATAGACCGCTTACATAGCGCTCTAGCATAGCAGTCTATGATTCTAATGGTACCTTTGATGTTTGCTTGTGAAGTTCCCCCAAGGCAAAAACAGACTTTTATTCATATGTAAATTAGGGCTCGCAAGTGCCCAGGGCGGCGTTCACCTCGTTGGTGCCCAGGCTGTTCTGCCTCTTTTCGTCATATCCCCGCCCCCAACCTCTTCCTTTGCCCGCCCCGCTCTTCCTTTGCGTCCTCCTTCTCTGCAGCGAGATCCCGCGGCTGCGCTATCCATTGCTTGGCCGGGGCATTGTGGGTGTCTCTGGTCCGCCTCCTCGCCGCTGTTTCTCGCCGTTGGCCGGCGCATGCGCAGTAGCTACTGCGATGCCGTGCCCAGATCGCAGTGTGCATGCCCCGGCCAAGCAATGGATAGTGCAGGCACGGGATCTCGCTGCAGAGAAGGAGGACGCAAAGGAAGAGCGGGGCGGGCAGAGGATATATGAATAAAAGTCAGTTTTTGCCTTGGGGGAACTTCACAAGCAAACATCAAAGGTACCATTAGAATCATAGACTGCTATGCTAGAGCGCTATGTAAGCGGTCTATAAGGTCACAATCTGGTGACAGACTCCCTTTAAAGATACTATAATGCTACTACATAGTAAAAAAACAACAACAAATAAAACAAGAAACTATATTCTCTACATCTGTATATAGCACTTACAGATACTACATAGTGAAAACATAAGAAACAAGAATCTCTACCTATTCTACAGCTGCAAACAATAATTAAAGGGCATCTGTCAGCAGTTTTGTACCTATGACACTGGCTGACCTGTTACATGTGCTCTTGGCAGCTGAAGGCATCCGTGTTGGTCCCATGTTCCTATGTGCCCGCATTGCTGAGAAAAATGTAGTTTTAATTAATGCAAATGAGCCTCTAGGAGCAACGGGGGCGTTACCATTACACCTAGAGGCTCTGCTCTCTTTGCAACTATCGCGCCAGGTACTGACAGGGCCAGGTACTGTAAAAAAAAACATTTCCCGAACTCGGGTTCAGTTCCAAGTGGTAACTTGGAACCGAACCCGAGTTCGGGAAATGTTTTTTTACAGTACAAATTAATTTATGAAGTTATTGCGCGTAGTCCCGCGAGACTTCGCAAAGCAATAACTTCGGCTCATCGGAGCCAATACATTCTAATACTGTACGGAGCTCCTGCTCCGTACAGTATTAGAACTAAGTTTTATGCGAATCGACTTCGGACCAACACAGATGCCTTCATCTGCCAAGCGCACATGTAACAGGTCAGGTCATAGACACAAACCTGCTGACAGATGCCCTGTAAACATACTATCATACTATATAACAAAAAACATAAAAAACAAGAAACTATACTCTCTCTATATCTGAATATAATAAAGGTATTACCGGTATAAAACTACCACATAGTAAAAATGTTACAAAGAGTAGTATGCTACACCACCCTGTCTACATCTATAAATATACGGTAGCATAGATATGATAATATTACTACATACTGTAAAACAACTAAAACATTAAAAATAGGACTCCACCCCCACAGAAGGGAATTGGACTGAGCCGCAATACCAGATACAGCCCATAGGTTACAGTGGCGCTGCTTCTAAAGAAAAAGTAGCAGACCCTGTTATCACCATTGCCACATATGGGCATTCAGTTTTGCCAGTTTTGAGATTTATTTTGCCAATGATGCCGAGCTTCAAACAGCTGATCAGCAGGAGCCTCATCAAGATTTCGAAAACCGTTTTATATATTAACTTTTTTACTCTCCTAGACAACCAGGGATGTTTATATTAACCCATTTATCACCTAGACCACCAAGGATGGGTTACTAGCCTCTAACTGACCACCCCTGTCCTTCTGAAATGTTAACATAAAACTGTACTAGTCTGGACAACCAAGGAAGTGACATTTCAACATCTTAAAGGGGTTGTCCGGGTTCAGAGCTGTACCCAGACTTACCCCCGTTTTCACCCCTCCGGCCCCCCTGATATTAGCATCGGAGCATTTTATGCTCCGATGCTCTCCCTTGCCCTGTGCTGGATTGCTGTTTGTTTATTATTTCACACTGCTAGGTGGAGGCTTCTGCCTAGCAGTGTTGCCGGTGACATCACCAACACTAATGGGCGGGCTTTAGCGCTGTCCTAGCCATTTTACATGCTAAAGCCCGCCCATTAGTGCCGGTAACTTCACAGGGCTCACTGCTGGGCGGAAGCCTCCTCCTAGCAGTCCATATGCAGAGCCCGGTACATCACTGGATCTCCTAAAAATGCCTTTTCCCTGCGAGATTCAGCGCAGGGCAAAGGAGAGCATCGGAGCATGAAATCAGGGGGGCTGGTGGGGTGAAGATGGGGATAAGTCAGGGTTCAGCTCTGAACCTGGACAACCCCTTTAACTAATCTAAACCCTCAGGGATGTTACCAGTGTGCTGAATCCGTAATATTATTGATAAACCTCCTCCATTGCGTTACTCATCAAAATACAAAGGTTTGCCGCCCACGTGAGACCTATTCTACAGAGAGAAGCCAGTTCGTAACTCAATGTCAGCAATGACGGCTGACGCGTTTCAAGGCTCTACTGACAAGGTGTCTTCTATTTCAGGAAATTATGACGCCCAGATATAGTCAGCGCCCAACTGGAATCGAATGCGCTGTAGGTCTGTAAACTTCTCCCACAATAGCAAGTGGATTATTATCTCCGGCAGTCGGATAATTACATTACTCAGGCTTTTGTAAAATCAAAGAGGATGAGGCCGGGATAGAAGTGCCAGCATTTGTGCCGAGGTCAGGAGCACGCGTCAGCAGCCGTCCATGAGACAGGGGCATTGTAGCAGTAATTAGGCCTCCTGATAGGACAGCATTGTCATTCATTATATTCCCATTCTGCTCGATATAATAGACTGCGGCTTAGGTCATCGCCTGATCAGCACTGCGGGGGAGCTGAGGGAACAGGCTGAGGGCTATCTCAGGAGGTCCACATGGATCGCAGCTACAGATACAGCATAATAGTCACATGGTGGAAAAAGTGGTGCTGACGCGTCATAGATATCTCTATACTGACAACCTGTCCGGACCTAGTCTTGCTCACAGCTGAGGGTTTGGTACAGGGAGCAGATGTCTTTCTAACTGCACTAATCTATACTGTTAAGGCACCTATAACCAGGGGTGCACCACCAATGAGGCCAGGTGAGGCGAGGGGCAAGAAGGGGGCAGCCGAAGGGCCATGGGCTGAAGGGAAGGGGTTAGGTTAAGAAATTTGCACTGGGAAGAAGAGGGGGGGACGCGCCGTTTCAGTTTTCACCTCAGCAGAAAGGCTAGGTACACCCCTGCCTATAACCCTGCGGTATGTCTTTAGGCCAGATTCACTTCTGCGTTGTGAACATTTTTTGTCCGGCCAAAAGTTGGCACATATGCCGGAAAGGAGACGGATTACCGTCGGATCCCATTACTAGGGCCGTCTTTAATATTGATTGGACCCTGGGCAAGAATTTACTTGGGCCCCCTGGATCCCGCCTTCCCACACCCTAGCATGCAATCACGCCCTCCACCACAACACATCCACACCACAAAATCCACACGCCTCGTAGAGCAGTAAACGTTAATAATGATGAGCGGCCACTAGAGGCGTTCCTTGGCAGTAATGTAAATACTGACTTTTTCTCAGAAAAGCTTGCAGAGACATGCTACAGACACCAGAACTACTACGTTTAGCTGTTGTGGTTCTGGTGACTATAGTGTCCCTTAATATAGAGGGAAAAAATTTAATCAGCACAAAAGTATCAAATAAAATGTCTGTATCATTATTCTAAAAATTAAAAAAGCACAACTTCTGACACAAATATATAGTATTTAGCAGATTACTTTTTTTTTTACAATGTGCAGATAATACTGTACTACTAACCCCTCCATCCAGCCCTACATGCAGGGTGATACAGCGCCACATTCCTATTACATCCAGTGACGTCTCTTTGATGTAGATGTTCTCTTTCCTCGTCTTCTCCTTTCAGATCTTCAGACCAGACCACCATTTTTCAGCCATTTCTCATCTTGCCCCAGTAGATGCCCTCTGTGTCCCCCATAATTTGCAAGCATAAAATACCCCTTAGTGCTCCCCATAGATGAGCCCATAGTACTCCTCTCTCCCCTTCCCAATAGTACCCACCATAATGTGTCCCAGTAAAAAAATGCCCCTATACAGAGCCCTTCTTACCCCTTCTTTGTGGCCTCAGTAGAAGCCCCCAATAATGTGCCAGTAAGAAGTGCCCCCAAAGTTCCACCCAATAATGTGCCAGTAAAAAGTACCACCAATAATGTGCCAGTAAGTGCTACCATAGATGCCCCCCATTAATGCGCCAGTAACAAGTACCCCTGTAGATGCCCCCCAATCATGTGCCAGTAACAAGTGCCCCCAAAGGTGCCCCCACAGTGCCCCCAATAATGTGCCAGTAAGTGCTCCCATAGATGCCCCCTAATAATGTTCCAGTAACAAGTGCCCCCATAGATGCCCCTAATCATGTGCCAGTAACAAGTACCCCTATAGATGCGCCAGTAACAAGTACCCCCATAGATCCCCCCAATCATGTGCCAATAACAAGTGCCCCTATAGATGCCCACCAATCATGTGCCAGTAACAAGTGCCCCCATAGATGCCCCCAATCATCTGCCAGTAACAAGTACCCCCGTAGATGCCCTCCAATCATGTGCCAGTAACAAGTACCCCCATAGATGCCCCCCAATTATGTGCCAATAACAAGTGCCCCATAGATGCCCCAATCATGTGTCAGTAACAAGTGCCCCCATAGATGCCCCCAATCCTCTGCCAGTAACAAGTACCCCCGTAGATGCCCTCCAATCATGTGTCAGTAACAAGTGCCCCCATAGATGCCCCCCAATTATGTGCCAATAACAAGTGCCCCATAGATGCCCCAATCATGTGTCAGTAACAAGTGCCCCCATAGATGTCCCCCAATCATGTTTCAGTAACAAGTGCCCCCATAGATGGCCCCCAATCATGTGCCAGTACCAAGTGCCCCCATAGATGGCCCCTAATCATGTGCCAGTAACAAGTGCCCCATAGATGCCCCCCAATCATGTGCCAGTAACAAGTGCCCCATAGATGCCCCCCAATCATGTGCCAGTAAGTAGTACCATATAAAAAAATAAACACTTATACTTACCTCTGGGCAATGCAGGCCTCTTCCGGCCTGTGTCCCGCGCTGTACAGCTCAGGCGGCGCGATGACGTCATCGCGCCGCCTGCACCGGCCTCTGATAGGCTGCAGGCCCATGAACCACTATGGTCAATTCAGAACACATGCATGCTGGGACGAGACGAGAGTGCATGTCTATGGGGCGGTCAGCAGGTAAAGCTATCAGTCAAAGTGGGTTCAGTCAACAGCCATTAGAGATGAGAGAATTTCATGTTATAAAATTCTTTCACGCTTCGTTTGGTGGTAAAAGCAGAATTGCCTTATGGATTCCGTTACCATGGACCATAACGCAATTCTATGACGGAATGCATAACGGAAACAGGACGGATCCGTTTTGCAGCCCATAGACTTCTATTATGACGGAATGAATAACGGAAAGCCTCTACAGGCATTCCATCATAGAATTGTGTTATGGTCCGTGGTAACGGAATCCATAAGGCAATTCTGCTTTTATTAGGCCTCATGCACACGACCGTTGTGTGCATCCGTGGCCGTTGTGCCGTTTTCCGTTTTTTTTCGCGGACCCATTGACTTTCAATGGGTCCGTGGAAAAAACGGAAAATGCACCGTTTGGCAGCCGCATCCGTGAGCCGTGTTTCCTGGCCGTGAAAAAAATATGACCTGTCCTATTTTTTTCACGGCCAACGGTTCACGGACCCATTCAAGTCAATGGGTCCGTGAAAGAACATGGATGCACACAAGATTGGCATCCGTGTCCGTGATCCGTGGCCGTAGGTTAGTTTTTATCCAGACGGATCCGAAGATCCGTCTGCATAAAAGCTTTTTCAAAGCTGAGTTTTCACTTCGTGAAAACTCAGAACCGACAGTATATTCTAACACAGAAGCGTTCCCATGGTGATGGGGACGCTTCTAGTTCGAATACACTACAAACTGTGTACAAGACTGCCCCCTGCTGCCTGGCAGCACCCGATCTCTTACAGGGGGCCGTGATCAGCACAATTAACCCCTTCAGGTGCGGCACCTGAAGGGGTTAATTGTGCTGATCACGGCCCCCTGTAAGAGATCAGGGCTGCCAGGCAGCAGGGGGCAGACCCTCCCCCCCCCTCCCCAGTTTGAATATCATTGGTGGCCAGTGCGGCCCCCCCCTCCCTCTATTGTAATAATTCGTTGGTGGCACAGTGTGCGCCCCCCCCCCTCCCTCCCGCTATTGTAATAATTCGTTGGTGGCACAGTGTGCGGCCCTCCCTCTATAGCATTAACAACATTGGTGGCCAGTGTGCGGCCTCCCATCTCTCCCCCCCCATCATTGGTGGCAGCGGAGTTCCGATCGGAGTCCCAGTTTAATCGCTGGGGCTCCGATCGGTAACCATGGCAACCGGGACGCTACTACAGTCCTGGTTGCCATGGTTACTTAGCAATAGTACAATAGTAGAAGATTCATACTTACCTGCTCCAGGCTGCTGCTGCGATGTTCGTGTCCGGCCGGGAGCTCCACCTACTGGTAAGTGACAGGTCTGTGCGGCGCATTGCTAAATGAACTGTCACTTACTAGTAGGAGGAGCTCCCGGCCGGACACGAACCTCGCAGATCCCAAGCTCCCAGGTAAAGTATGAATCTTTTACTATTGTACTATTGCTAGTAACCCGCTGCCACCAATGATCGGGGGGGGGGGGGGGGGGGAGATGGGAGGCCGCACACTGGCCACCAATGTTGTTAATGCTATAGAGGGAGGGGGGGCCAATGGGGGGCGCACACTGTGCCACCAACGAATTATTACAATAGAGGGAGGAAGGGGGGGGGGGCGCACACTGTGCCACCAACGATTTATTACAATAGAGGGAGGAAGGGGGGGGGGGCACACTGTGCCACCAACGAATTATTACAATAGAGGGAGGAGGGGGGGGGGGGCCGCACTGGCCACCAATGATATTCAAACTGGGGAGGGGGGGGGGGTCTGCCCCCTGCTGCCTGGCAGCCCTGATCTCTTACAGGGGGATATGATAGTACAATTAACCCCTTCAGGTGCGGCACCTAAGGGGTTAATTGTGCTGATCACGGCCCCCTGTAAGAGATCGGATGCTGCTAGGCAGCAGGGGGCAGTCATGTACACAGTTTGTAGTATATTCTAACTAGAAGCGTCCCCATCACCATGGGAACGCCTCTGTGTTAGAATATACTGTCGGAAATGAGGTTTCACGATCTCACTCATATCCGACAGTATATTCTAACATAGAGGCGTTCCCATGGTGATGGGGACGCTTCAAGTTAAAATATACCATCGGATTGGAGAAAACTCCGATCTGATGGTATAAAAGGGACTCCAGACTTTACATTGAAAGTCAATGGGGGACGGATCCGTTTGAAATGGCACCATATTGTGTCAACGTCAAACGGATCCGTCCCCATTGACTTGCATTGTAATTCAGGACGGATCCGTTTGGCTCCGCACGGCCAGGCGGACACCAAAACGACATTTTTTTCATGTCCGTGGATCCTCCAAAAATCAAGGAAGACCCACGGACGAAAAAACGGTCACGGATCACGGGAAAACGGAACCCCGTTTTGCGGACCGCAAAAAAATACGGTCGTGTGCATGAGGCCTTAGTAAAATAACCGTGAATGAATTTCAGAATATGAAATTTGCTCATCAATAACAGCGATCTCAGGTGTATGATCAGCTTAAAGGGGTTGCCCATTAAGACAACTTATCATCCCCTATCCATAATAAGTGTCTGATTGGTGGGGATCTAACCGCTGATCACGAAAACGGGGGCACGTTCGCCCCAGTTTGAATGATGCAGCGGTCAAGCATGCTCACCGACGCTCCATTCAGCTGTATGGGGCTGCCAGAGATAGCCGAGTACAAGCGCTTTGTCCCATAAAGTTTAATAGGCAATGGACGAGCATGCGTGTCTGCCACACTATTCTCGTGATCGTGGGGGCCCTAGTGGTCGTATCCCCGCCGATCGGAGACTTAAGAAGTGGTCTTAATGGCCAGTAAGCTGACCATACACCTTAGATGGCTTTTGACTGAACACGTGTTTGGCTGACAGCTTTTCATAGACATGCACTCTCGGCTCGTCCAAGCATGCACAGACCAATGACACCGTGCGCTCCTGCAATGCCAGTCCGGTATCTCACGGACCGTGTTCCACGGACGTCTGCATGAGGCTTTAGATAGCTGTCAAATGAACCCCTATTTGTCTCACAGCTTTTCACAGACATGCACTCTCGGCTCGTCCAAGCATGCGTGTGTTCTTCTGAATTGACCATCATGTTTCATGGATATGAGCCCAGTACAGTCCAGACCTAATGCAGAGTTATATAGGTGCCATCCAAGTTCATTAGAAATGCAGCGACATCCCGTGCAGCAGATGTCGCCAACCTGTGGCAAAACTACAACTCCCAACATCCACCGTGTTGCAGTCTGTTTTCTGCCCTATAAGTGGACTGTGCTTGCTGTGTGCACATTTATACCTAGCAGTGGGACTTGCTTACATGGTTACTTCATGAAAAGCCAGGCACAGCAGGGGCACAGATCAGGGTGTAGTGCTCGGTTCAGGAACAGAGGCTCCTTTCTCTCTCGATGAGAATTTTTTTCCCCAAACCCTAAATGTGAGCAGTTTTGCGTGGTGTGTGTGTTGGACCTTGTCCCGTCCTGCCATGATTTCCTGTCTGGGTCTCGATCCCATGGCAACGGCAGGGTTCTGGCAGGGGATGCACAGTGAGGATATGACTGCCGGGGTTTATAAGGTATCTGCAATACTACGGTGAGACATCTCAGGTGTAAGGGGCATCGGGGAAAAAGGGTTAATGCAGCGTCACTGCATGACTCCCAAGTGTCCCTCTT
Organism: Bufo bufo; assembly: GCF_905171765.1. NCBI lineage: Eukaryota > Metazoa > Chordata > Amphibia > Anura > Bufonidae > Bufo > Bufo bufo. The sequence continues at coordinate 17,144,686 of NC_053398.1, read as the reverse complement.
TTTGACCCAAGTCCCTCTTTTTGACCTGGAGAATTAATGCATAAATGTGCATTAATACATTTACTAAATTGCTCCTTACTAAAGTGTCTGTATGGTTTCTACCTGTATATTAGACCAGAACTTCATTATTTTGTGCAATTTGGACCCTAAAATATCTACAAGGGCTACATCTGATGACCCAAGTCCCAGCGCCACACACAATTAGGGCAGCTTTCCTGGCACCCAGAAGATTTGCTGACAGTATCGGGGGATCCAGGAAGTCTCCCTTTTGCCACCTGTGTCATGGACCACCCCTCCAGCCCCTCGTTACAACCGAGGTATGCAGCAAAGTATTTGTGAAGCCACAACACGCACAACCTTGAGGCGGATGGGCTACAACAGCAGAAGACCCCACCGGGTACCACTCATCTCCACTACAAATAGGAAAAAGAGGCTACAATTTGCACGAGCTCACCAAAATTGGACTGTTGAAGACTGGAAAAATGTTGCCTGGTCTGATGAGTCTCGATTTCTGTTGAGACATTCAAATGGTAGAGTCCAAATTTGGTGTAAACAGAATGAGAACATGTATCCATCCTCTGATGGCTACTTCCAGCAGGCTAATGCACCATGTCACATAGCTCCAATCATTTCAAATTGGTTTCTTGAACATGACAATGAGTTCACTGTACTAAAATGGCCCCCACAGTCACCAGATCTCAACCCAATAGAGCATCTTTGGGATGTGGTGGAACAGGAGCTTCGTGCCCTGGATGTGCATCCCTCAAATCTCCATCAACTGCAAGATGCTATCCTATCAATATGGGCCAACATTTCTAAAGAATGCTATCAGCGACTTGTGGAATCAATGCCACGTAGAATTAAGGCAGTTCTGAAGGCAAAAGGGGGTCCAACACCGTATTAGTATGGTGTTCCTAATAATTCTTTAGGTGAGTGTATATATATATATATATATATATGGTCATTTATCAAACTGGTTTAAAGCAGAACTGGCTAAGTTGCCCATAGCAACCAATCAGATTCCTCCTTTCATTTTCCAAAGGAGCAGTCAAAAATGAAAGGTGCAATCTGATTGGTTGCTATGGGCCAGTTCTAATTTACACCAGTTTGAAATGACCCCAATAGACTTCTATAAAAAACAATGTATGCTAGAAGTGCATATTTTTATTTTTTTTCTATTTTGTGTTCCTGTCCATCTTTTTAACTTGGTGTCTGCGCCATTCCGTCCATCGCATTGGGTGCATCGCAAGCTGGCAAAAAAAAAAAATCAGTGGAGAGTAATAGGAGATTGCATTAATAGAATCCATTTAAAAAAAAAAGTAAATAAACAGATAAAATAAAATATTAAATAAATAAATAAATAATACCTCCCACTGACACACCCCTTGTCCAAACAAAGGCCAAAAATCCAACCAATCACAAGTCACACAATCTAAACTTCACCTTTTTCGACTCTGGCTTTGTAAAAAAAAAAAAAAAAAAGGATCTAATATAGAACTTCAAACCAGTTTCTCTCACATTTTGGAATGGATCCACTTTCTAAAAAAAAAAATTGGGTGAAGGTGGCCATAACTAGGTCGTGTGGCCCTTGATTTAAAGGGGTTTTCCAGGATTTTACTACTGATGACCTCAGGATAGGTCATCAGTATGTGGTCGGTGGGTTCCAGTGCCCGGCACCCACCACCGACCAGCTGTTTGAAGAGGCTGCTGTGCTCCGGTGACACAGTGCCATCCATTGCATAGTGGCAGTGTTTGGTATTGCAGCTCAGCCACCATTCTCTTGAATGGAACTGAGCTGTGCCTAGGCCACATGACCAATGAACATGACTTAACTGGCCTAGGAAGAGGCTACTGCTGCTTCCTAGGCTGATGGAAGGTCCAAACATTGGGAACCCAAAGGCACATGGTGCAGATTTTGCATTGAGCCCAGGAACTTACGCCCAAGTGAATATGCCTTAGATGGTTTTCATCTATCGAATTCCACCAAGTGTGGAGGAAACTTTCCATATGTTAGAACCTTTGTGACATTTCCAGAGATAGACCCGCCGCGTCTGGCCGATGTCTATAGCAGTCCTTGAAGCTTGACTGGTCTCGAGTCATTTGTCAAAACAAAACCTCTTTAATTCAGGGCAGACTAGTACGCTTCTGATAGACAAGGCCACATTTACAGTCTACAAGGGCCTGGTGTCGACCATGATTCACAGCTGTCCGCGACAGGAGAGACCTCAGCACTGTACAATATAAGTCTACAACTCCCAGTATGTCCTCACACAGTGCACATCTCATGAGCATGTTAGAAGTTGTAGTTGGAAAGCCACAGGCTGGAGGCCTCTGAATACCTGAGACAACACCATAGCAGTGTCCAATAATGAATTGCATTCTGCCAGGCATCGTATGGCTTGGGCACTATCTGGACAGAAAAAAAAAAAGCTAAACTAAGACATCTCAGAAATTCTTCATTTAATTTTTTCTTCTCCGTGCACTGTGGTCGGGGCCAATCTGATGCACCTTTGCTCCACCAGTAACTCTGCCCAACTGCCCCCTTCCTGCTTGATTGACAGTCCCCGAAATTTGAAGTTGGTAGTGATGACACCAGGGAAGCCAGGTTCAACGAATGGAGCGACCCCACCCAAGATGTGCCGAAAACCTTATTTGCATAAAAATATGGAGATCCATGGCCATTTTTGGTCTCACATTGGTTGTAGTGAAATACATTGGCGGCCATGTTGGAATTCTTGTAACTATCATGCAATGTTTCCTCCGGGTAAGTGTAGTAATCTAACTCTCGCTTCAAGACGCTAAAGGGACTGGGACCCTGGGCTCCCAACAGATCATGGACAACTTTCTTATGGAGTTTGTATGATCTTGTATTGAGATGGGTTTCATACTACTACTCAGGTCAATAGACTTTCTGTGCAATTACCCTTAGAGGGTTATGTTTTTTTTCCCCTGGTAATAGACATTAGATAAAAGTTAGTCAAGTCGGCAGGATTATCTAATGATCGTATGGGTATGGAGGCCTTCTGACTGTCCCAGCATGGGAGATGACAGTGGAAAGAGGCATTGTTTTTTTGGGGTTCCGGCTTCCTCGATTCTTTATTCCTGCTTTGGTCATTACTTGGAAAAGGCTCTTCTACATTCAAGGCTAGAGTCACTCAACTTCAGTGATTAGCTCCAGATAAATCAGTTCAACCTGAATCTACAAAGTCTAGGAAGGATCTTTTTACACTTTCTTACACCAACATCTGATGGAACAGCTGATAAGAGCAGATGCTTTGGTGAGTACCATGATAAGCCCACCAGCATGAGCCACCTCTACTGCCAACATCAAAGTAAACGAGAGGCCATTGACCTTTTCGGTTTCACTGGTGAGCACTGCCTCATTTCTCCCCCCATTTCACTAAGGTGCTAGAGGCTTGAACAGTCTTTTTTTAGAAGCCCAGCTATTGTAAGCCACCGCAATACATCATAGCTGTCAGCGCTGCTCCCAGGCCCCCTTATAGAGAATTAAAGAGCGCGCAGAGGATGGACCATCGAGGGTCGGGAAGAAGAAGTCTATTCGTTCAGGAGATACAATACTAAATCTTTTATTTGACACACAGTCATTTAGATTTTGTATTGTAATGTTAGCTTAAAAAAAATATGCCTGGGGTGATGGCTTAGCCCTAGCCCATACCTCAACCGTTCCATGTCCCCTTTTCGCAAACCCACCAAAAAAAAAAAAAGTCACAATGGCATTGGAAAAGTCACCAAACTGGGGTTTTGCAACTTTTTGAAGCCAAAAAGAGTCATAGGGGAAATAATGCATTTCCCCCTTAGTTTTCCAAGTTTGTGGTAACAAATAACAGGCTTCTTCGTAAATTGTTCTTAACAGGGTTGCCCACTTTGTACAATCTGTTTTTGTTAGAAACTTCCCATGACGGTAAATTTATCACAGAGTGTCCTGCAGATGGAACCGGCAACAATCAGCAATGAAAGAGCCAGCTACCAGGTGTTCAATTTCTCAGCAGCGCCACCCCAGGGGAAATGAAGCATTACATGGTGCTCATTGCAATCAATTGGCTGCTCAAGCAATGCATGGATAGGTAAGGTCCTCCAAAGCTTTTTGTGGCCATAATGGTTACACAGGTTTTATATGTACGCAGAGTGCGCTGGATACGATGTGCCAAATTTATCCTTGCGCCAGAAAAGCAAATCTACGCCAGCTGTGGGTATAGTTTCTGACAGTATCTGATGTAAATTATAAACTTATATATGAAATGGAAGTAATATATTTCTGCCCCTCATGTCTCGTCCATGGGGTTCCTAGGAAGCTATGGTATGGCGCTATGGCACTAAACAGTGACATGGTAGAATGACCGTAGTAAAAAAGGACAAGGAGTAGCATCTTAGAAATCCTTAAAGGACACAATACATGTCACAGACAGGCCCAGGGGCAGCTACATCAGTTATACGATATGAGGCCAGGGTCCCATCAAACAGCTCCTTATAGCTCAGCTTCAAGAATATAAGGGTATGTTCTTACTCGTCAGATTTATTGCATGCATTTCTGCAACCAAAAATCTGTTCCATGCATCTGAATGGGTTTGTTTCTCTAGATAGAAGGTTGCAGACATTTCTGCCAAATATCTGTCGCATATAAACTCACCCTAAGGCCTCTTGCACATGACCATATGGCTTTTTTAGTAAAAAAAACGGATCCACAAAAAATACGGATGACGTCCGTGTGCATTCCGTTTTTTTCGGAACAGAACAGCTGGCCCCTGATAGAACAGTACTATCCCTGTCTGTTATGCGGACATAATAGGACATGTTCCATCTTTGAACGGAACGGAAATACGGAAACAGAAGGCATACGGAGTACCTTCCGTTTTTTTTGCGGATCAATTGAAATGAATGGTTCCGTATACGGTACGGCAAAAATGGAACATAAACGTAAAAAAAACGTTTGTGTGCAAGAGGCCTAAGGCCTCTTTCACACGAGTGTGTCCGGATTAGGTCTGGATGCGTCCCGGCGCATTGCGCCAAACCCACGTGAGTAGGTACGCAATTGCAGTCAGTTTTGACTGCGATTGCATTCCGTTGTTCAGTTTTTATCGCGCGGGTGCAATGTGTTTTGCACGCGCGTGATAAAAAACTGACTGTGGTACCCAGACCCGAACTTCTTCACAGAAGTTCAGGTTTGGGTTCAAGGTTGTGTAGATTTTATTATTTTTCCCTTATAACATGGTCATAAGGGAAAATAATAGCATTCTGAATACAGACTGTATAGTACAATAGCGCTGGAGGGGTTAAAAAAAAATATATATATATTTTAACTCACCTTAATCCATTTGTTTGCGCAGCCGGCATCTGTTCTCTCTTCATCTGTGAGGAAAAGGACCTTTTATGATGTTACTACGCTCATCACATGGTCATTCACATGATCAATCACCATGGGGATGGATCATGTGATGGACCATGTGATGAGCGCAGTGACGTCACCACAGGTCCTTTACCCAGGTCCTGAAGAAAGAAGACAGAAGAGATGCCGGCTGCGAGCAGTGGATTAAGGCGAGTTAAAATATTTTTTATTTTTTTTAACCCCTCCAGCCCTATTGTACTTTGCATTCTGTATTAAAAATGCTATTATTTTCCCTTATAACCATGTTATAAGTGAAAATAATAATGATCGGGTCCCCATCCCGATCGCCACCTAGCAACCATGCGTGAAAATTGCACCGCATCCGAACGGATTTTCATGCAACCCCATTTATTTCTATGGGGCCTGCGTTACGTGAAAAATGCACAAAGAGGAGCATCCTGCGATTTTCACGCAACGCACAAGTGATGCGCGAAAATCACCGCTCATGTGCACAGCCCCATAGAAATGAATGGGTCTGGATTCAGTGCATTGCACCCGCGCGGAAATCTCGCCCGTGTGAAAGGGGCCCAAGTGCGGATGCGGTGCGATTTTCACTCATGGTTGCTAGGAGACGATCGGGATGGGGACCCGATTATTATTATTTTCCCTTATAACATGGTTATAAGGGAAAATAATAGCATTTTTAATACAGAATGCATAGTACAATAGGGCTGGAGGGGTTAAAAAAAATAAAAAATATTTTAACTCACCTTAATCCACTTGCTCGCGCAGCCGGCATCTCTTCTGTCTTCTTCTTGGCTGTGTACAGGAAAAGGACCTTTGATGACATCACTGCGATCATCACATGGTCCGTCACATGATCCATCACAATGGTAAAAGATCATGTGATGAGCGCAGTGACGTCATCAAAGGTCCTATTCCTCAAATAAGAATACAGAAGAGATGCCGGCTGCGCGAACAAGTGGATTAAGGTGAGTTAAAAAAAAAAAATCCTTTTTTTAACCCCTCCAGCACTATTGTACTATGCATTCTGTATTCAGAATGCTATTTTTTTCCCGTATAACCATGTTATAAGGGGAAATAATACAATCTACACAACCTTGAACCCAAACCTGAACTTCTGTGAAGAAGTTCGGGTCTGGGTACCACATTTAGTTTTTTATCACGCGCGTGCAAAACACATTGCACCCGCGCAATAAAAACTGAACAACGGAACGCAATCGCAGTCAAAACTGACTGCAATTGTGTACCTACTCGCGCGGGTTTGCCGCAACGCACCGGGACCTTATCCGGACACGCTCGTGTGAAAGAGGCCTAAGGGGGACATAAGAAACAAGTACAGTAACACCTGATTTTTTTAGCTTTGAGTTAATTTTTAAGTTTTTTATGGTGCCTCTATTTGCATAATCGGAACACATTAAAATAATTATTAGGTTCCCTTCTTGGCAGCATCGTAAATCATCTGCGGCAAAAATGTCTTCATATTGCAAGGTGTTTCTGATTATTTTTAATGAAAATTTTTTTTGTTGCTGGACCCTCTGAACCAGTTAACTATCGTTATGTATGAGAGTTTAGAAAGGTCAGCAAACATATCAAGGAATTTGAAATTCAGATCAAGCAATTCAATGCATCGATTTCCTTAAAATGACCTTTTCAAAAACTGGAATCCCAAAAATAAAATTTGTGATACAAAAAAGGTTAAATCGACATGAAAAAAACCAACAACCTCATGATGAATATAATTGGTGAGCGCACTTGGTTGCAGCATCTACTCCTGATACACGTCCCTGGGACCTGCAGTCTTGGCTGAAGGATAATGAGGTCATCTCCGCCTGACTCAGTATTTTCTGTGGCCTCAGGCAGCAAACTTTGCTGGGAACCAGATGTAGAAAATAAAAATCACACACACACACACACACAAAGATCCAGATGATTTCATCACTGAAAAGGGAAAGGGGACAAAACCACAGCCAGTGCCTTGTGGCAAAGTCTCATAAACATGTGGCCAAAAAAATGAAAAACATTGAGAAAGGACTAATTATGTCCTACAGTCATCATAGACTGAAAGGGGAACATTGTCACCATGTCAAAAATCAATTGGGGCTCCCGGATAGTGAAGAAACCGGGGTAGAATTTTCTTATTGCTCGTTGAAATTTTGTAGTTTATTTTGGTCCATACTATGGTTGAAGAATATGACTCTAGGAGGACAGGTCCATCCATCTAAATCTCTCTATGTGGTTGGGAAGGGACAGCAGGGCCAAATGGTTGTCTCTTCCTTCCCCCTGTAGAGTTCTCTCAGCCTTGGAGAAGACCTAGCCAGGCAAGGAGAAGTTTGAATAGGGTTCATGTTGGGCTTTATTATGGTCCCATATATTCTCAAATTTCCATTGGTTTCATAGTCCCCTTTATATCCCTTCACTGGGCCAATCCTATTTAAAGGGGTTTTCCAGGCTCCTGATATTGATGGCCGACCCCCCCAATAGGTTATTAAAGGAGTATTCCCATCTGAGACAATGGGTGCTTATGGCTAGGATATGCCTCCATTGTCTGATAGAGACAATGGGGAGGTGGGACCCGCATCTACACCGAGAACGGAGCAAGGAAGGTGGCAGCCGGAGGCCCCCCCGTGTTAGGACCGCCATTCATAGTAGTGAAATCGAGCGTACCGCACTTGCGCGGCCACCAGTCTCATTTATTTCTATGGGCTCGACGGAAATAGCCGAGCTCGGCTATTTTCGGGGGGCCCCATAGAAATGATTGGATGGTGGCTGCGCATGCGCAGTGCGCCCTTCACAACTTTCAGGGCTCCGTTCTGGGTGTAGGTGCGGGTCTCAGAGGTGGGACCCGCACCTATCAGACAACGAGGGCATATCCTAGTGATATGCCCTCATTGTCTGAGATGGGGAAAACCCCTTTATATCCGATTAACACCACGCACCCCCACCGATCAGCTGTTCTTGGAGCTGGAACTAGCACTGTGAATGGAACAGGAAGCACAGCGCCGTTTAAAGTGTAGTGGCCGAACTGGGTACTGCAGCTCTGCTCCAATTCATTTCAATGGGAGCAAAGCTGCAGTAACCCGGCACAGCCACTACACTTTGAACGGCGCTGTGCTTCGTGTTCTATTCACAGCGCTAGTTCCAGCGCCGGTATAGGGAACAACTAATCGTTGGGGGTGCGGGGTGTCAGACTCTCACCGATCACATATTAATGATCTATTCTGAGAATAGCTTATCAATATTGGGAGCCTGTAAAATCCCTTTGAAACTATGAGATTGTTGGCGCCATGACACTTGGTGAAGAGCCCCTGAACTCCCATCCAAAGGTCATACAAAGGTGCATGCTATATGCTAAGCAGTCCAGCTTGACAGGCTACTTAAGTACCCCTTAAGTACTGAGGGGGATGGGGAGATGTTTAGTGGATGCAGTAGCACCATAGGCCATTACCTAAGCCAAGCACCCATGACGCCCTGTTTTAAGAGGTCAATCAGCACAGAATTTGGATCCACTTTAGGTCCATTATGAACATTTGCTTTAAGAGCGAGGAGGCGCTGTCTGAAACCCCGAAGGAGGAATGGTAACATTAGAAAGTATTTTTTTCATTTAAAAACTAGCTCCTTGGAACAAGCCTCCTGCTGATGTAGTGGAAAGTTGAGTGGTAGACTAAACTAATGTAAAACATGACAGACGGAAATCCACCCTAGGACAAAGATGATCTTCAGTTGCAATTTACAGGAGGAGTAACAGAGAAACAGCACAGAGCTCTAAGGAAAGATGCTCCAGGGTTGTCCTCTGCATAGAACACAATGTATTACTACAACAGGCATGTTGAGAAGGGCGACAGGTCTCCTTGTCTTAAAGGGGTTGTCCAGGAGTTTGATATTGATGGCCTATCCGCAGGATACATGATCAATATCAGATCCGTCCTGACACTCTGTCAATCAGCTGTATTGTTGTAGCTTCTGTGCTGGAACTACACAGCTCCATCCATTGTGTAGTGGACGGGACTGGTAAGTGCAGCGTTGTTCCCATTCACTTCAATGAGAGCAACGCTGCAGGAAAATCCTAAACAGCCCTTTTAAAGAGGACCTGTCGTATGCATTTCGTTTCCGTATTTCCGTTTTTCCGTTCCGTTGAAAGATAGAACATGTCCTATTATTGCCCGCAAATCACGTTCCGTGGCTCCATTCAAGTCAATGGGTCCGCAAAAAAAACGAAACACATACGGAAATGCATCCGTATGTCTTCCGTATCCGTTCCGTTTTTGCCCAGCCCAATTTTTTCTATGTAATCACTGTATATGCCATACGGAAAAACGGAACAGAAACACAACGGAAAAAAAAAACGGAACAACGGATCCGTGAAAAAACGGACCGCAAAACACTGAAATAGCCATACGGTAGTGTGAAAGAGGCCTTAACCAGACATGTCAGGAAAGGGAACAGGTCCTCTTTAAGGCTACGTCTACACGACGACATTTGTCGCGCGACTTACAATAAGTCGCAACTACACTGCAACATTTGTAGCGCAACATTTTGTTGCACTAATGTCGCGACAATTTTTATAATGGCAGTCTATGGTGTCGCACTGCAACATGCAACATGCTGCGACTGCGACGCAACAGTCGCAGAAAAATCCATCTTAAATGGATTTTCTGCGACTGTTGCGTTGCAGTTGCAGCATGTTGCATGTTGCAGTGTAACACCATAGACTGCCATTATAAAAATTGTCGCGCGACATTAGTGCAACAAAATGTCGCGCAACAAATGTCGTGGTGTAGACGTAGCCTACGGGTTTAGGCCTCATGCACACGACCGTTGTGTGCACCCGTGGCCGTTGTGCCGTTTTCCGTTTTTTTTCGCGGACCCATAGACTTTCAATGGGTCCGTGGAAAAATCGGAAAATGCACCGTTTTGCAGCCGCATCCGTGATCCGTGTTTCCTGGCCGTGAAAAAAATATGACCTGTCCTATTTTTTTCACGGCCAACGGTTCACGGACCCATTCAAGTCAATGGGTCCGTGAAAGAACACGGATGCACACAAGATTGGCATCCGTGTCCGTGATCCGTGGCCGTAGGTTAGTTTTTATACAGACGGATCCGAAGATCCGTCTGCATAAAGCTTTTTCAAAGCTGAGTTTTCACTTCGTGAAAACTCAGAACCGACAGTATATTCTAACACAGAAGCGTTCCCATGGTGATGGGGACGCTTCTAGTTAGAATACACTACAAACTGTGTACAAGACTGCCCCCTGCTGCCTGGCAGCACCCGATCTCTTACAGGGGGCCGTGATCAGCACAATTAACCCCTTCAGGTGCGGCACCTGAAAGGGTTAATTGTACTATCATATCCCCCTGTAAGAGATCAGGGCTGCCAGGCAGCAGGGGGCAGACCCCCCCCCCCCCTCCCCAGTTTGAATATCATTGGTGGCCAGTGCGGCCCCCCCCCCCCTCCCTCTATTGTAATAATTCGTTGGTGGCACAGTGTGCGCCCCCCCCCCCTTCCTCCCTCTATTGTAATAAATCGTTGGTGGCACAGTGTGCGCCCCCCATTGCCCCCCCCCCTCTATAGCATTAACAACGTTGGTGGCCAGTGGGCAGCCTCCCATCTCCCCCCCCCTCCCCCCCATCATCATTGGTGGCAGCGGAGTTCCGATCGGAGTCCCAGTTTAATCGCTGGGGCTCCGATCGGTAACCATGGCAACCAGGACGCTACTACAGTCCTCGTTGCCATGGTTACTTAGCAATAGTACAATAGTAGAAGATTAATACTTACCTGCTGCTGCGATGTTCGTGTCCGGCCGGGAGCTCCACCTACTGGTAAGTGACAGCCTCAGGTCTGTGCGGCGCATTGCTAAATGAACCGTCACTTACCAGTAGGAGGAGCTCCCGGCCGGACACGAACATGACAGCTCCCAGGTAAGTATGAATCTTGTACTATTGCTAGTAACCCGCTGCCACCAATGATCGGGGGGGGGGGGGGGGCGCAAGATGGGAGGCCGCACACTGGCCACCAATGTTGTTAATGCTATAGAGGGAGGGGGGCCAATGATTGCCACCAACAATTTATTACAATAGAGGGAGGAAGGGGGGGGGGGGGGGCGCACACTGTGCCACCAACGAATTATTACAATAGAGGGAGGAAGGGGGGGGGAGGCGGGGGGGGGGGGCACACTGTGCCACCAACGAATTATTACAATAGAGGGAGGAAGGGGGGGCGCACACTGTGCCACCAACGATTTATTACAATGGAGGAAGGGGGGGGGGGCCGCACTGGCCACCAATGATATTCAAACTGGGGAGGGGGGGGGGGTCTGCCCCCTGCTGCCTGGCAGCCCTGATCTCTTACAGGGGGATATGATAGTACAATTAACCCCTTCAGGTGCAGCACCTGAGGGGTTAATTGTGCTGATCACGGCCCCCTGTAAGAGATCGGATGGCAGTCATGTACACAGTTTGTAGTATATTCTAACTAGAAGCGTCCCCATCACCATGGGAACGCCTCTGTGTTAGAATATACTGTCGGAAATGAGGTTTCACGATCTAACTCATATCCGACAGTATATTCTAACATAGAGGCATTCCCATGGTGATGGGGACGCTTCAAGTTAAAATATACCATCGGATTGGAGAAAACTCCGATCTGATGGTATAAAAGGGACTCCGGACTTTACATTGAAAGTCAATGGGGACGGATCCGTTTGAAATGGCACCATATTGTGTCAACGTCAAACGGATCCGTCCCCATTGACTTGCATTGTAATTCAGGACGGATCCGTTTGGCTCCGCACGGCCAGGCGGACACCAAAATGACTTTTTTTTCATGTCCGTGGATCCGCCAAAAATCAAGGAAGACCCACGGACGAAAAAACGGTCACGGATCACGGACCTACGGACCCTGTTTTTGCGGACCGTGAAAAAAAACGTTCGTGTGCATGAGGCCTAATTGTAACAGAATTTGGACCAGTGTGATGGTTTCCCACAGATCTTTTATTGCTCTCTGGCTACTGAATCCTGATGACCAGAGTGCGGTTTTGCGTTTCAGGCTCCGAAATTCATCTGCATCCAAAAAAACGACTAATTGCTTCTATACAGTTCCCGTATGGTTTTGGATATAGTTCAGCCAACGCCCAGCCGGGGTTTTAAACATCTGGATTGAAGACTCGGCGTAACCAGCAGTCGGAGCAGCACGAAGTGGTGTAAACAATTAACGAGCTGGGGGCGGCTCCAGGATAAAAAGCACCAGGAGGGAAAGTGTTAAAATGTGTCTGGGCTGTGAACCTTCCCTAAGGAGCCGAGCACCAATATAATTCCAATATAATCGGAAATGGCTTCCAGGGGTCGTCCGGTTTAGAAAACCCATCTTAAAAACCCTATTGGGGAAATACAGGTTCAGAGAGGGGGTGTCCCGCTCAAGACCTTCATCAGGTGCAGTGAAAGGCTGATAAAGCTGCTAAAAAGAGTGTCCTGCTCTGGAGGACTAAAGCATACCCAGAACAAATCAAACTGTCATGTACTTTCTTTAACCGTTTGAAATGAAAAACGCAATAAAAACTATTGAAACAGAAAGGAAGGAAGAGGGACACTGAGTGCGGCAACTTTTTCCCACATTAGGCCACGCCTCTAACTCCGCCCAAAATATAACTAAACACCTAATCCCACCCAGTCCCCTAAATGCCCCCATATAATAATTATTCCCCCTTTATGCCACCACACAGCAGTTATGCCAACATTGTGCCCCCTCACAGTAGTTATGCCCAGATATGTGCCTCCTTCACGGTAGTTATGGCCAGATATGTGCCCCCTCACAGTAGCGATGTTCAGATATGTGCCTCTTTTACAGTAGTTATGGCCAGATATGTGCAACCTCACAGTAGCGATGTTCAGATATGTGCCTCTTTTACAGTAGTTATGGCCAGATATGTGCAACCTCACAGTAGTTATGCCCAGATATGTGCCCCCTCTTAGTAGTTATGGCCAGATAGGTGCCCCCTCACAGTAGTTATGGTCAGATATGTGCCCCCTCACAGTAGCGATGTTCAGATATGTGCCTCTTTTACAGTAGTTATGGCCAGATATATGCCCCCTCACAGGAGTTATGCTCAGATATGTGCCTCCTTCACGGTAGTTATGGCCAGATATGTGCCCCCTCACAGTAGTTATGGTCAGATATGTGCCCCCTCACAGTAGTTATGGCCAGATAGGTGCCCCCTCACAGTAGTTATGGTCAGATAGGTGCCCCCTCTTAGTAGTTATGGCCAGATAGGTGCCCCCTCACAGTAGTTATGGTCAGATATGTGCCCCCTCACAGTAGCAATGTTCAGATATGTGCCTCTTTTACAGTAGTTATGGCCAGATATATGCCCCCTCACAGGAGTTATGCTCAGATATGTGCCTCCTTCACGGTAGTTATGGCCAGATATGTGCCCCCTCACAGTAGCGATGTTCAAATATGTGCCTCTTTTACAGTAGTTATGGCCAGATATGTGCCCCCTCACAGGAGTTATGCTCAGATATGTGCCCCCTCACAGTAGCGATGTTCAAATATGTGCCTCTTTTACAGTAGTTATGGCCAGATATATGCCCCCTCACAGGAGTTATGCTCAGATATGTTCCCCCTCACACTAGTTATGGCCAGATATCTGCAACCTCACAGTAGTTATGGCCAGATAGGTTCCCCATCACAGTAGTTATGGCAAGATATGTGCCCCCTGACAGTAATATGCCCAGTAAAGTGCCCTCTGATGGCAATATGCCCAGCTGTGCCCCCTGACAGTAATATGCCCAGTAAAGTGCCCCCTGACAGTAATATTCCAAGCTGTGCCCCCTTCACAGGCAGTAAAAAATAAAAATAAATACACTCCACATACTCACCTCGTTCCCCAGCAGCAGCAGGATACACAGAGCTCCCGGCTGATTGCGGACAAGAATAGGGCATGCTATATATTTTTTTGCGGGGCCGTGGAACGGAACTACGGATGCGGACAGCATCTTTTGCGGCCCCATTGAAATAAATGGGTCCGTACCCATTCTGCAAAATTGTGGAACGGATGCAGAGCCAGAATTACGGACGTGTGAGTGAACCCTAAATATAGTATTATCGCCTTAGAGGGGTATTACTGGAACGCTACAAAAAAAAACAACAGATAACTGGGGCAGATTGATCAAAACCGTGTAAAAATTCAATAAAGATTTATCTGATTTAAAAAGAAAAAAGGTCTAAAAGAAAAATTGTCTTTGTTGTCCATAGCAACCAATCGCAGTGCAGCTTTCATTTTACCACAGCAGTTTAAGAAATGAAAGCTGAGCCCTGATTGGTTGCTATGGGCAACAAAGACAGTTTGATTGGCGTGGCCCATTATTTGTTGCCAGGCCTTGTGCGGGCCTCGTGTCATACGTACCCCCCCCCGATACAGTTTGCCTAGAGTATCCCTTTAATTAAAGCCAGCTTTGTACGCCACCTGTGTTTACTCACAACCATATAGATGAAATCCATAGGCCTGTCCTTTTTGGATCTTGTCTTTGTAAAACACATGACAGGACTACGTAAAAACCATTGTTTTTCTGGGTCCAAATAAGAGGCGAGGCGTGAGGAACATAGTGCCTCATGCCTCTGTACTGTAGGCCGCATCCTGAGAATTTCACTTCAGGTTTATAAATAAGCTGCAACTGAACACACACAGGGCACAGACGCCGAGTCCGGTCTGTTTATACAGGTGTATGACGGCCATTCACATCCATCCTCCATGCAGTCTTCATAGGGGCGTCCTACAGAAGAAGGGAACGCTGCCTTAA
Organism: Bufo bufo; assembly: GCF_905171765.1. Lineage (NCBI taxonomy): Eukaryota > Metazoa > Chordata > Amphibia > Anura > Bufonidae > Bufo > Bufo bufo. Next base: position 17,129,526 of record NC_053398.1, on the reverse strand, counting down.
CTTGTCTTCTCCATTCTCATCGCCCTAAAGACTCGCTACCCGGAGAACCGGCACCTTCCAAGCACTGCGACAGGTCTCGAGGGGCCATGCGATATTCACTTAGATGATTGGGGAATTGCTATTTATGCAGTTTCCTAATATAAGACTTAAATGGCTCCAGTGGGGGAGAACCTGCAGCCTGCAGAGCTAGTAATACTGGCTCAATGGTCAGTGGTAACACCCCTACATACCAGTGGCTGTATGACTACAACTCTCAGCGAGGGTGCAAGCTGGGAGTTGTAGTTACACCACAGCTGGCGTGCCAGAGGTGATTGCTAAACTACTTACCAGTGGATTTCCAGCTGTTGCAAAATTACAACTCCCAGCATGCTCCATTCACTTCTATGAGAGTTCATAGAACAGCCCAGCAAGAGTGCATGCTGGGAGTTGTAGTTACACTACAGCTAGAGTGATGGAGGTTGTTGATCCCTGAACTACACACCAGTGGCTCTCCAGCTGTTGCAAAACTATAACTCCCAGCATGCTCCATTCACTTCTATGGGAGTTTCTAGAACAGCCAAGCAAGTATGCATGCATGCTGGGAGTTGTAGTTTGACCACAGCTGAAGTGCCGGAGGTTGGTGATCCATAATCTTCACACCAGTGGCTCGCCTACTACAACTCCAAGCATTCTGGGATGGATAGTTTTGCAACATCTAGAGAGCTTGAGGTTTGAAATCATAGGAACAGAGAAAACTCCAAAAATAAGGCCTCTTGCACACGACCGTATGTATTTTGCGGTCCGCAAAAAAACGGATCCGCAAAAAATACGGATGACATCCGTGTGCATTCCCTATTTTGCGGAACAGAACAGCTGGCCCCTAATAGAACAGTCCTATCCTTGTCCAACATGTTCTATTTTTTTGCGGACCGGAAATATAGAAATGGAATGCATATTTGCGGACCCATTGAAATGAAATGGTTCCGTATACGGTAAAAAAAAACGGAACGGAAACGGAATGAAAATACGTTCGTGTGCAAGAGGCCTAAGGCAGAAAATCTGAACCAAGCTGGCCTGCTCAGTAGTAGTGCCAGGGGCTTCCTTACTCCAGTCTACAGGTAACATATGCAGTCCGCTGGGCATACAAAGGGATGGGGCACAGCGGTGTTGGCAGGGTGAGAGGAGATGCCGCAGTCCCCATATGTCACGCACACAATGCACCCGTCTGCTTATGAAATGTCTCATGTCACCTCTGTCCCGATCGGGTCTCGCTATTTGCATACATCAATATTCAAACACATTCAATGCATCTGGGGATGGAGATAATAACATTTATTGGAGCCGGGGAGTCTATAATAAGATGCAAGGCTGATAATTAATTCCAGTCTATTATAATCCTCATTTGTGTACACAGCAAGTGCCAGACACTCCATTCATTAGATCTGATTGGCAGTCTGGAGGTGACCTTTTAAGAGCTACCTGATGATAATCTACAGAAGAGGTAGGCTAGAGCCACCCTGCGACTTGTATCAGAATACGTCATTGGTAAGAGGGTCTTTCCAACATAAAACTTTTCAGTAACTTTTTTTTTCTGAAGCTGCAGTCCATTAGAAGTCAAAGATAATGTTGCAAGATTGTTCAAAACAAATGATATTTACATTGGCAGTTGTACAGTATTGTGTGAAAGTTGCAGGCGGACACATTTGGTAACACCCATTGCACGGCTCATCTGAGGAAACCTATTCCCCCCCATACACGTGCATGCTCATTTTTGCATCTACACTCAATCTGGAGAGGGGAGCGAGCCACTGCCAGATCCTCTGGTGCTGGCTCTTCTCCTATAACAGCCAAAGGATCAGACGCTGAAATTCAACATGGACATCGTTAGTTGGAGATAGGGTTGGCACACCTTCATACACATCAGATGGTCAGCCAGTCCTGCCAAAATCAACAGGTTCGGCAGGGTATGGCCACCATGTAGACTTGACCTATATGCTCCCCCTCTAGTGAAGTTAACCAACATTGAACTTCTAATACAAGGAACTCCTGTTCTCAGGGGAAGAGCTGAAAAAGCCACTGGTGTGTAGCATGTACTATGAGTGACATCTCCACCCCACCGTGTTCACATGCCCCACTGCTATCCAAACATCTCACGCCAGCAGCCGCAGCTTGTAGAAGTGTCTGCCCAAAAGAACAAAAACTTGTAGTTGTCAATCACCTGCCCGACAAATGCAAAAGGTGCTCCTCTCAATCCAAACACCCCAGGGTATAAATATCTCCCATGTCTCAGATATGGAAATCTCAAATACAATTTTGCCACCATATAAATATTGAAAAGATATGATTTTCTTGCATCTTACCATTGGCGTTCTTCCCACAGATTAAGTGCTCATAGGGCTGAAGGACTCCCCATAGTTCAGCGTCATTGTTGATTGCCATTTCCAGGGCATCAAGAGATATCTCTGCCCCAACCGTCCCTTGACTCGCTAGAACACGGGCTCTTATTTCTTCCAATAAGTTCTCCATGCAAGCTGTCAAGCAAATAGCTGCATACTCGTGGATCCGCACCGATATTCTAGTGTCCACCATCCACCTGAAGAATCTACCAACAGACATGGAGAGTCCGCAACGAGCAGACTTCCCTTGGCGCAGTCCATCGCCGGCGCTCATGCTGTAAAGAGACAGAGCCCGAACCGTGGCCAGTGTGCAGCTCTGGGACAGAGCCCAGCTTAGAATAAGTTTCATGGCGCTCTGGATCTCATAGCGTGTGCACTTTGCGTGAAGAACGCTCAAACGTTGCGCTTCCCTTGATATCCTTATGAGAGGCCGCCTCAGCAGAACCGACATTCTCCTCACCGCATCTTGGGAAAATTCCCACTTAATGCCGCCATCTCCTTTACCTGTTCTGAGCAGCTTTCCAATATCCTCCTCTGTCCATGGAAAATCTTCTAGATCAGGTAGCCGGTGGCACCTGGAGAACATATCCACCACGTCAGGGTCCTCTGTAAGTGCGGTGTTCATGGTGTCCCAGCTGCTGTTTCGGCTATTCATGGACCCCGAATAATACCACCAGTTCCCACGGTGTTGAGAAGATGATGCCAGAGGCTGGGAGTTGGATTTGGAGGACGAGAGGCTGAGAGACCTGCAGGAGTCCTCTGCCCCATATCCCGAGTCCAACGTAAGGTCCTCCAAGGTCTTCAGGGCAGAGCTATATATTCCAGCCATAGGTACGGATGATGAGAACCGTCAAAAAAGAGAAAGGCGCTAGCAGCAATCCTTGCGTTTAGTGAAAGCTTTCCAGGCTGTGACACCTCACGTGATGAATATCACTCTCCTGAAGGGCTTGTGCTTTGTGAGCCATGTTCCTGAGAAATTTAAAGATCCAAGGAAAAAATATCCAAGGCTGCTGGAAGTTCTTCGAAATGCAAATTCGGTGCAAGTAGTGTCTCCTTTTAGGAGAACGGATTGTGGAGAATTTTTCTGGAGACAATTCTGCACGTCCCTCGTGAATGGAGCGAAGACCCCCTAAAACCAGGACAGAGCTGATCCCTTTCTTCCAGATGGAGGAGCTTTCTGCAAACTTATTTCGGCTAACTGCCTGACACACAGTGATCAGTCTGTATGCTAATTTCTCCAGGGCTGCAGCCAATCGAGAAGCTCCAGGGGAGGAGCGACACTGAAATTAAATCCATGCAGCTCAAGCCCCAGATATTGCCCAGACCTGAGGCTGATCAGATACCTTTGTTTCAAGCCTGTAATGTTCTGGCCGACGACATTAAAAATTTACTGAAAGCTTCACGATTTTCCTTATCAGATGCTCCCTGGTTATCGCAGACAGAAGTGGCAAATTCACATTTTGCTAGGGATGAACTCACTTGATCTTAAAAAAAACCTCAGGTTTCAATCATTCTCTGAAGTAGTAGGAGAATCCATTTACCTCCCAGTGCATGTACATTCCAGTCCTGGGCTGATGGAGGCTAGCCCCCACCCCTCCACATTGAAAACCAGATATGCACCCAGGTTTGTGGCTTGGCAAGAACAGCTAGAAATAAAATAAAAAAAAATGCCGCTCGGGCACTTTAGAAATTCTTGTTCGGAAATTTTAGATCTTTACAAATGTACATGAATGCTGAAAGAATAAAGCGTAAGCTCCTATGACAGCGTCAGGCGTTTGGCATCATGCGTACAGCAGAGTGGCGTGCAACCGGTTTCTGCAGGTGAAAAAATGTGCAGCAAAGTGAATGAGATTGAAATAAATCTCATCCATGCACTGTATAAAAAAAAAATAATTCCAGGTGGAAGCCTATGAAAATCGACCCCTTGTGCGGTTTTTAAGTTGGCAGCACATCAGTTTTTGCCATGGTTTTCACTGATGAAAAAGTGCAGCAAAATCCGCATGTAATTTGTGGATTTTGATGCAGCAGATTTGTTGCAGATTTTGCCTCAAACCTGCACCAAAATCCACAACTGATTTTCTGCAGCAAAACCCCCCAAAAAGTCTAAAACAAACAAACAAACAGGAAATCTGCAAAATCGCAGTTACATTTGGTTTCTGACGCGGCAATGGCCATGGAGGTGAAATCTGCGTTGGAGATCCTGCAGCATAAATTGACAAGTAAGGCCTCATGCACACAACCGTTGTGTGCATCCGCCACCGTTGTTCCGTTTTTTTTCGCGGACCCATTGACTTTCAATGGGTCCGTGGAAAAATCGGAAAATGCACCGTTTGGCTTCGGCGTCCGTGATCCGTTTTTCCAGTCCGTGAAAAATATATGACCTGTCCTATTTTTTTCACGGACAACGGTTCACGGACCCATTTAAGTCAATGGGTCCGTGAAAAATCACTGATGCACACAAGATTGTCATCCGCGTCCGTGATCTGTGTCCGTTTTTCCTATCATTTTCAATGCAAACTTGACTAAGTTTTTTTTTTTACTTTTCATGTCCGTGGATCCTCCAAAAATCAAGGAAGACCCACGGAAGAAAAAACAGTTACGGAACAACGAAAATCCGTTTTGCGGACCGCAAAAAAAAATGGTCGTGTGCATGAGGCCTTACACTGCAGATTTTTTACGCAGCGTATAGGTGACATTTCTTAAAATTTCATCCGGTTTGCTGGTACTGCACAACATTGCAGATTTGCCACATGTGAACCCAACCCTAGAGGGGGTTTTAGGCAAGTGAATTTATTACAGCTTAGACCTCGTTCACACGACCAGATGCATTTTGGCGTCTGCAAATTGCAGATCCGCAGAATAAGGACACCATCCGTGGTGCATTTGCATTTTTTGCTGACCCATTGATTTCAACGGGTCCGCACTTTTGTGGACAAGTATAGGACATGTTCTTTTAATGGAATGGACATACCGATGCGGATAGCACATGGGTCATCCGTGTGTCCGTTCCGCAAAAAGATAAAATATGTCCGCAAAATGCGGACCACAGACCCATTGAAGTGAATAAGGTCAGCAAAAAAAGATGTGACATACGAATACAGGTGAAACTCGAAAAAAGGGCAAAAGTCCATTTATTTCAGTAATGCAAATTAGAAGGAATTGCATTAATGCAGCTTAAAATTAGAATTTTGTGAAAAGGTTTAATATTCTAGGCTCAAAGTGTCGCCCTCTAGTCAGCTAATTAATCCATACCCCCTGAGCAAAGGGGACCTCAAAACTGAGACTTTGGGGTTTCATAAGCTGTAAGCCATAATCATCCAAATTATAACATATAAAGGCTTGAAATATCTCGCTTTGCCTGTAATGAGTCTCATATGTTAGTTTCACCTTTTAGGTTGCATTACTGAAATAAATGAACTTTGCGATATTCTAATATTTCGAGTTTCACCTGTAAATGTATGCAGAATACAATTTTGGTGCATTTTATGCCATCCAAAAAAGGTCTAAAACACTAGATACAACATTTTCCGCCAAAATTGAACACAACTGTAGAAAAAGTCCATAGTGAATCTGGGCCAACCTATCGTTCTTAGAAGTCTTATGTACTAGAAGATATTTACATTAGGATTAGCAGAGGGCTTTTATATTACATCAGAGGCAAATCTAATGATTTAGTTATGATGCCCCCTAGTAGGTATCATGTTATGTGTTCTCCATCTCTAAAAAGAAGCCTGTGACCAGAATCAGGAGTTACAAGAGCGACACCTGCAGGTCAGACTGTGGAAAACATAGATTTTTTTTTTTTCAGGCATAGTCATCTATAGGCCATAACCCTCCCCTCCATGCAGTTATACTCTATTCCCTACACTTCTCCATCACCTCTGTATGAAGCTGTGAGGCCAAAGCTCAGTATGGCTCTGTATGAAATTGGGAGATACACCCTTGCAGTAAAAGAATTACAGTTCTGAAATTGTGTGAATCAGGAACCCGGTCAAGTGACGATCCTGTTCTGAAAACCAAGGTTCTGCCATTGTCATGTCCTTTGCTAGATTTCCGGCCTAGGCTATGGACGGGGCGTCGCTTCTACTGTGTGGATGGTCCAGAACTGTTCCTCTCCCCGGCACATGTGCAGATGTGTGGATTACACATGTGCAAGGGAGAGATTTCGTTCTGGGCGCGTCCACAGTGGAAGTGACGTCTCCTCTATAGCTCAGGCTGGAAATTTAGTAAAGGATGTGACATCAGGAGAAGCAGAATTTTCATAAGAAAAGCGTCACGTGACATGATGTGCCATGGGGGGGGGGGGACTAAAATGTGACACAATAGGGGGTAATGATGTGATCATGATGTGACACAAAGGGGGGTGATGTGACATGGTTTGGAGGGGGAGAAATGTGACATGGAGGGCTGATGTGACATAGGTGATTTGACATGCTGGGGGAAATGTGACATTGAGGCCTTGAGGGGGAGAAATGTGACAATTTGTGACATGGGGGAGAAATGTGACATGGGGGTGATGTGACAGAGGGGGATTATGTAAAAAGGAGGGGGAGAAATGTGACATGGAGGGCTGATGTGACATAGGGGGGTGATTTGACATGGAGGGGGAGAAATGTGACATGGGGGCTGATGGCTTACTTGGGGGGCTGATGGATGGGGGTTGATGGCTGACATGGGGGGGCTAAAAATACAATCCTCAAACTAGCGATTGTCTGAAGCAGAGCGAAGATACCAGGACCACACAGAGGAGAAGCCAGCTGATGCAGATGGGACCAGGGCCAGGTGAGCTGCAGGGGGGGGGCGCCAAAATGTAGCTTCGCTTGTGTTGGCAAAAATCCTTGCACCGGCCCTGGTGATATCATGTCACTAGAATATGCTTCCTGATTGGTGGGGGTGTTACAAATCTCATCCGCTTTGTTGGTACTGTTAAATGCTGCAAATTTGCTTCCTGCAAAAAAAAAAAAATACGCTGAATATCCACCACTTGTACCCTAAATATTTATGACAACACCAGCAGGTACTGTTCATCAGATCGGCGCTGGTCCGGCTGTGGGGGATGAACAGCTGCCCAGGACGTAGACTGTGATGGTCAACAGCTGCTGCCACCTTGTCTGAACCCAGAACGGTCCATCAATCCCTGGTGGACGTAAACGGCATCTTACCAGGTGGCTATAAGACTCCCCTAGCTTAGTCACGAGACGTCAAGACACCTTTAGACCTCTTTCACACGAGCAGTTTTCGGTCTGGATGTGATGTGTGTAGTGAACACACAGCATCCGGACCATTCACTTCAATGGGTCTGTGCAGACGAGCGTCGTATTTCACTCATCATTTCTGTGTTCAGGAAAAATGACAGCGTGTTCTATATTGGGCGTTTTTCACACAGTCCTGTCTCCATAGAAGTGAATGGGACCGGCGTGAAAAACAGAAGGCATCCGGATACAGTGCATTTTTCACTGATGGTTGTTAGGAGAAGTAGATTATTTTTCAGTTCTTCTTCACGCGTTCAATCCGGATACAATTTGTACGGAAAAACTGAACACAATCGCAGATTGCCGATTCAACTTGCATGCAAAACCATAAGTTTTTTTTTCCTAAACAGACACCGACACAATCCGATCGCTCATGTGAAAGACCTTAGGGTAAGGCCTCATGCACACGACCGTTGTTCTGGTCCGCATCCGATCCGCAGTTTTTGTGGTTCCCATTCACTTCAATGGGGCTGCAAAAGATGCAGACAGCACTCCGTGTGCTGTCCGCATCCGTTGCTCCGTTCCGTGGCCCAGCAAAAAATATATAACATGCCCTATTCTTGTCCGTTTTGCGGACAAGAATAGGCATTTCTACAATGGGCCGTAAATTGCGGAAGGCACACGGGCGGCTTCCATGTTTTCTGGATCCGCAATTTGCGGACTGCAAAAAACGGACCGGTCGTGTGCATGAGGCCTAAGTCTATAAGCTGCAGATTTCTTGAAACAATTTATGTGACTGTCTCCTATTCATCTAATGGGACTTGCAGAAATCCATGTACAGTACTTGCTGAAATAACAATCCAGTTCAGATGAACAGAACAGAAAATGAGTCACCCCGATTACTGCGACAAATCTGTTGCATGCGAATATCCCCTGACTGTGTGATGGTTGCTGCATTACCTGGGCAGCACGTGGCTCAGTGGTTAGCACTAGTGCCTTGCAGCGCTGGGGTCCTGAATCTGACCAAAGCCACTATCTGCATGGAGTTTGTATCTTCTCCCCGTGTTTGTGTGTGTTCCTCCGGGTTCTCCGGTTTTCTCCCACACTCCAAAGACAAACTGATAGGGACCTTAGATTGTGAGCCCCATTGGGGACAGTAGGATGCTAATGTCTGTAAAGCGCTGCGGAATATAGTAGCGTTATATAAGTGCGTAACATAAATAAATTACCTCCTAAACTTAAGACAGTAAGGCCTAGTTCACACGAACGTTTTTTTTGCGAGTGTACAGGCCGTTTTTTGGTGTTCCATATACAGAACCATTCATTTCAATGGTTCCGCAAAAAAAAAACGGAATGTACTCCGTATGCATTCAGTTTCCGTTTTTCCGTTGAAAGATAGAACATGTCCTATTATTGCCCGCAAATCACGTTCCGTGTCTCCATTCAAGTCAATGGGTCCGCAAAAAAAACGGAACACATACGGAAATGCATCCGTATGTCTTCCGTATCTGTTCCGTTTTTTCTGAGCCATCTATTGAAAATGTTATGACCAGCCCAATTTTTTCTATGTAATTACTGTATACTGTACATGGCATACGGAAAAACGGAAACACAACGGAACAACGGATCCGTGAAAAACGGACCGCAAAAAACTATAAAAGCCATACATTCGTGTGAACATGGCCTAATAAAAAAAAAATCGGACCCATTGTCTAACTTTGCTTCCCCTCACTTTTCTGAAGCTCGCACAGTACGCTGAAGGGGCTGTCTACTATGGACAATCCCTCTTTGTTCCAAAAAGCCCTTGATGTTCAGCAGATCACAGGTTATCCAACCGCTAGTGATCAGCCTGGAAGCAAGTGTTCAACATCCTGCAGCACCCCTACAGGAGAAATTAAGTATTACCCAGAGCCGGCTGAAATCATGTAATGCACTGAGGTGCTGGGTCTTCCAATTTTTTCAACTCTAAGAGGAGGGACATGAATTGGGGCCCCTATCTATTAGGGTACAATCACACGACCGTGTGTAATCCTTTGTTTTGCGGTCCGCAAATAACGGAACCGTGTGTCCGCATTTAACTTCTGTTTGTGTCCCGTAGAAAAGAAAAAAAGAAATATGTGCGGATCCATTGACTTGTGAATGGGGCTGCGGACTGATCTGTGTGGACAATTGTGGTACAAGCTTCATATTTTTGCGGAAACACGGATGTGGAGAACATGCTGAACGTTGTCCGCACATTTTATTCACCTATAGGAATGAATGGATCCGCATCTATTCCGCAAAATGCGGATCAAATGATACGGTCGTGTTAATGTACCCTTAACGGACTGAAAAACAACCAATCGCATACGATTGTTTTGCGCACAAATAAAGACAGTTCCCTGAAATGGCAATGGTCATGTTTAAATTTATACAAACGGTTGAGGTCTCTTTCGGTAGAGCGGTCTGCCATCTGTATGCAGGACACATCATAATGGATGTAATTAAACAGTGTGATAAAAGCCACATAAAGCAGAGTTCATGGCAGTACAAAGTGATGCATCCATTCACGGTCGCTCATCCAGAGCGCTGGATTGTGTAGAAAACCATTCGACATGTATATACAACGTCACAAGGAGCTGCCCACTCACAATGTCCCCTACTTGGCCATGTCTATCAGGCTCTGCAGAGAGGTGGGCACCCAGGTCTTCTCTCCCTGCACGTACACAACCCCTCTGTCTATGTAGATGACGATGCGGTTGAAGTTGTAGAGCTGCTTTCCTTCATGCCGTTTGCCGATAAGAGGCATAAAGACGATGTTATGTTCCTCGGCTTTAGTCTGGATCAAGTCCTTGAAGTTCATGGGTACGGTAGCAACTCCAATGCCTCTCTGTGCAATGCTTTCTGCTTCACGCCGCTCCTGCATGGCTTCGTACTGGAAGTCTTTCCTTCTCTCTGTCTGGGTTAGGTAGGCTATGCTCTCCCGGGCACCAGGCTGCATGTATGCACCTGGGGTAAGTACAGAGAACGAGGGTTATTTATGTGCGAATACGTCTTTCGTTACAGCATGCCTATCTAGTCAATACAGCAGAAAAAAGCCCAAATATAAAGCACAAGTCCAGCTCAGCAGAAACACGAACACCTGCATCAGGTGTACCAAAAATATGGAGAAATACAGCTTTTATATAAACCAGTGGTTTATTTATGCAAAAAAATAAAAAGCCATACACACAGACAGACAGCGCTGTTGTCTGTGGGGATGGATTTTTATCTTTTTGCATAAATAGCAGCAGCAGCAGCAGCAATGCATTTGTAATTAGAAGTGTTCGCTCCATTCAAGTGAATGAGAAGAGCACTTGCAATTACACTCCGCCACTAAGATGACGCATAGGTAATCTTGACGAGGACGGACTAAACAGCTGATTTGTGGGGTTGACGGGAGTCAAACCCCCGCCAATCTGATATTGACCTACCCTGAGGATAGGTCATCAATATATAAACCCACTGCACAACCCCTTTAATATTGCTAAATACGGTAAATGTTTATTTGGACACGTGTGTACTTACCAACATTAGAGGATACGGATCTATTCATTATGTCCAAGGCTTCGTTAAATCTGTCCTTGATTCCCGGATGGGCTAAAATCTGGTCTGAGAACATGGACTTCCAGCCAAGATACCACTTTGTTAGCTCCTCATAGTTTGGATTATTACTGAGCCAGGAGCATAAAACCTGCAAAAATGGAGACGGAAAAAAAAATACATCTACTTCTGTAAAGATGGATGTACTCTGTAAACAATCCACTCCAGGAGATGGCTGGAGTGAAAAATGATCACGGGAAAATCGACAGAATGTGACAGTGTATGCGTTGTTTGTAATCAGTTTTTAACCCCACTTTTTATATATTTTGTCCTTCGATTTTAAAGGGGTTGTCCGGGTTCAGAGCTGAACCCGGACATACCCATAATTTCACCCCGGCAGCCCCCCTGACTTGAGCATCGGAGCAGTTCAAGGGCTCTCTTGTTTACAATCACACACTGCCGGGCGGAAGCTTCCGCCCGACAGTGTGTTCGCTGACGTCACCGGCTGTGATGGGCGTTCTTTGCTGTTTTACTGGCTAGGGCAGCGCTAAAGCCCGCCCATCAGTGCCGGTGACGTCACCGGGCATCCCCATGGAGAGCCCGGTACATCACCGGATCTCCAAAAAATGCCTTTGCCCTGCGCGATTTAACGCAGGGCAAAGGAGAGCATCGGAGCATGAACTGCTCCGATGTTCAAGTCAGGGGGGCTGCCGGGGTGAAGATGGAGGTATGTCCAGGCTCTGAGCCCGGACAACCCCTTTGGGTGAAGAGGTACACATACCGGAGGTTTATTTTTCAACATCATGATGGTTATGTGAACAAAATGATGAAGATAAAGGGGCACATTTATTAAGACCGGCGTTTTAGACGCCCCTCTTAATAAACCCCCAAGCAGGTGGTGGATCCGCGGGAGTTCTGAAGAGGGGCAGGCCTGTCTATAACTTCCGTGGATCCTCTGCCAGTTCTAAAAGTAAGACAGCTTCCGTCTTCCATTTAGACCTTTTTCTACGCCTGAAACAGGCGGAAAAAAAAGGCAAATGAGACGGGCCTGCCGGCCGCCCCCTTCCCTGCTACACCCACTATTTTAGACCTGGCGTGAGCAGGGAACAGTCGCAATCTGCACCTGAAATACGCCTAATATAGGTGTATTTCAACTTAATCACCTGTGTAATGACCTATGACGTTTGGGGGTCTGGTGTATAAACTTGCAATTATTGTAATATAAATATGCTTGAAAACGGCAGTTTACCAGGCGAAATGTGGCAATCCTTTGTGGTGGAGGTATCTGTCTGTATAACCAGCTTGGAGCTATAATCAGATCCTATAATGCTGTGTTTTTCCGTTTGTCCGGATTGGCAGTCTAGTGGTCACGAGCACAGCGGGTTGAAGTCCTTCGTGCCGATTCTCATTTTGTACACTGAACTATTTACTACAGGCGTCTTTGAAGCGCAGCCAGCCCGAGTTTATGTGAAGTATGAGCCCAGTTTATAATCCACTTACCTGCAGCCACTTTGGAAAGAAATGCTTCTCCAAGAGTCCTACAAGGCTTGATAAAGAGACCATTCCTTCCCAATCCAACACCCAGTGGAACACGTCCATGTGCTGCTGGTGCGGATTGATGATAAACTCTCCAACACACATACCTGCGAGAGACAGTGACACGTTTTTCAGCTACAGCAATCTAGTTTATCAAAGCGCTAAGACATCAGGGGGCATTTATTAAGTGTTTTAAGCGCCATAAAGCTGCAACATAATTTTTGACTTTAAAGTTCTCACCACGAGCGATATGCTAGTTCATCAGGTAATAGGATCATTTGTGCAGACACCCAAAATGCTGTTTGTCGCGCCGTCTAAACAGCACTCTGCTGCCGGCAATTAATAATTCTGAATAGGGACAAGCGATGGCATTAGTGATTGCCCTTTCCCATTCTGTAAAGGCGATCGCTACATGTAAATCCAGCAGGCGACTGTCTGGAAGGAACGCTTCCTTCCCGGCAATCACTTGCTACATTGGACCATGTAAAGTGGCCTTTAGTACATCTACCCCATTATTTTCACAGTATACACTTGAATTGAGTCCTGACTCCTCGGCACGTTACTAATCTTACAGCACTCTCCAGCAGGACAACTGTATCCAATATCTAGTAAGTATTCTCGCAGACTCTTGCGTATCATCTTACCCAACTTGGGCACAATGTTTTTCACCATAAAGGCTTCCCAGGATCCAGGAGTGAAAACCTCTTTCCAGGGCTGCAGGATCAGCTTGGCTGAGGAGTCGCTGGGGTGCCACTTCTGGAGGGCATTGGCCAGCTTGTTTCTGACTGGAGAGAAGAGCGGCTCTAGCCGACATTGCATTAACGGAAGCCACGGGTGGATCCACGAATGTATTGGTACAGTGTCCGTCAGCGGGTTCCAATTCTCCACCTAGACACATAAATGCCATAAGCTGAACATCATATCCCCTTGTACAAATTTCTATATAACATTCTATATGAATCTGACAAATTCTACTTCATAGGAACATGTTCTGCAGAAATAGCTCCATGAAGGCTAAGGCTTACACAGTGAGCTGCAGTCAAGCCACATAAGACTGCAACGTCACTCTACATGGCACCTAATAATAAAGAATAACATCACCTTACAGCTCGCAAGTTGCCACAACTGTCGCTGGATTACTGCATGACAGCATTCATTACCATTAGGTGCAACTGACAGCATAAAGTGCAATCTTAAAGGGGTTTTCCAGTAATAATGACATTTTATCTAATGCCCACAGCCTACCTCCTGAAACAAAAGATTCATACTTACCTGCTCCGGTAGTCCGCACTGCCTCCATCTCCCGGCTCCTATACTGTTTACATCCTATGCTCCACTGCAGCCAATAACTGGATTCAGCAGTGATGTGGCCACAAGCAACATGTCACCGCTATAACTATAATGGGACCATAGCCATGCACCGTCGGATGTAAATACTGTGGAGGGCCAGAGCGGCAGGGACCCAAAAGTTTGAATGTTTTGTTTCAGGAGGCAGGCATTTAGTGTAATTAATACCGGAAAAAGAGGACCTTTCACTAGAATAAAACATCTAAACTAACTATACAGACATGGAGAGCGGCGCCCAGGGATCTCCCTGCACTTACTGTTATCCCCGGGCGCCGCTCCGTTCTCCCGTTATAGCCTCCGGTATCTTCATAGTTAGGCTCCACCCAGGGAACCTGCCGGGGTCTCCTTCTCCCATGCTGTAGCGCTGGCCAATCGCAGCGCTCAGCTCATAGCCTGAGAGGCTTTTTTCTCTCTCAGGCTATGAGCTGAGCGCTGCGATTGGCCAGCGCTACAGCATGGGAGAAGGAGACCCCGGCAGGTTCCCCTGGGTGGAGCCTAACTATGAAGATACCGGAGGCTATACCGGGCGAACGGAGCGGCGCCCGGGGATAACAGTAAGTGCAGGGAGATCCCTGGGCGCCGCTCTCCATGGCTGTATAGTTAGTTTAGAGGTTTTATTCTAGTGAAAGGTCCTCTTTAATGTGGGGAGCTCACAAATTGTGTAAGAATAGGGCCATACCACAATCACTTTGCATCCCCTCCAATGTGGAAGACTTAAAGGGGTTCGGCAGTTTGTTTAAACTGATGATCTATCCTCTGGATAGATCATCAGCATCTGACCGGCGGGGGTCCGACACCCGGGACCCCCGCCGATCAGCTGTTTGAGAAGGCAGCGGCGCTCCAGTAGCGCAACGGCCTTCACAATGTTTACCGCTGGCCCAAAGACGTCACGACTAGTATCAACTGGCCTGGGCGCGGCTAAGCTCCGTTCAAGTGAACGGAGCTTAGCCGATCCCAGGCCAGTTGAAACTAGTCGTGACATCACTGGGCCAGCGGTAAACAGTGAGAAGGCCACGGCGCTCCTGGAGCGCCGCTGCCTTCTCAAACAGCTGATCGGCGGGGGTCCTGGGTGTCGAACCCCCGCCGGTCAGATGCTGATGATCTATCCAGAGGATAGATCATCAGTTTAAACAAACTGCAGAACCCCTTTAAAATAAAAGTAAAAGCAATAATAACTAAGCCATGAAACTGTATTAGCTATTTATCCTCATAACGTCCTCAATATAATATATCTATTGGCTGCCAACTCACCTCCTTCTGTAATTTGGGAAAAATTAGTTGGTCCAGTACGTTATCCAGAATCCAGACTGGCAACAAGTGGACCCAGCTATCCAAGAAGTCCACCATGGGTGCACAATTCCGAGGTTGCCACTGTGAGATGATATTTCTCAAGAATGGAACCCATGTGTCCCAAAGCAGTCTGCAAAAGGAACAAAATAAGATATTTCCGGTTAGAAATCTTACTATGGACACATAGAGAGGGGAATGATTGTGGGAGATGGTCTTGCTCCTGGGAAGCCCATCAATCACCAGTTTGTGACACATCATAAAATAATTTGTAGCTAATCCTTATAAGTGAACAGCCACTGACTAGTGGGTTATGGTTAAGTTGAAGGGGGAAGTCCACTTCGCACAATCGCTCGGTCCTGTGACAACAAGCAGATCATAAAGTGCCCCCCGTCGATCAGCTGTATTCTGTGGGAAACCTGGCAGTAATTGTTCAATTCACCTGCAGCGCCACCACAGGGGAAATGAGGAATTACACCGGGTCCAGTCACATAAATGGGTTGGCTGAGTAATGCAGGATAGGGCAGGTCCTCCAGAGTGAGAGACAATTGTATCTGTTCTATGAGCAAGAAATGAGGATCCTGAGCAGAAGACCCCCTGTGTCATCTCAGAATTCCCTAATAGGGTGTATAAAACAGTCAAACCCTTCAGAAGTCTGGTCAGAAAGAAAAGCTAGAACGTACCTGTGATATGTGTCCATTGCTGCATCCTGTGCGCTGTGGGACAAATGTCCTTCTTCTAGGAGATTCTTCCACGTGGTCATGATATCAATACCGTACCCGGGGTCCTAAACCAGGAATCAAACAGCATTAGTCATTTATATGAATATAGAAAGTGGCCGAGTAAAAATGAAAAATTTACTGAACAAAGTAGCAATCAGAAAACAGTCAGTGAGGAGTATAAATCTCGTGTGTCTTGAATGTCCATTTATCGTATGCGCCGGGACAGCTCCGATCACATTCATTAAACGGACCTGAAACATTGACACTCAGTGCCATCCACCCCATGTTAAACAACTAACCAGCAGTGCATGAAAGAATCTTATTGCAAAATGGGCAATCATGGCCCCAACTCCTGGGAGCCTACAACCCCCCAGCAGACACTTCATAGGGATGGCAAATCAAACACTCACTGAAGGGGGGGGGATAACACACTGGTTTTACCTGCCACAGTTCAGGTGGCTCCTCCTGGCGTACTGTATGCCAGGTTAAAATGCTGAAACTTAGGGGGTCATGTACTATGCTGAAATACGCTTAAATCAGGCGTATTTCAGGCGCAGATAGCGGTGCAACGGTTCTACAAAAAAGGTCTAAATGTAAGACTCCTCAGAAGCGGTCTTACATTTAGAACTGGCTCTGGATGCGCCGAAGTTATGAAGAGCCACAGGCCTCTTCATAACTTCGGTGGATCCGCCACCAGTTTAGGGCTTTATTAAAGTTCTGTTTTTATTTGTGTAATGTGTAGGGGCAGTGATGCCGACCATTTTTGTAATATACTTTAATACTGAAATCATACAATTCTATTAGAAAAATAGCTCTAAAGTGGCCCATGTTGAGCCTTAGCGGCGCTCCTCTGTCTTCTGTGTACATAACAGTCAGTATTAGCAAGTCTCCACTATTATGTAAACTGAAGACAGAGGAGCGTTGCTAAGGCTCAAAATGGGCCACTTTAGAGCTATTATTCTAACAGAATTGTATGATTTCAGTAATTAAAGTATATTACAAAAATGGTCGGCATCACTGCCCCTAGGCATTACACAAATAAAAATAGAACGGCAGTTACACTTTAGGGCTGGCATCTAAAACGCCATTCTTAATAAATGTGCCCCTTAGTCCCAAAGTCCAGATCATAGTGCATGGAGCTTTATACTGCATAGTATACAGCACCAGGACAGTATGGAAATGCCCAGTGAGTGGTGGCTGAGCCACCTAGCAGTCCACATAAGGTTTGGAGGAGCACTTGAGGTAGGTTAAGGGTTCATTCACACGTCCGCAAAATGGGTGCGGAACGGGTGCAGACCCATTTATTTTCAATGGGGCTGGAATGTGCGATCTGCATCCGCACTTCTGCATTTGCGGATCCGCATCCGTGCTTCCGTTTCCGCCAAAAAAAGAACATGTCCTATTCTTGTCCGCACTTGCGGACAAGATTAGGCATTTTGTAATATAGTGTCGGCGATGTGCGGTCCGCAAATTGCGGAATGCACATTGCCAGTGTCCGTGTTTTGCGGATCCGCAGAACACTTACGGACAGTGTGTTCACTTCTCCCATTCAGTCCTCATGTGTAAGGATCAAGTCAGGTGGAGTGGTTTCTTGGGACATGTTAGTAATATTGCGATATAGGTCATTTCCAATAGTACCCTATGGTGTACTCCAATATCACCATATTTCTAACTTACCGGTATACTGTGCATCATGTTAAAATGTTCATCAATAAAGTTTCACTTATATGATATTTTAGTTTACTCACCCTTAAGGGGTTCCAGTCTTTGAAGTATTCTTTCATCAGGGGGTAGACGATAGCCACCGCCAGGTCTGTCTTCTCTGACATTTTGTATTCTTCATAATACTTGTCCTGAAGCATCTGGAATATTCGTGCGCACTCCTCCAGCGTCAGGGGATCGTCACAGCCCGGCACCATCCTCTGCTCACATTCCTCCACCGTCTTCAGGACCTGGCTCAGGTTATAAATGGCTTTGTCCTCCCTGGATAACACTTCAGAGAGTTTTTCCAGCTCGTGGGTGAGATTCACAACCATGTCCCTCTCGTACTGCAGCTGTCGGTCATTTTGGATGATCTCCTGCTCCGTCATCTCGATCAGGAGCTGCAGATTGTGCTCTAGTTCGGGCAGGACAAACCCCTGAGGCTTCTCCTCTTTCCCTACTGTGGGTGTCTCTCCGGGGATGTTGTGTTTGTGGGCGATCTGGCTGTAGCTGTAATAGACTTTCTGCTCTCGTCCGGTCATATCAATTACCTGAACAGAAGAAAAATGCAGATATTAATCGGTGATGTCCATATGTACTAACAGAACACATGGAAGGGTGTCGACTTCATGAGAAACCCCCTTTAAATTGTCTACTTTAGTAGCACATCCACTTCTCATCGGGCCTGCGTACCTAATAACTGGCTACCACTGAAAGGACCTGTCAGTAAATCAGCATGGTTTAAGACAGGTCCGATGATCATAATTAGCTAAATCCAACTTTAGAACAGCTAGCTTTAAAGGGTTGTCCAGAATTAGAAAAACATGTCTCCCTTCTTTCAGAGACAGCACCACCCCTGTCCATTGGTTGTGTGAGGTATTGCAGCTCCGCTTCATTCTCTTTAATGGAGCTGGGCTGCAAATACCAGGCACCAGGTTCAGGTGTGGCACTGTTTCTAGAAGAAATCAGCCATGTTTTTCTGATCCTGGACAGCCCCTTCAAAATTGGGTCACATGTGAGGGTTAGGTACTGAGCTTGGGCAGAAGTGTGCATGGGGCAGCTATCGGTCAATAACAGTTATAGTCTTAGACTGGCAGAACGAACCTTGACTTGTGATATTTCCTTCTGGGGAGCAGTCATTGCTTTCCCCCCAATCCCCTTGGCCTTGAGCTCCTCCACCGTCTTATAGGCATACTTGGGCTTCTTCTTGCCTCCACCTGGGTCCTTTCTCCATTGACTCAATTCTTTCTGAAATTCCTGGGTGCAGCATAGAAAAAGGAAGCAAACAGCTTGTTACTATGTAGATTTATAATATAAAAAAATAAATAAAATAGAGATGCTCTGACTCTGTATTTCCTATGATCAGAGGATCTCGTTACTGACCTTTTCCTCCTCTTCTTCCGAATCCACCGTAGGGAAATCCTGCAATGACTGCTTGGTTCTTTCTGAGCCGTAGGCACCCACCGCTCCTTTGCCTTTCCTTTGCTTGGCCTCAATAGGAGCAATAATACCTGAATAAAGACATCTCTTTTTTTAGTCTCTTCACGATACGTAATCGGGACAGATTTACTTGAAAGTGCTGCAAAAGTGAAGACCAAATTGAGCCAAACTTCTGGCGCACAAGCCATGTGCCAAATTTCTTACACCTCTCTTGACAAGGACATGGATTAACGGGGAAAAGGGAGGTGGCTCAAGATGCATCAATGCATGTAAGGATTAGTAAGCCAACCAATAAGAAAATGTAAAGTTAGACAAAAGTGTCTAAAATGCACCAAATTTATAGTCCAGCATGAGGCGTCGTGATTAGGGATGAGCGAACCTGAACGCCAATGTTCGGGTTTGTACCGAACTTTACGAGTTCGGGTACCTGGACGCGAACCGGATTTTTTCCCTGAAGTTCAGGTTTGGGATATTTATGAATTACTTTATTAATTTCCGTTATAACATGGTCATATCGGAGAATAACATAACACTTAAGACTGAATGCAAAAGGGACACCTTTAGAGGCATTCCATTTTGCATTCTGTCATAATAGAAGTCTATGGGCAGCATAACGGATCCATCCTGGTTTCCGTTTTGCAGGACAGGACTCCTGTCCTGCAAAACAGAAACCAGGATGGATCCGTTATGCTGCCCATAGACTTTTATTATGACGGAATGCAAAATGGAATGCCTCTAAAGGTGTCCCTTTTGCATTCTGTCTGAGTATTATGGTTATTTTCCGATATAACCATGTTATAATGGAAAATAATAAAGTGAAGTTCAGGTCCCCATTGCCTTAAATGGGGTTTGGGTCCCGAACCCTGACCTGAAGTTCAGCCGAACTCGACGAAACTGAACTTCCACGGGTTCGTTCATCACTAGTTATGATAAATTTGGAACTTCCTTAAAGAGGACCTTTCATGTTTTTTTTTTTAGTTTAGATAAATACCTTTACTTGCGGGGTACCCCCCACTGATGCTACCACCCTGCCATTTTTTTTTTTCAAATATCGCTCCTGCGCCCAGCTGTGCCCCCTGCAGTTTTCCCGCTCAGTATGTTAATACTGAGCATCCGTACAGGGAGGAGGAGACGCCAGGGTTTCTCAATGGGCGTCTCCTTCTCCCTGGCTGTGATTGGATTGCAGGGTGGCAGCATCAGTGGGGGGTACCCCGCAAGTAAAGGTATCTAAATTAAAAAAAACATGAAAGGTCCTCTTTAAACTGTTTACACTGTCTATTAAACGGATAAGTAAATCTGCCCGAATAGTTAAAAGAGTATTTTCAGTTATACATTTTACAATTTTCAAATATATCTTCTGAATCAAATCCTTACAGTTTTTAACATCTCTGCTTGCTGTCATTCAGTGGGAACCTTCATTGTGTATTTCCAGGGGATAGAAATAAAGACCCAGTCATGTGATGATCAGACGTGCACGAATCTGATAACTGTACTGTGTTTTCATCATATGACCAGAACAGATTTCTTTATCCTCTAGTAAAGCAAAGTTCAAGACTGCGAGCTGACAACTTGAAATAGCGAGGAATTGATAAAGAAATTGAAAAAAATTGTATAGCTTTTCTTGGGACAGGTAATAAGTCTCATATCTCTGAGGGGCCCCACAACTTAAGTCCCCTTTCGCACGAGTGAGTTTTACGTGTGGGTGGAATGCAACGCATCACGTGAAAGTCGCATCATGTTCTATATTCTACGTATATTAAAGCTGCCCTGGTCCCATAGAAGTGAATGGGGCTTCCGTGAAAAACGTATTGCATCCGGATGATAAGCATTTTCTACTGATACTTGCTTGGAGATGTAGATTGTTATTCATCAGGTTTTTTTCCCGCGTGTGAGAAACACATAAAAAATGATGCACGTGAAAAAAATATATATGTACCATTGAATGCAACCGCAGACAAAACTGACTGCACTTGTGTGCAAAACCATCCGTTTTTTCTTGAACAGATCCAGACACAGCTCGCGTGAAAGCGGCCTAAGAGAAAACTCTTTGGAACTGCCAGAGACGGCCAAGCACCGTACCCTGCTTCTCTTCGGCAGCCCCATAGACTTAGAATGGAGCAGCAACGCACATGCTCGACCTGTTCACCCAGTGACTAGGTGATATATTACCTTAGGATAACCCCTACGACATTAAATGTGTGGGCTTTCTCCACTTCTCTTATATTCCAGAATATCTGATAATCTGGCATCTTTCACTAGACAGTAGTAATTGGGCAATTCTTAATATATCAGAACTCCAGTACAATCATCTCAAATGGTTAGTGAATAGTAAGGATGACTTGTTGATGGATCAGGTTATTCATTTCCAGTTACCTTGAGCGTTCTTTCCCAAACCTTTCCCGGGGATGTAACCCATCTTCTGCAGGAGCTTCTGACCAATTCCCTTGGTGTGTCTCTCCCAGGAGCCTAAATCTGCATTGGACTTGATTCCTCCAGCAAACGTTTTCTGTGCCGGCTTAAAATTCCCACCCTGCAAGATGAAGACATAATACAACTGTTATATTACAGGCTGACACTGATCTAGTAAATGCAGCTTCATGACGGATATGTGAGGGCCTGTAATCCAGCCCAGTCGCAGATGCAGAACTGGCTGAGAAATATTCATTAACTTACACCAGGCATGCTCAACCTGTGGCCCTCCAGCTGTTGCAAAACTACAACTCCCAGCATGCCCGAACAGTTTACAGCTATCAGCCTACAGCAGGGCATGCTGGGAGTTGTAGTCTTACAACAGCTGGAGGGCCGCAGGTTGAACATCCCTGACTTACACCATATATCTACCATACACATGCATTATTTTTTTCTGGCGGGACACACTGCAATGTGCATCCTGATCTTCCTGATTCATAAATATAATTCAGGAATGACATATAGCAGCAAGATGTAATTCCACCTAGCAATGCAGAGCCATACACCAGAGAGGGTCCGTGGAAAGCAGGGAGACAACCCCCTATTGGCACTGCAACGATTGGCAATGAGTTAACACAGGGGAGTTGGGATTTTACATTTTCAGATTTTTTTATTTTTTTTTGTTTAATTAAAAAAGTTTCACTAGTCAGATTTTTATGCTAAGATTTTGTAGGGGTTGTTTGAGACCTATAAACAATGAAAAAAAGGGTTCACTTGGTCAGAGCATCCTGGTTCTACCGCAGACTGGAAGTAACAGGACGCTCTGACCAGATGGAACGCGTGGGTTGTAATAGTATCACTATCATATGATGTAACATTGAAAAGTACAATAAATAATGAAAATAATAAAAAAAACTATTGTAAGAACTCTATCAGCGCACCGTTCTCAGCTTCTTTGGCTGGAATTCCTCCACTTTTGGTGCAGTTTCATTCTCGGAGTCGCTATCGGATTTCTCTTCTCCTGCGGGCTTGCGAATCCCAGCGCTGATGAAATTTACTGGTGCGGAGTAGTCACGGGACCTTCGAGAGAGAACAAAAAAGTTGTGGGAGGCTTTAAAAGGTGGTTGTGCCATAAACTACTTTTCACTCTAACAATTTTTTCATCAAGTACGGTGCTCCAGCTTCGTTCCCCCTTGCATTGTTTTTTTTATTTTGTTTTTACCTAATTTGCAGTTTTCTCTTATCCCCCCCCCCCCATGCTTGAATCCCACTTCCTAGTTTGTCATGTGACTGCAGTCCCATCATGCCTTAGGGCAGCGAGATGTGTCCTGACGTCAACAGGAGATGTGACGCTAACCAGTTCATTTCCTGCCCCCACGCGCCTGGTTCTAGCAGAATAACCCTTTCGGCACAGGATTCCTTAACTTGTACCCACCTTTCTTGGAAGAAACAAAAAAAAAAATTGTGGCAGCAAGCACGAAGCCTTTTCTTCAGTCCAGAGCACAGACAGACGTACCATTAAAGGGGTATTCTGGTTGTTTGACGTTATGCCGCCTGCAGCCCCAATTATAAGAACGGACCGGAGTGGGTGGGGAGACAACCGAGTACTCACCTATTCCCGGAATTCCCATAGAAATAAATGGAGCAGCCACACGCATGCCCAAGCGGCCGCTCCGTTCACTTAGGGGGGCTGAAGAGGGTACGGGGCCCCGGTTCTTGTGATCAGTGGTAGGACCACCAAAATCTAATAGTTATCCCCTATCCTGTGGATAGGGGATAACTTCAAACAACCGGAATACACCTTTAACTCCACAATATCATCTGGAAACTGCTGCTAGGGGGTCCATTGACTGCACATCTTATACTGAGTGCCCCCTAGTGGCAGCAGACAACAGAGATTTTTGGCAGGTGAATCTCACTGTTCGGCATTAAACCCTGACGAACTAAATAAGGGAAAATGTCCCAACACTGCATAATGGTGCAGTCGTGTGCCGCAGGGTTTGTGGGCCAACCATGGCTGGTGCCGAGCAAAGCTTTGTTATACACCTACTTCTTGCCACCAAAGCTCGGCCTCTCTTCGTCAGAGTCTCGCTCGGCCCACAAGCCGTAAATGGCTTCTTCCTTGGTCTGAAAATGCTTCCGGCGGTTCGGATTGAACTCGTTCTGTATGTCCCAGTCGGTGATCTGGAAGCTCTCCATCTCCACGCCATCACTGTCTTCATCTTTCCCGTACAGGTGTGACATAGACATGACGACCTGTGGGTCAGAAAAAAGATCAATGTGAGAAATGCAAAAAGATGGCGACGGCTGCGCTTCACTGCGTCTGTGGAAGTACTAGTCTCACTCTGCACGGACCTGGCGGGAGTTATAGTACCACTACCAGAGCGGCGAGAGATACACGGACAGCGGTTAATGAGCTGCATAAAGTGCACGGCTTATAGCAGTGGATACCGCGCTGTGGCTCTTCAGCTGCTGCAAAAGCACAACTCTCAGTCCGTGGCTTCCAGGACCTGCTAGGAGTTGTAGTTTCACAACAGCAGGAGAGCTACAGGTTGCAGGCCAATGGTTTATGGAATCAGGCAAGGATCGAGTGATTTAGCTAGACAGATCCTATGTGCGCTCCCACGGTCTCGTCCACCAGAGAGACCAACGCTTTTTCCTAGAGTGTGCAAGCACGGCCACCGATGCTGGATTGCAGGGTGGTCGTAACCATGGAAACGAGCAGTGTATAATGTGATGGAAAAATGAATCCAGCCAGCAAAGAAGGCAATATGGACAATCACAATACATTAGTAAGTGCCTGGTATTAACTTTTTCTACGTGATAAATGCCATTTGCCATTAGAGGGGTTGTCCGCTTTCTGCGTACATGTCCTTATTCTGACACGTGGCGGCATAAGAGACCACTCCATTCATTTAGGGCTTACTTCAGCCCCAATGCTCACAGTACCTTTGTAACCAAGCTGCGGCATCCTGAGCTTCCCAAGATGGCGGCACAGCCGCTGAAGGCAGGAGATATGGGGTAGCAATGGACGCCTGTGCATAACGCTTTCAGCGCCACGATCACCATCTTGGGTTAGTAGTGAATGCCGATAACGGGTGGGCTGCGGTACCGTAAGCTTTCTTGGGCCATTGCACATCACTGTACAGGCATTGTATGCAGAGAGGACTGCCCCTTTAATTGCTTTTATGTGCGCTCCCATGTCAGCAAGAGTGTTTCCGTTCATTGTCAGCAAGCAGAGATCTTAAAAATGGAGAGGAATTCAACACAAAAGTGTATGAGATTGCTGAGAGCTTTTCATTATGCCGATGGTCACGACTAAGTCCACATCAGGTGATTCATGGAGGAGCCGACACCTCGCCCATGGGCACAGCAGACACATTAGAATGCCCTAAACTTCACAGTCTAGGTGAGAATGACTGGCCAGAGAGGGGCAGTGACAGGCTGACACTACGAGGCTGGGTCATTGCTCCAGAGCTGGACTGACCAGCAGTGGACGGAGATGATACTAAAGCACCGGGAACGGGGCAGTTGTCATAGTTACCTTAAATCAGGCGCCGCCGGGGCCTTGTTCTCTGGAGTAAGGAACTCTACGGAAAGCAGCGAGGGACACAGCACTAGTAGCCCCGCTTCCGTCAGTGACGCGCGGGGAAGCCGTCGAGCTAGGCATTCTGGGATATGTAGTCTTTTGGGCGCGCTGTACTGCGGGTACCATAGAGATGATAAGAGCACCTTTTCTAGCTCAATGCTGAGCTCTAATGATTTTTTGAGTTTAGTAAAGTTTTTAATGGCAAGTTGCGTGATATTTAAAGGGAACCTGTCACCTGGATTTGGGGTATAGAGCTGAGGACATGGGTTGTTAGATGGCCGCTAGCACATCCGCAATACCCAGTCCCCATAGCTCTGTGTGCTTTTATTGATACATATGCAAATTAACCTGAGATGAGACCTGTCCCTGACTCCTCTCACCTACAGGATTCATCTCAGGTTAATTAGCATATGTATCAAATTTATTCACCCGGTATCATGCGACATTTCAGTATAATACCGGGTGAATAAACGCACATTCACAGAAGTGCCGCGGAGTTTCTTTATTTTTTGTATTTTTGGTCTATCTATCTTATATATAACTATCTATCTATTATCTCTCTATCTATTATCTATCTATTATCTATCTCATATCTGTCTATCTATTATCTATCTATTTATTTATTATCTATCTATTATCTATCTTATATCACTATGTATCTCCTATCTATATCTATTATCTATCTATTATTTATTATCTATCTATCTAATGGGAGAATGACATGGTCAGGTTTCCGGATGCAGTTTTGAAAGGTAAAACCAGGAGTGACTAAGCCCCTTCAGGACCCGGCAATATTCAATTTTTGCCTTTTTGTTTTTTTACTCCCGGCCTTCCCAGAGCCATAATTTTTTTTTAATTTTTCCATTCACACAGGGCCGGCACCACCAGTAAGGCGACTTAGGCAGTCGCCTGGGGCGCCATTTAGCAGGGGGCGCCCGTTGCGGTGTAAAAAAAAAAAAAAAAAGTTGGTTATATAAGTTCGGCCGGCGGCGCCCCTCATGCTGCGTCTCCTGAGTCTCCGGCCGCCGGCTCATTGCTGCGCAGCCTGCGCCTGCTGTGTGTCTGCTCTGTGCTTTTGTTAATGTAGCGTGGCCGAGCTCTCTTCGGTCCGCGGTACTGGAGCTTTTGTTTCCTGTACCCGGCCGGACTGACAGGAAGTGCAGACTAAGTGAGCACTTCCTGTCAGTCCGGCCGGGTACAGGAAAGAGAGCTCGGCCACGCTACACTAGAGGTGTGTGTGTGGGGGGAATAATGACATTGACAAGGGGGGGGGGGGGGGGGGAATAATGACATTGACAAGGGAGGAGGGGGGGGAATAATGACATTGACAAGGGGGGGGGAATAATGACATTGACAAGGGGGGGGGGAATAATGACAATGACATTGACAAGGGAGGAGGGGGGGGAATAATGACATTGACAAGGGAGGAGGGGGGGGAATAATGACATTGACAAGGGAGGGGGGGGAATAATTACATTGACAAGGGAGGGGGGGAATAATGACATTGACAAGGGAGGGGGTGGGGAATAATGACATTGACAAGGGAGGGGGGGATAATGACATTGACAAGGGAGGGGGGGGGAATAATGACATTGACAAGGGAGGGGGGGGGAAATAATGACATTGACAAGGGAGGGGGGGGAATAATGACATTGACAAGGGAGGGGGGGGAATAATGACATTGACAAGGGAGGGGGGGAATAATGAGAGTGACAAGGGAGGGGGGGAATAATGAGAGTGACAAGGGAGGGGGGAGGGGGGAATAATGACATTGACAAGGGAGGGGGGGGAATAATGAGAGTGAAAAGGGAGGGGGGGGGGAATAATGAGAGTGACAAGGGAGGGGGGGGGGAATAATGAGAGTGACAAGGGGGGGGGGGGAATAATGACATTGACAAGGGAGGGGGGGGGAATAATGACATTGACAAGGGAGGGGGGGAAATAATGACATTGACAAGGGAGGGGGAGGGGGGAATAATGAGAGTGACAAGGGAGGGGGGGAATAATGAGAGTGACAAGGGAGGGGGGAGGGGGGGGAATAATGACATTGACAAGGGAGGGGGGGAATAATGAGAGTGACAAGGGAGGGGGGGGAATAATGAGAGTGACAAGGGAGGGGGGGTGGAATAATGAGAGTGACAAGGGAGGGGGGAATAATGAGAGTGACAGGGGAGGGAGGGAATAATGAGAGTGACAAGGGAGGGGGGGGGAATAATGAGAGTGACAAGGGAGGGGGGGGGGAATAATGACATTGACAAGGGAGGGGGAGGGGGGAATAATGACATTGACAAGGGAGGGGGAGGGGGGAATAATGACATTGACAAGGGAGGGGGGGGAATAATGAGAGTGACAAGGGAGGGGGGAATAATGAGAGTGACAGGGGAGGGGGGGAATAATGAGAGTGACAGGGGAGGGAGGGAATAATGAGAGTGACAAGGGAGGGGGGGGAATGATGAGAGTGACAAGGGAGGGGGGGAATGATGAGAGTGACAAGGGAGGGGGGGAATAATGAGAGTGACAAGGGAGGGGGGAATAATGACATTGACAAGGGAGGGGGGGATAATGAGAGTGACAAGGGAGGGGGGGAATAATGAGAGTGACAAGGGAGGGGGGGGGAAATAATGACATTGACAAGGGAGGGGGGGGGAAATCATGACATTGACAAGGGAGGGGGGGAAATAATGACATTGACAAGGGAGGGGGAGGGGGGAATAATGAGAGTGACAAGGGAGGGGGGGAATAATGAGAGTGACAAGGGAGGGGGGGGGGAATAATGACATTGACAAGGGAGGGGGGGAATAATGAGAGTGACAAGGGAGGGGGGGGAATAATGACATTGACAAGGGAGGGGGAGGGGGGAATAATGACATTGACAAGGGAGGGGGAGGGGGGAATAATGACATTGACAAGGGAGGGGGGGGAATAATGAGAGTGACAAGGGAGGGGGGAATAATGAGAGTGACAGGGGAGGGGGGGAATAATGAGAGTGACAGGGGAGGGGGGGAATAATGAGAGTGACAAGGGAGGGGGGGATAATGAGAGTGACAGGGGAGGGGGGAATAATGACATTGACAAGGGAGGGGGGGAATGATGAGAGTGACAAGGGAGGGGGGGAATAATGACATTGACAAGGGAGGGGGGGGAATAATGAGAGTGACAAGGGAGGGGGGAATAATGACATTGACAAGGGAGGGGGGGGGGATAATGAGAGTGACAAGGGAGGGGGGGAATAATGAGAGTGACAAGGGAGGGGGGGAATAATGACATTGACAAGGGAGGGGGGGAATAATGAGAGTGACAAGGGAGGGGGGGGGAATAATGAGAGTGACAAGGGAGGGGGGAGGGGTGGAATAATGAGAGTGACGAGGGGGGGGATAATGAGAGTGACAAGGGAGGGGTGAGGGGTGGAATAATGAGAGTGACGAGGGGGGGGGGGGAATGAGAGTGACAAGGGAGGGGTGAGGGGTGGAATAATGAGAGTGACAAGGGAGGGGTGAGGGGTGGAATAATGAGAGTGACGAGGGGGGGGGTAATGAGAGTGACAAGGGAGGGGTGAGGGGTGGAATAATGAGAGTGACAAGGGAGGGGGGGGTGGAATAATGAGAGTGACAAGGGAGGGAGTGGGGGAGAAGAGAGTGACAAGGGAGTCCGCAGAGCCAGACTGCAGCCAGAGACCAGATCATCTTATTGTCCTGGTGGATCCACGGATCCGCAAAACACGGACAGCAGCAATGTGCGTTCCGCATTTTGCGGACCGCACATTGCCGGCACTAACAGAATATGCCTATTCTTGTCCGCTATTGCAGACAAGAATAGGACATGTTCTATTTTTTTCCGGATCGGAATTGCGGATCCGCAATTCCGGATCGGGGCCGCACGTCATGCGGCCCCATAGAAATGTATGGGTCCGCAATTCCGTTCTGCCAAAAAAGACAGCTACAAGAAGCTGGATTAACCCTAAGGGAAACATAGCAGTTCTTTTTATTTAAAAGCTGAGAAAGGGGTTGAACATATGTGATGTCATGATATGGGCAGATCATCTGATAAGGGGGGGCGGCAATTTTTATCTTGCCTAGGGCGGCAAAAATGCCGGACAAGAGTGTACTTTCTAAATAGCGCCATTTAATATTGTATAGAATGTAGCAGGAAGCTGGAAAAAAAGAAAAATCGGGTGCCACTGGAAAAGAAAACTTCAATTCTGAGGCTACTTTCACACTCGCGTTTTGTGCGGATCCGTCTTGTATCTGTACAGACGGATCGGCACCGATAATGCAAACGCTTGTATACGTTAATACGGATCCATTTGCATTATTCATTCAAAAAAAAGTCTAAGTCAAAACGGATCCGTTTTCAATTGCACCATATTGTGTCAGTGAAAAAACGGATCCGTCCCCATTGACTTACATTGTAAGTCAGGATGGATCTGTTTGGCTCTGCATAGTCAGACGGTCTCCAAATCGCTGCAAGCTGCGTTTTAGTGACCGCCTAAAAAACGCAAACGCAGCCAAACGGAAGCATTCTGAGCGGATCCTTATCCATTCAGAATGCATTGGGGCGGAACTGATCCGTTTTGGGCCGATTGTGAGAGCCCTGAAACGGATCTCACAGGCGGACCCAGAAACGCCAGTGTGATAGTAGCCTGACACAGTTTTATGAGTTTTGTATTTACGGCGTTCCCTATGTCGTACAACTGACCTATTACTTTCATTCTCTGGGTCAGATCGGATTATTTGTATAGTTATTTTTCTTCTTTTTTTTCTTTTTAATACTGAAAAAAAATAAAAATCTTGAAAACATTTTTTTCTTTTCATCACGATATTCTGACCTCCTATAACTTTTTTGTAGTTATGTGTTCAGAGCTGTATGAGAGCTCATTTTTTGCGGGATGATATGTACTTTTCATTGATACTGTTTTGGGGTGTGTATACCTTTTTGATCACCTTTTATAAAATTTGTGGGAGGTGAAGTGACCAAAAATGGGATAAATATTTTAATAGTACAGGCGCTTTCACAAACGACGATGCACATGATGTTTATTTTTTATTATCTATTTTGATTTAGATTTTAGGGAAAGGGGGGTGATTTGGTTTTATATATTTCATTACATTTTTTTTATATTTTTAAAAAATCTATTTTATATTATTTTTACAATTTTTTTTTATAGTTCCCATGTCAAACTTGAACATGCAATCATCAGATTGCTTCTCTTATGCAACCACATGCGGGCTGCCATCTTAACTCACAAGTCCGGCGAGGCACAGGTAAGCCCTTACCTGTGCCTGCGCCGCGAGCCGGTCTGAAACAAATGCGGTCACCGGGAGCAGGCAGTTCCGAGAACAGCCTGATGAAGGCCCCCGGTGGCTGTTCTCGGAACTGCCTGCTCCCGGTGACCGCATTTGATTTCAGACCGGCTCCCGCCACAGGCACAGGTAAGGCCTTACCTGTGCCTCGCCGGACTTGTGAGTTAAGATGGCAGCCCGCATGTGTTCGCGGGCGAACACGGCGAACTGGTCATCACTGCTCATAGACCCCAATACATTAGCACTGGTGTCCATGTGACTTACAATATGTTTCTATGGAGCCCGGCCACAGACAGGGTCTCGATAGTAAACCATGTGCAGCACGCCGGTGCACGGAAGGGAGCGTGCGCTTCTTGATTTTGGCGCTCCCAGATGCCGTGGTCACATTAGATGGGTTAAATGTGGGGGATTAAAGTTATCATCGATTGCATACATTAGCCCCGGGTGTCTGCTGTGTAAAACAGGCGCCCAGTGGCTATGGCGCCCCCTGTGCTCACAAGTGAGTGCCATCTTTAAAGACCCGCTCTGTGCTGTATATATACAGCGCTGGACGGGAAGAGGATAAAAAAAAAAAACGTCATATCTGTACACTTTCTCTCCTTTTACGGTCCACTTCTGATTTTCTCCTTCCAAAACCGCATGCAGAAACCTGACCGTGTCAAAACAGCGGCCATGACCCGAGAGCACACGTCACACGTAATGCCCGTAATTACGGATTAGCCTTCAAGCAGCAGTGGGGGGGAAAAAAAATCAAGGAGAATTTCGATTTTCCATTCTGAGACTGAAGGAAGAAACTTCTCATGACATAATGCTGTAATTACATCCATAAACTCCGCAATTAGTGAGGTAATAAGGTGCACTATGGATTGATACACCTAATGAGCCAGTGCCATTGTGACTAGTTGTACTGGGAGATTCGTTTTTGTCCAGTTTGTCTTTAGGGCGCAGATGCCGGAAGTGGCACATAGGCAGGGGTGCACCTAGCCTTTGCCACAATGGAATCGCTCATTGCCCATGGCCCTTCCGCTGCCCCCTCTTGCCCCTACCTGGTGCTGCCTCACCTGGCCTCATTGGTGGTGCGCCCCTGCACATAGGAGAATTTTCCTGGCGCGCAGAGAACATTGGGAGACTGGAACTTCAGAAGGGGGTGACGAGGGGAGGTTGCGCAGCTCTTGCGCTCTATTTGTGGGTTCTCTTGTGGTTACTGTTATGTTGGTCCTACAACCAATCAGATTCCACCTTTCATTTTGACAGCTCCTTTGCCATGGGCAACTAAGCCAGTTCTACTTTACACCAGTTTGGTAAATGCAACCTTCTGTCCTCCTGCTCCAGTTGGCTCAGGATGGCAAGACAGTTGAATCCAGGAGTCAGGAGGGCACCTGCGGGCGCCGGCCAGGTACATACGTTTATTGACACTCCCAGCATTAAAGGGGTTGTCCCATCTTGGATGTTGAGGACATATCACTAGGATATGATAGGGTGGGTCCCACCTCTGCACATGGCCCGGTATCCGTGTTTTGTGGAGCCACAATTTGCAAATCACTACGGTCATGTGAATGCGCCATAAAGGGGTTGCCTCATCTGAGACAATGGGGGCATATCACTAGGATTAGCCGATCGGTGCACTTGACTGTTTTCTGAAGTCCCATTGAAATGAATGGGAAGCACACTGCCCAAGCGCGGCCACACCGCTCCATTCACTTCTATGAGGCTCACGGAAATAGTCAAGCCAGCGCTCAGCTATTTTCGACAGTCCTATAGAAATGAATGGAGGGTAGTCACGCATTCACATTGCGCTCTCTGTCACTTTGTCGGATCTGTTCTAAGGATAGGTTCGGGTCCCAGAGGTGGGACCCACACCTATCAGACATGTATGCCTCCAATTCCAAGATGGGACAACCCCTTTAACCCCTTAGTGACCAAGCCTGTTTGGGCCTTAAAGGGTTTCTATCACTTCGTTTCACCTATTTAGCTTTCAGACACTAGCGATCCGCTAGTGTCTGCTTTATCTAACCATCCTAATATAAGAGCTTATTGTCCTGCCGTTTAGCTAAAAAAATAACTTATATAGATATGCAAATGAGCCTCTAGGTGCTATGGGGGCGTGATTAGCACCTAGAGGCTCCGTCTACCTTAACAAACTGCCGCCGCCCAGCGCGTCCCTCCAGCCCGCCCATCTCCAGCTGAAGCGATCCTCTCCGTGCGCGTCTCTGTTCTGCGCATGCGCAGTGAATGTCTGATCGCTTCCCTGCTCAGACATCTCCACTGCGCCTGTTCCTCGGAGCACTATGACGTCATCGGCGCAGGCGCAGTGGAGATGTCTGAGCAGGGAAGCGATCAGACATTCACTGCGCATGCGCCGAATACGAGGAGCATCGCATTCCGGAGGAGATGGGCGGGCTGGAGGGACGCGCTGGGCGGCGGCAGTTTGTGAAGGTAGACGGAGCCTCTAGGTGCTAATCACGCCCCCATAGCACCTAGAGGCTCATTTGCATATCTATATAAGTTATTTTTTTAGCTAAACGGCAGGACAATAAGCTCTTATATTAGGATGGTTAGATAAAGCAGACACTAGCGGATCGCTAGTGTCTGAAAGCTAAATAGGTGAAACGAAGTGATAGAAACCCTTTAATGACCAAGCCAAATTTTGGAAATCTGACATGTGCCATTTTAGCTTAGGATAACTTTGTAACGGTTTTGCACATCAAAGTAATTCTGACATTGTTTTCTCTTCACATATTGTACTTTACTTAGGTGGTAAATTTCTACCGATAAAATATGCGTATCTTTATTAAAAAAGTGAAAATTTATGAAAATTTGTAAAAATTGGCACATTTTCCTATTTTCAACTGCAATATTTCACATACATACATAAATACTATTCAATATTTTTATTAGAAATATATTTCCACATCTTTACTTTATTTTGGCTGCACTTACAAAAAATTTTTACTTTTTTTTATTTTTATTTAGGAGACTTAACATTTTAACATAAATTGAACATTTTTCGAAGTACATATATTTTCCTGCAACAAGCCAAGTTTGCAGAGGCCCCTTAACGTATTTATCTATGGGTGTAATGAGTTTTTTGACCCACTAGTTTTTTAAAGAAATTAATGCTAAGAAGGTGAAAAAAAATAAAATTTTCATTTTTTTACACAAAAGTATTAATTTAAAGATGTATTTTTCCTACAGAGCACATGAAAATGAAGATGTACACCCCAAAATGTATCACCCCGTTTCTCCTGTCTTCAGAAATACCCCCATTGTGGCCCTAATCTTATGTCTTGACAAACGGCAGGGCCCAAACATAAAGGAGCACCCAGTTGTTTTCAGAACACAAAATTTGCTTGAAAATGGTACAGGCCCTATTGCACACTTGTAATGGCGTTGAGCTGCCAAAACAATAGAAAACCCCCATAATGGACCCCATTTTGAAAACTAGACCCGACCCCCTAAGCTAAGGTATTCATCTAGGGGCGTAGTGAGCATTTAGACCCCCTAGTTTTTTGTAGAAATTAATGCAAAGCAGGCGGAAAACAAATATTTTTCATTTTTTACACAAAAGTGTCAATTTAAAGATAGATTTGTGACGGTCACGTACACTACACACAGGGGGGAGGATAGTGACC
The DNA here is from genome assembly GCF_905171765.1 of Bufo bufo. NCBI lineage: Eukaryota > Metazoa > Chordata > Amphibia > Anura > Bufonidae > Bufo > Bufo bufo. The sequence continues at coordinate 17,095,435 of NC_053398.1, read as the reverse complement.
ATGGCGCTCCACCCTCACCCCTGGCCCTGCCTACTTGTCTCGCAAGTCCTAATGACAGGGGACAACTAGACGGCAGTCCCTAACTTAGGATACGTGCTGGGAAGACAGACAAGACAAATAACGGAACGTGAACGGACTGGGTCAATACCTAGAGAGCTACGCAGTACTAAGGAATGAGCAGAGAAAAGTCAGGAAAAGCCGAGGTCAGGATACCAGGAGAGAAACGAAGTACAACAGGAGTCCGCAAAGAATTGTCAGGTGGAAGCCGAGGTCAGGATACCAGGAGAGATGCGCAGTACAGGAGGAGCAGGCAAAGGATCGTCAGGGAACAGGATCAGGTAGTATTCAGTAGTCCAACAAATAGCCAGGAACCTAGAATTAACAGGCAACCTGTGGCCAGCAGGCTGCCTGTATTTATAGTGGGGAGTGAGGGTCATGTGACGTGGCCAGCATCACATGACCAACAGACCGACCAGTCGAGCACCGAGTGATCAGCTCGGCGCTCAAGGCAGACCTAGTAGCAGGGAGCCTCCCAGCTAGCAAAGCCGCCCTGGGAACAAGGCCAAACACAGATCCTCTCTCCCGGAGCTAAGCAGCAGGTCTGCGGCTGATGGGAGACCGAGTGCGCCTTTGGCGCTCCGTGACAAGATTTTTTTCTACAGAGCACATGAAAATGAAGATGTACAGTCCAAGAGGAGTGGCGACTTCTACCCCTATAGGGCTATGGGGTCTGGGGATGGAATCGGAGTCCCCGCTATTTGAAAATATTTTCGCCTCTGAATCGGTGTCAGATTCAGAGTGGTCAGAGCAGAGAAATTCGTATGCCTGCTCCGCACTTAATCTCTGAGCCATTTTTTTTTATGTACAGCTCAGAAAGAAATTAAAATAACTGACCGTCCCTAATAGACTGGTAATGGACGGCAAATGACTGACACCCACTGACCGCCAGTTACTGACGGACAGTTTATAATTTGATTTGTTTTTCAATTTTTTTTCACAGTATGTAATCACAGAACCAGGACAGAAGTCTGATCTCTCTCTCCTCACAGAACAGCTGCGCTGAGGGGAGAGAGAAGCGCGGCCCCTGTCCTGGCTCTGCTTTTGCCATCTTTCTTGAGGGTAAGGGGGGGGTGAGGATCGGGACCCAGCTTAGGGCCAGAAGCGCTGGGGGACCCGATCGCTGCACCGGAGACTTTCTCCCTCCTCTCTTAGACGAGAAAAGGGAGAAAGATTAGTGCAGGCAGCTCCGCTGCCGGCATTTTCTGTGATCGCCGTGATAAAGTGTATCACGGCGATCACGTGATCAGAGACCGCTTGTCACAGTCTCTGATCACTGCCCCGAGCCCTCAGCTACCTCCGGTAGCTGCGGGCACGGAGCTGCAGCGATTGATTTTATCGCTAACTTGGGCTGAAGTGCCGCCGTAAAAAGGCGGCGCTCCAGCCCAAGGCCCCTTAGTGACCGCCGTTAATTAACCCAGGGTGTCAGATCATGACTTACCTGGCTGGTGGCTGTGAGTGGGGTCCAGGCAGCCCTCTGGGCATCGGCCCACTGGGTAGCTTCCCTGTAGGGTCCATGGCCAGTCCGCCGCCGGTATATATATTACGATCATGGACACTCCGTGTGCCTCCGTACGGTGCCCCTGTGAGGCCCTGCATTCGCCCCTATAAGCATTGCTGCTAGGGTAAAATACCAGTGTAATACGGCAATTGAGCAACACAAGTGGGTAACGTGTGTGAGAATCGGGCCTCACTGTGTTCCCTACGCTGGGGTTTATCACGCAGTCAGTATAATTCACAAACCATCACCCAGTGAAATATGTTAATTATAGGTATGAATGATTTCACGTAGAAGGCCATGAAGTTCTGAACCAAAGGAATGCGGCTCTCCAGATTTTACAGGCCTCTTTACAAGCTCGGTATTCTCCAAACCCTTCATAGATCTGCAACATTGATGGATGTGTCCACTCCCTGATGGACCATCCTGAACCTTTATAGAGCTCCACTGACTTCAGAAATCTCACCCAACCAGTATACAGATGCACAATCCTTAGGCTAGGTTCACACTAGCGTTTCCGGCAGGGTTCAGCAAAAACGCTTCCGTTACTGATAATACAACCGTCTGCATCCGTTATGAACGGATCCGGTTGTATTATCTTTAACATAGCCAGGACGGATCCGTCATGAACTCCATTAAAAGTCAATGGAGGACGGATCCGTTTTCTATTGTGGCAGATTGTGGCAGAGAAAACGGATCCGTCATGAACTCCATTGAAATTCAATGGAGGACGGATCCATTTTCTATTGTGGCAGAGAAAACGGATCCGTCCCCATTGACTTGCATTGGGGGTCATGCCGGATCCGTTTTGCTCTGCATCCCAGGACGGAAAGCAAACTACAACATGTTGCAGTTTGCTCTCCGGTCTGGGAACGCATTTTGGAGCATTCCGTTCTGTTCAGTTACGATTTGTCCTCATTGACAATGAATGGGTCAAAACTGAAGCGTTTTTTCCCCCGGTATTGAGCCCCTATGATGGATCTCAATACCGGAAAACTAAAACGCTAGTGTGAAAGTAGCCTTAGACAACCTCTGCAAACCAGCAGTGAATAGTACAGAACCGAAAAACTCTCCAAAATCTCACCAGAAAACAGACAGTAGACTTCATGGGCTTTATTATCTCATTTCTATGCCAGACCATGCCCCGTGGGGGTCGCCCGAGCCCTCCTCCATGCCGCCGGCCGGGTACATAATGAGCTCTTGGCAGTAATTAATTCTGCAAGAATCAGGTACTCATGTACGTCCACATTTCCGTGTCAGTGAAACGTCTGTGGAAAAAGGCGTACGTGTTTCATCCGTGAAGATGTCCGTGAAGGATCCGTGGTTGGTCCGTGTGTCCATTTTTGCCATCCGTGTGTCATGTGTAATTCACTGACGTTGCTCAGCTGAAAATTATTTGTCCTGTGTTTAGAGCCGCACCTGGTTTTGGCTCCAAATCACTGGTGGAAATCTCTGACCGAACACTGACGTGTGAATGAGGCATTATGGTGACGATATCCCTTTGTTATCTGAGGTATAGGAACCTGTTCTTTGGAAGATATATCAGCATTGTGTGACATACCAGACCATACTCCACCTTGCTGCTGTGGTCCACTTGCCGTCTATATCATTTCCTGTTATCTGCCTTATTGCTCTGTCTCTAATAAACGTAAGAATCTTCCCAAGAACAGTGATGGCCAGTTCGCATGCGAACATATGCGGGCTGCCATCTTTTTTCACAAGTCCGGCGAGGCACAGGTAAGCCCTTACCTGTGCCTGCGCCGCGAGCCTGTCTGAAAACAAATGCGGTCACCGGGAGCAGGCAGTTCCGAGAACAGCCCTATGAAGGCCCCCGGTGGCTGTTCTCGGAACTGCCTGCTCCCGCTGACCACACTTGTTTTCAGACCGGCTCGTGGCACAGGCACAGGTAAGGGCTTACCTGTGCCTCGCCGGACTTGTGAAAAAAGATGGCAGCCCGCATATGTTCGCGGGCGAACAATGCGAACTGGCCATCACTGCCCAAGAAGAATTTGTCTCAAGAATTTCGTAGTGCTGCGGACGGTTTCCAACAAGGCAGTCCCTCAAAAACTAGGATTTTTGGCAACTCTGCAAATACAATGCTCAACGACCGCTCCATTCATATGGAGGACCCTCCGTTGATCAGACACACATAGGATCCCAAAATATTGGGACAACCAATTTTTAGCATCCCCTAACCCTAAATCTTGAGACAATCTCTTTAAAGCATCCCCTATCCTTGAATCTTGGAGCTCCCTTGTGAAATACCTTAGGGATCCCAGATAAGGACTCAAGGTGAGAATACCTTACCGAATAATGTTGTGCAAATCCAGGCACAACACTAGGAAATGGCGTGGTCTCTCCTATACCGCCGGTTCGCCGGGATCCTCCAGATGGAATCCGGAATACACATAGGAACATGTTTGCTCAACAAGAAGCAGAAAAACAAAAGGGCCTGCTCTGCTATCTATAAAATGATTTATTAAACACTATAAACAAAAGGATAGCTACGCGTTTCAGTGGCGGATGGGGAGTCTTTAAAGATGGAGCCCGCCAAGTGCCATAGCAACTGGGTGGCTGCTGTTTCACGCAGCAGGCACCTGGAGCTAAAGTCTGCGATCGGCGGTAATACCGATCATGGACATTTAACCCCTCAGGCCATCTCAGAGGCCAAAAAAACCTGGAAGCGTCCGCTTGCTGGGCAGGAACGCCTCCCCCGGGCTGAGATTGGGTAAGGCATTCCAATGCAGTAATGAGCCTGTACTAGGCTTCTAGGCCTATTTCTTGTGTATAACAATTTAGGCCAGCAGGTGGCAGCACTGAATTGTAACATACCGATCTTTGTATATGGTAATGGATAAAAATTCCATTACGTTATACAGATTGCAATCTAATGATTGCATGTTGGAGTCCACTTGGGGGTCTTAAAAAAAAGGGTCTTACACAGCTCTGTAGATATAATTATAAAAATGTTATGGGGGCATATGAAATGGCAATGAAAAGAAAAAATTGTTTTCTCCAAAGTTTTTATTTTTTTCAGTATTAAAACACAAGAAAAACTATACAAATGTGGTATCGCCTTAATCGTACTTACCCAGAGAATGAAGAACGCAAGTTCTGTAAAAACAAAACCCATAAAACTGTGTCGGAATTGCATTTTTTTTCCAATTCCACCACATTTAGAATTTGTTTTCCAGCTTACCACTACATCATATGTAATATTGAATTGTTCCATTAGAAAGTACAACTTGTCTCACAAAACAGAAGTCCTCACACGGCTATGTGAACGGAAAAATTACAGCTTAAAGACGGCAGGGAGTAAAAAAACTAAAATGCAAAAAAAGAAAATTGCTGTCAGGAAGGGGTTAAAGCATTCCTAAATCTTGGGACATACCTTTTGTAGCATCCCCTGCCACACGGATGTCATCCGTATTTTGCGGATTCGCTTTTTGCAGACTGTAAAATGCATACGGCTGTGTGACTGTATACTAAATCTTAGGACAATCCCTTTAAGGCAAAACATTTACAAACTTAGACAACACTTTCTGAAGATTCTAATGGCAACATGTTGTAAGTTGCAATTCAAAAGTGGAGTTCTCTTTTAAGTGGAGATCTAAATTTAAAAACATGCATTTATTAATGGTTTCCAGCTCTTTAAATATGTAGCCAAGCAAAAATACAGATTACAGAAGTGGATAAACCGGACGAGCGGGAGGGAGCTGGAGGCTAATAGAGATATAATTATTTTTATCCTGTAATCAGACAATTAAAAAAAAAGTGTGACTCCGTCTGCAGGTATTTGTGCCCATTTCTGACGCAAGTAAACATATAGGAATTGAGCTACCTGTATTGAACTATTGTGATAGTTCAAGAAAGACATTAAAGGGGTTTTCCGAGACTTTTATACTGGATAGGTCATCAGTATCTGACTGGTGGGTCCGACACCTGGGATGTAGCTGGCCAGCTAAGACCTGTCCTAGGTTGATAACATAGCTTATATGTTCATACAGCTAAACCTGCCAATAACCTTAATACAGTTCCTATGTTTGTGTGTTAAAGACAAAAGCAGAGTTATTTACAGTGACTTCATGATTGGATGTCATCATGTAATAGTTATATTTTGTGTTCACTGAAGCAGAAAAATATAATATGCCTTTAAGATTCATTATATAATGTAAGGTAAGCTCAATGACACAGCAGAAATGACAGAAAGCATAGAGTTAAACTGTTGTTGCTGGGCAGGAGTCTAGACCAATCACAGCCAGCCTCACACACAGCTTGTGTGGGAAATTCCCCTAGCAGGATCTGTTGGAATCATTATTCACCAGAGAGAAGAGCTGAACAGACATTCACTCCACTAAGAGCTGTGTTTTATGGAAGCTGAGAGGCCAAAATAGGTATTTAAAACAGTTATATAATGTTCCTACTGTTAATATAGTGATTGGAACTGTATACTGAACCAGTTATATGTGTGTTTACTTACAGTTCCACCAATTGCAAACTACAAAGTTCACAATTCAAATTCCATATTGCAATCCAAATTGCATACAACCATACCAGATCATAGTCAACCAATCTGCAAATAGTTACTGCTAACTGCATAGTGCAAATTGCGACCAAATTCAGCAAGTAGAACTATTAGTTAGACCTCAGATATACCTCTCAGAGAGATCATAAAGTGCTTAAATAACTTAAAGTGAGAGTACAGATACTCAAGAGAGAAATATACCCACCATTTTATGTTGAATAACAAGATTGAACAGTTGAACCACCATCTTATGCATACCGCCATCTTGTGATATCTTTTCCACACGTGTCTTGTACATGGACTATCTGCTGCAGAGGCGGCAGTGTTATATATGAAGAAAAGTTTAAGTTAATAAAAAAGTTATTTGAAGCATTTGGTGTGCTCTTTAAACCTACTGTTTCCATAGAACAGTGCTAGAGGAATAACAGAGTAACAGACAGTCTGGTTAGACTAAAAAGTCAGAGATATCAAAATTCTTGTAATGCCACAGCGCAAAAGGCGCCTGCCACATGGGACCCCCACTGATCAGCTGTTTGAGAAGGTAAAGGCGCTCCTGTGAGCACCGCAGCCTTCTCTCATCTTTCCTAGGCCAGTGACGACATGTTCATCGGTCACGTGGCCTAGGAGCAGCTCAGTCCCATTCAAGTGAATAGGGCTGAGCGCAATACCAAGCATGGCCACGGTACAATGTATGGCGCTGTGCTTTGTGAGCTGTGATCGGCGGGGGTCCCAGGTGTTGGACCCCCGCTGATCAGATACTGATGACCTATCCTGAGGATAGGTCATCAGTATAAAAATCTCGGAAAACACCTTTAAAGGGATATCTGGCTTACAAAACTCATTTTCTGAACGTAGTAGAGAATTCTGAGTTAGGTCACGGGGTGTACTATACCTCCTAGGGGAGAGCCCCACAGCTGGCATAGTCATATAGAATCAGGCAATGCCCCCTGGGAAAAAAGGATATGCAGATGAGTTTTCTTCTGCTGTCTCTGTAGGGTCACCTAGTGGTGGTAGCTATCCGATAGGTAATGTCCGATCCTTTAACAGGCCTGGCAAACCAAGAGTCTTCCCCATAACGAAAAGGAGACCCATCTCCGGACACTTGTTTAGGAGTATTTGCCCCTCGTCAGTACAGGGAAGGAGGAATTTTTAGTTAATAGAGGAAGGTCCCTGTTGCAGGAGCCCCATTGAAGCATCACAGCCAAGAGCATCTCTTCCACTGGAAGACCTTTCCCATGTGTGCGTTATATAACCAGCCCATTGATTTCAATGAGAACAGTGTAATGCTTCATTTTCCCTGTGGTGGTGCTGTAGGGGAATGTCACGCCCTGCCCTGTGGGTGTTCTGAGGAGATCTGTCAGAACTGCTGCACGTGACTGGATCTGACAGTTTGCTTTGTTGTGGGTTTGAGCAGAATCCCACCTCCTTCCAGGTGTTGTTCTTTGGGTAATTGGTGAGGCTATTTATTCCTCCCTCTCCCTATAGCCTTTGTGGGTTATAGTTCTACCTTATGTGAGCTCTGGAAGTTTGGTGGATTGTCTGCTCCAACACATCTCTAGATAAGTCCTTTTCCCTTTTTCCTTCTGTGTCTGTTTTGACTAGGCCTCTAGGGAGACGCTAGCTTCTTCGGTTGTGGAAGGAGCTGGGTGTCTCTTTCCCTCTTCCCTACAGCTGAGGGTTTGGTTCAGTGTGTTTTAGTCTTAGGTACATGGGCATGTGCATATCTACCATCCAGATATGCACATGGGCATAGCAGCATAGGGAAACTGTTTTAGGGATTGCTAGAAAGTGACCCCTTTGTTCCCTAGCATTTGGGGGCTAGTCAGTTGTTTTGTTTGCTTTGCCGTGTTCTGTTTCCTTCCCATATCTTACCTACCGTGACTGGGAAATGAACACCTGCTTTTTGGTTTCCCAACAGATCGCTGTGGTTCCCAGTAGAAGGAAAACCTATGGTCCAGTCTCTTTAAAACAATTTGGGTAGGTCTTCGGCTGGGTTCTGATGCCGGAGCTGGTTCCAAAGTTTTATATGAGAGTGCTCATGGTAGTAAGACATGCATGAAAGCAGATATTATTTGTTGCATTAAAAGATCTTAAAGAGGTTGTCTCATGAAAATTTTTCTATATTCTTCAAACCAACACCTGGATCTGAATATTAAAAAATGAGTATAGCCACTGAATTATTCAATAAAATGTATCTTTATGGCGCCGCCTGCTGCTTGTTCTTTTCTTTATTTCTGTGTCCACCTTGCCTGAGGTGGTCGCACATGCTCATTTGCTTCCTTCAGCTGCTATTAGCCCTATCTACTGTTAGAAGCTGTGACAGTTACAGGGAGAGTGCTTCGGCAGCAAGGACATTCCCTCTGAGCTGTGATAGGGAGAGAGCTGCAGGAGCAAGGACGTGCCCCCTGAACTGTGTTAGGGAGGGAGCTGCAAAAGAAAGGTTGTGCCCCCTAATAGAAAGAGACCAGCAGAAGAAAGGACCTGCCTCCTGAGCTGTGACAGGGAGAGAGCTGGAACAAAGGACCCCCCCAGAGCTTTGATAGGGGAAGTTGTAGGAGAAAAGACGTGCCCCCTGAGCCGTCATAGGGAGAGAGCTACAGCAGAAAGGACACACACCCTGAGCTGTCATAGGGAGAGAGCTAGAGCAGAAAGGACACACACCCTGAGCTGTGATAGAGCTACAGCAAAGAGGACACCCTCCCAACCTTTTAAAGTGAGAGATCTGCAGCAGAAAGGACAGACCCCCGCAGAAAGGACACACCACAGAGCAATTGTAGCATTGAATGGGGAGATCTCTGGATCTATGTGAGGTACAGGGCTGGTTCTAGCTTTGTTAGAAAGAGATTGTCATGTACTACTACTAATAATAAGAATAATGACTTATAATTCTAAGTAAGTGTCCGGAGGGGTGAAATGAGCATAGCCCATAATGAGACATTACTAATCGTGTCTACAATCATAGCCATTACAGTTAGAACTGATGGCACCATGAGAAGTGACTGCTGCAGCCCAGAAGAGACACCTGGTCTGATGACATGAAATCATTTATGCTCAATGACAGTCACATTAGGATGGCCATATACACTCACCTAAAGAATTATTAGGAACACCTGTTCTATTTCTCATTAATGCTATTATCTAGTCAACCAATCACATGGCAGTTGCTTCAATGCATTTAGGGGGGTGGTCCTGGTCAAGACAATCTCCTGAACTCCAAACTGAATGTCAGAATGGGAAAGAAAGGTGATTTAAGCAATTTTGAGCGTGGCATGGTTGTTGGTGCCAGACGGGCCGATCTGAGTATTTCACAATCTGCTCAGTTAGGCCTCATGCACACGACCGTTGTGTGCACCCGTGGCCGTTGTGCCGTTTTCCGTTTTTTTTCGCGGACCCATTGACTTTCAATGGGTCCGTGGAAAAATCGGAAAATGCACCGTTTTGCAGCCGCATCCGTGATCCGTGTTTCCTGGCCGTGAAAAAAATATGACCTGTCCTATTTTTTTCACGGCCAACGGTTCACGGACCCATTCAAGTCAATGGGTCCGTGAAAGAACACGGATGCACACAAGATTGGCATCCGTGTCCGTGATCCGTGGCCGTAGGTTAGTTTTTATACAGACGGATCCGAAGATCCGTCTGCATAAAAGCTTTTTCATAGCTGAGTTTTCACTTCGTGAAAACTCAGAACCGACAGTATATTCTAACACAGAGGCGTTCCCATGGTGATGGGGACGCTTCAGGTTAGAATATACTAACAGAACTGTGTACATGACTGCCCCCTGCTGCCTGGAAGGTGCTGCCAGGCAGCAGGGGGCAGCCCCCCCCCTGTAGTTAACACATTGGTGGCCAGTGTGGCCGGCCCCCCCCTCCCTCCCCTGTAGTTAACTCATTGGTGGCCAGTGGGCCCCCCTCCCTCCCCTGTAGTTAACTCATTGGTGGCCAGTGCGGCCGGCCCCCCTCCCTCCCCTGTAGTTAACTCGTTGGTGGCCAGTGGGCCTTCTCCCCTCCCTCCCCCTCCTAATTAAAATCTCCCCCCTATCATTGGTGGCAGCGGAGTGTACCGATCGGAGTCCCAGTTTAATCGCTGGGGCTCCGATCGGTAACCATGGCAACCAGGACGCTACTGCAGTCCCGGTTGCCATGGTTACTTAGCAATTTGTAGAACCATTATACTTACCTGCGAGCTGCGATCTCTCCGTCCGGCCGGGAGCTTCTCCTACTGGTAAGTGACAGGTCCGGCCGGGAGCTCCTCCTACTGGTAAGTGACAGGTCATGTAACTTACCAGTAGGAGGAGCTCCCGGCCGGACCTGTCACTTACCAGTAGGAGGAGCTCCCGGCCGGACACAGAGATCGCAGCTCGCAGGTAAGTATAAAGGTTCTACAAATTGCTAAGTAACCATGGCAACCGGGACTGCAGTAGCGTCCTGGTTGCCATGGTTACCGATCGGAGCCCCAGCGATTAAACTGGGACTCCGATCGGTACACTCCGCTGCCACCAATTATAGGGGGGAGATTTTAATTAGGAGGGGGAGGGAGGGGAGAAGGCCCACTGGCCACCAACGAGTTAACTACAGGGGAGGGAGGGGGGGGCCCACTAGCCACCAACGAGTTAACTACAGGGGAGGGAGGGGGGCCGGCCGCACTGGCCACCAATGAGTTAACTACAGGGGGGGGGGCCCACTGGCCACCAATGAGTTAACTACAGGGGAGGGGGGGGGCCGGCCGCACTGGCCACCAATGAGTTAACTACAGGGGAGGGAGGGGGGGGCCGGCCACACTGGCCACCAATGTGTTAACTACAGGGGGGGGCAGTCATGTACACAGTTCTTTTAGTATATTCTAACCTGAACCGTCCCCATCACCATGGGAACGCCTCTGTGTTAGAATATACTGTCGGATTTGAGTTTCACGATGTAACTCAAATCTGACAGTATATTCTAACATAGAGGCGTTCCCCTGGTGATGGGGAAGCTTCAAGTTAAAATATACCATTGGATTGGAGAAAACTCCGATCCGATGGTATATTAACTCCTGACTTTACATTGAAAGTCAATGGGGGACGGATCCGTTTGAAATTGCACCATATTGTGTCAACGTCAAACGGATCCGTCCCCATTGACTTGCATTGTAATTCAGGACGGATCCGTTTGGCTCTGCACGGCCAGGCGGACACCAAAACGACTTTTTTTTCATGTCGGTGGATCCTCCAAAAATCAGGGAAGACCCACGGACGAAAAAACGGTCACGGATCACGGGAAAACGGAACCCCGTTTTGCGGACCGCCAAAAAATATGGTCGTGTGCATGAGGCCTTACTGGGGTTTTCACGCACAGCCATTTCTAGGGTTTACAAAGAATGGTGTGAAAAGGGAAAAACATCCAGTATGCGGCAGTCCTGTGGGCGAAAATGCCTTGTGGATGCTAGAGGTCAGAGGAGAATGGGCCGACTGATTCAAGCTGATAGAAGAGCAACGTTGACTGAAATAACCCCTCGTTACAACCGAGGTCTGCAGCAAAGCATTTGTGAAGCCACAACACGCACAACCTTGAGGCGGATGGGCTACAACAGCAGAAGACCCCACCGGGTACCACTCATCTCCACTACAAATAGGAAAAAGAGGCTACAATTTGCACGAGCTCACCAAAATTGGACTGTTGAAGACTGGAAAAATGTTGCCTGGTCTGATGAGTCTCGATTTCTGTTGAGACATTCAAATGGTAGAGTCCGAATTTGGCGTAAACAGAATGAGAACATGTATCCATCCTCTGATGGCTACTTCCAGCAGGATAATGCACCATGTCACAAAGCTCCAATCATTTCAAATTGGTTTCTTGAACATGACAATGAGTTCACTGTACTAAAATGGCCCCACAGTCACCAGATCTCAACCCAATAGAGCATCTTTGGGATGTGGTGGAACGGGAGCTTCGTGCCCTGGATGTGCATCCCTCAAATCTCCATCAACTGCAAGATGCTATCCTATCAATATGGGCCAACATTTCTAAAGAATGCTATCAGCACCTTGTTGAATCAATGCCACGTAGAATTAAGGCAGTTCTGAAGGCAAAAGGGGGTCCAACACCGTATTAGTATGGTGGTCCTAATAATTCTTTAGGTGAGTGTACAAAGAGAAGTGTCACCCACACCCCTCGTATCTGCCGTCACCCACTCCATGGAAGCCCTATCCACCCACACACACACAAATATTGGAAATTATAGTATAACCCAGGACATGTCCCAGTTTTTAACCTGACTTGTACCATTTCCTTACCTATCATCCCAGCCCTATTATGAGGCCCTGTCATGCAGGTTATACATGTCGGGTGGAGTGTGACACACATTTCATGTTGTGAGAACTACATAGAGCAGCAGCTCGTTACAATGTAGAAACCATACTGTGACACTGGTTACACTCTTTAGATAAAAGTTGGCCGAACTCACCTTTATTGTCAGGATCGGGGATGATCTTATGGGTATGGGCCCACGTGATAGTCCTCTGGTGACCAATGTTGGGGGAAAGAAGGATCGGGCATGTTAGATGGGTGCCATATTCTGGAGTCGTAATAATGTCGTTTTCATTATGCCAAAAGATGTTAGTGTGAAGTTTGGCCGGTGGGATTGAAGGAGCTGTTTGAGGTGAAGAGCCAGGTTGCATTGAGTTTTGGGGTGTAAGTGGCGGGGGATGCAGACTGTTATGGGCGCCTCATTTTCCTTTTGCTGTGGAACCTTCCATACATCAATATTGGGGCACACTTATCAATAGCGCAAGCTACATAATCCCTCTGATGCAACCCTCCTAGCAGCCACAATTAGGCCATCTCAGGCCCGTCACAAAAAGCTCAGCGCTAATAAGGTTAATCAATACAACACGCAGGGTGTAAGCTGCTGACTCCTGCTAATGGCTTCCTATGCATGATGTTAATTTGCTTAATTACCAATTGTATAAACAATAATTAATTGTAAATACTATGGGAAAGTAGAGTATAGGGAGGCAGGCTTCATCCTAATACATGTGCTATGCTCTGTGTGTAGATTCACATAGCAGAGCTGACACCATCCACTGTGTCCCACTTTGAAACTGAAATCTGTCTCTTTTTTGCTTAAAAATGTGTGATCCATAAGCTTCACTGCTCGCTAAGGGCTCTTTCACACTTGCGTTGTTCTGTTCCGGCATAGAGTTCCGTCGTCGGGGCGTCCATATCGTCCATGTAAAAGGGGCCTAAGATTGGCTCTTGTATCACCGTAATGTTACTTACCTCTATTATTATTATTTTTTACATTTTACATTATTGTTTTGTATATTTAATGTTTATTTCTTTCATTCATTCACATTTCTTTCATTTGATTTGCGTAAGATTTTTTTTACCCTTCTATCTGCACGAAAGTATTTTTTACATGTTAGTAAGTGAATTATTAAAAACTGTTTAAAAAAAGCCTGTGAGTACAACTCCAGAGTGCCTGCCAGTGCTGCCTCCTGTACTGTGCTCCAGCTGCATCTATTATGTGCCTCATCAGTCTGTGAGTGCTACTGGAGAGTGCCTGCCAGTGCTGCCTGCTGTTAGTTCATGGGGTATTTTTATAGAGCAGATTCTTACGGACGCGGCGATACCTAATATGTCTACTTTTAATTTATTTATGTTTTACACTATATTATCTTTTTATAAAAAAAAAAACATTTTAGTATCTCCATAGCCTAAGAGTAATTTTTTTTTTAGTTCTTAGCCGATTATCTTAGATAGGGACTCATTTTTTGCGGAATGAGAGGACGGTTTTATTGGCACTATTTTCGGGGGCATATGACTTTTTGATCGCTTGCTATTACAATTTTTGTGATGTAAGGTGACAAAAAAACGTACGGGTCACGACGCGGGTGACAAAAGGAAAGTGGGGTCATCCTTGTCCTCACTGGGGCTCTCGGACCCGGAGGCAAGCTGGGCGTATGCCTCCTCGGCCGAGAACACCCGGCGAGCCATAGGGGAGTGTGTGTCTGCGTGATAAACTTTATTTGGTGTGCGTGTGTGTGGGGGCACGGGTGTTCGCGAACTTACCCTAAAACAGACAAAAAAATAATAATAAATAAAAAAAAAAAGGCCAAAAAATGTGAAAAACAATTAAAAAAAAATTCAAACTCGCTGATCAACCGTCCGAAGTTGATCAGCGGTGGGGTGTGCGATGCGCTAACAGTGGACGGACGCTAAGAGTGCCGGCCACAGTCAGCGTACGCAAAAAAATAAAAATAAAATGCTTGCGCCCCAAAAAAAGTTGTGGGGGGGAGGGGGGCAAGCTGCAGCACACCTGAGGGATCTAGGGTCAGGGTTAAAAACATGGGGTGGAAAGTGGGCGGGGTTTCATCAAATCAAGCGCGCAATATCTCGGAAACCAAAGCGGCACAAACGTTCATTTTTGCAGCACAAACCAGCACAAACGCAGCACAAACGAATGGTGTATTTCTTTTTGAAATTTAAGAACATGGAGTGGAAAGTGGGCGGGGTTTCATCAAATCAAGCGCGCAATATCTCGGAAACCAAAGTGGCGCAAACGTTTATTTTTGCGGCACAAGCCAGCACAAACGAATGGTGTATTTCTTTTTGACATTTAAGAACATTTAAGAACATGGGGTGGAAAGTGGGCGAGGCTTCATAAAAATCTAACGCGCAATATCTCAGGAACCAAACCGGCACAAACGTTCATTTTTGCGGCACAAACCAGCACAAATGCAGCACAAACGAATGGTGTATTTATTTTTGAAATTTAAGAACATGGGGTGCCAACTTCACATAGGTCACATTGTTACACTATTATTCATTAAAAGGGGTTGTCCAGAATCTTTAATTATTTTGCATATAGAAAATTGTGATATATGCAACATTCCCTGCCATTTGCCAAATTTTTGTAAATCCCAAGGGAACCTTTTAATTTTGCATTAAATGGATACAATAGGATTATCAGATATTCTACAGTAGATTATTAGACAGTCAAACAAAATTATATATACCGCAAGCCCCAGAGGAGTGGAAGCAGAAGATGAGAATGGTATTGGTTCTGGCTGCAAGAGTTATTCACAGTGGCAATTCTCACACCGATACTCCCTAGCGCCAGGGCAGTGACAGGAGGGCACACCCTTTCTTCCCTCGGGGTACACCCTGATGTTGGGGCTCCTGCTTGATGGTAGTTGGGTTTCTCTTAGATGTTCTGTGTTGTACAGGTGCAAGGAAGGAAATGTAGGTGCTGTGGCCGGCAAATGGTGCTGGAGTCAGTAACCTGACCAGATAAATCTCTCTTTACTGAAGTGAAGAATGGGAGTTGTAGTAGATCCAACAATATCAAAACTGTTACAAACAATTGACAGTGCAGATCTTCCCAGATAGCAATGTATGGATATAGGCCAGTATGGGGATTGTAGTACTCCTAAGGCTGGCAATATTATTCTCTTAATGGTGTCTGTAATTCCCAGCTAAGGGGTACAGGAGTAAGATACGGCTGGCTAGACCATGTCCAAGTGTGAAGGGTGTCTTATAATGTGTCCCTTTCACTGCAGTAAAGTCTCTATCAGCCTTAACCAGTAAATACCTTACTGACTGTCTCCAGTGCTCGGCCCTGCAGATTCTGAACATTTTAGTTCTTTCCTTTTCCTGGAGTACTGTGAAGTAAAGATAGGTTTCTCTTTGTGGATCTCTCATAGGTAGTGATTCTCTGGGATGGAGACCTAGTCCTTTGAGGAGTGAGCACATACAACTTCTCTCACTTCCTCAGCTAACACAATAGGGGCCAGGGGTGGACTAGGAACTTAAAGTGGCCATGGAAAAAAAATCTAAAAGTGGCCCCATGTTGTAGGTGGGCCCAAATTCACAGAAGCACAAAAGGCGGGGCCAGCGATATCTTAGTGCAGCACAATATACCGCCCCATCAGAACCAAATACTACAGGTCAGCATAAAATACTGCCTGAAGAACCAAATATCACAGAGCAATATACTACCGCCTCAGCTGCAGTATACAACTGTGAGGATGGCAATACAGTTGAATTCAGAGGGGCATCTGCCAGCTAGGTGCATAAGTACTTGATGCTGAGAATGTCTGATTGTTATGCACCTGGCTGGCGGCCATGAGAAGGGCAGGGGTGTCCCCCTGGGCATCGGCACACCAGGAAATTTAACTGTAGGGTCTATGGCCTGTCCGCCACTGCTAGGGGAAGAGTCAGGATTATTAACCCCGACTGATCCATACAAAACTATTCTGGTGCATTACAAGGCATTAACATAAAGTTATGAACAGTTTGCAAGTACCCTATTCTAGCGTACTGCATATAAAGCTCACTTGCACAGATGTATGTGGTAGCTTTTGGGGCCCAATGCAAAATCTGCATCAGGTCCACCATCCACCATGTGCCATTTACAATACTGGAGTCTTCTCCTATGAGCCCTCTCAAGCACAGAGGCCTTGGTGCGACAGCTATCTCTATACTCCATGGACAGGGTGCAAGGAAATAAAAAATAGTATTTTGGCACAAAATCTTTATTACTTTTGATTTGAAATTTGTTACATTTCCTAATTGTTTCTCTCCTGTTTCAACTTTTGATCATTTGCAAATAGTCTTGGCCATTAGAATGCATAGTAAACCCAGGGCCGTCTTTAACAAGGGGCAAAAGGGGCAGTTGCCCCGGGCCCAGTTGCTCCTGGGGGGCCCAAGGCAGCTGCCTCTTGAGCCCTGCTAGCCACTGCCCCGGGTGTCAGGCTGTCAGCTACACAGGGGGTGCTGCCATGCCTGCCGGCACTCCAGGCAGCGTACTGTGAGAGCTGTAATTCTCTAGGACCTTAGATTACATCATCACCATGTGACCAGTAACCTAGCAATATTACTTGTCACATGGCTATGAGGTCATCAAAGGTCCTACCAGGAGTGTTGCTGTAGAAGTTTGCCTTAACTGTGGAGCTTTTTTTGTGAAGATTACATCAGAAAAAGGTGACAGGGGCTGTTATGCTAATATACTGTAAACTACTGTATAGTGGGCTGCTGTATACTGTGGGGGCTGTATACCATGGGGGGCCTGTATACTGTGGGGGCCTGTATACTGTTTACTGTGGGTGCTGTATATTGTGGAGTGCTATACTGCTGTACTGTATAGTGTAGGGGGCTGTATACTGTATACTGTGGGTGCTGTATATTGTGGAGTGCTATACTGCTGTACTGTATACTGTGGGGGGCTGTATACTGTGGGGTGCTATACTGCTGTACTGTATACTGTGGGGGGCTGTATACTGTGGGGGGCTGTATGCTGTATACTGTGGGTGCTGTATATTGTGGAGTGCTGTACTGTATACTGTGGGGGGCTGTATACTGTGGGGGGCTGTATAATGTATACTGTGGGTGCTGTATATTGTGGAGTGCTATACTGCTGTACTGTATAGTGTGGGTGCTGTATACTGTTGGTGCTGTATATTGTGGAGTGCTATACTGCTGTACTGTATACTGTGGGGGGCTGTATACTGTGGGAAGCTGTATACTGTGGGTGCTGTATATTGTGGAGTGCTATACTGCTGTACTGTATACTGTGGGGGGCTGTATACTGTGGGTGCTGTATATTGTGGAGTGCTTTACTGCTGTACTGTATAGTGTGGGGGGCTGTATACTGTATACTGTGGGTGCGGTATATTGTGGAGTGCTATACTGCTGTACTGTATACTCTGGGGGACTGTATACTGTGTGGGTGCTGTATATTGTGGAGTGCTATACTGCTGTACTGTATACTGTGGGGGGCTGTATACTGTGGGGGGCTGTATACTGTGGGTGCTGTATATTGTGGAGTGCTATACTGCTGTACTGTATACTGTGGGGGCTGTATATTGTGGAGTGCTATACTGCTGTACTGTATAGTGTGGGGGGCTGTATACTGTATACTCTGGGTGCTGTATATTGTGGAGTGCTATACTGCTATACTGTATACTGTGGGGGGCTGTATACTGTGGGGAGCTGTGTACTGTATACTGTGGGTGCTGTATATTGTGGAGTGCTATACTGCTGTACTGTATACTGTGGGGGGCTGTATACTGTGGGTGCTGTATATTGTGGAGTGCTATACTGCTGTACTGTATACTGTGGGGGGCTGTATACTGTGGGGGCTGTATACTGTGGGTGCTGTATATTGTGGAGTGCTATACTGCTGTACTGTATAGTGTGGGGTGCTGTATCGTGTATAGTGTGGGGTGCTGTATACGGTGAGGTGCTATACTGCACTACTGTATACTGTGAGGTGTTGTATACTGTGGGGTGCTGTATACTGTGGGCTGCTATACTGCTCTACTATATACTGTGGGGTACTGTATAGTGTGGGGTGCTATACTGCATAATGTGTGGTGCTGTATACTATAGGGTGCTATACTGCATACTGTGGGGTGCTGGGGTGCACTGTAACACTAGGGTGAGCCGAGCCCTGGTCTCCTTCCTGCAGAGCGGTGCCCACTCCCAGCCTGAGCCCAGCTGCCCAGAGCACTGATCCTGAGCCGCTGGAGTCTTCAGAACTGGAAGTATTTACAGTTATTCACTGTACTCTACCAGATGTGTGGATTTTTTGTGTGTGTGTTGTGGTGGAGGGCGTGATTGCCTGCTAAGGTGTGGGAAGGTGGGATCCAGGGGGCCCAAGTAAATTTTTGCCCAGGGTCCAATCAATATTAAAGACGGCCCTGAGTAAACCCAGAGGCAGTCTCGCTGCAGGGCTCTATCTATCCGTAGCACAAACACTGTCCTTTTTTTATGGTGCCATACTGTATAATTAGGATGTTTATTAGCTGCAGCATTTTGCATACCTGAGCCGAAGGGAGGTGCAAGTGACACCAGTGCTGTATAAATGTCATGCTTAATAGCTTCAAAGAACACACTTGTCATCATGGCGGGCAGATGTTTGTATAGTGCTCACTACCAGAACACTGGACAAAAAGCCGGAGATGGTCAGGTAATGATCTTCATCTTCTACACCCATTTAAAACAGAATATGAGGAGGCTGGGGCTACATGGTGACAGGTTTGTGCAGCTTAAGTTCCTCAGGACTTTGCAATTGGACTGTGAAAAAGTAGCCTTACTGTAGAAAGTTGGAGTTGGCTTGCATTGCAGTCTATGACGGAGAAGTTGCGTGCAACTTGTTACCTGCAACCAAAAATCCAAGTTCTGTTGTGACGCGGTTGAGCTGTGTCAGGGGTCACAATGAGACCCCATTGGCAATGACTAGATACAATGTCGCAAATTGAATGTTTCTGTGTAGCTCTAGCCTATGTGAAACTACATTTAGAAAAACCTCTTTTGAGATGACCACCCATGATTAATTGATCTTTCTGTGATAGCTTTCAAAATCCCTTGACATATTGGCCTTCTTCTTTGAGATGACCACCCCGATCTAGACCAGCTCTTTTGTTGATACATTTTCTAATCACTAGTCTTGTTGAACCCCTTATTTGAAATGGCCACCCCTGATCTAGACCAAATCATTCGCTCATACATTTTTTAATAACTTGCCATATTGGACCTCATCTTTGAAATGATCACCCCTGATCCAGATCAGATTTTTCAGTCATACATTTACTAATTACTAGACATATTGGAGCTCTTCTTTAAGATGGCCATCCCTGACCTAGACCAGCTCTTTCAGAGATAATTTTTTTTTATTTACTAGCCTTGTTGGACCTCTTCTTTGATATGGCCACCCTTGATCTAGACCAAATCATTCGCTCATACATTTTGTAATCACTTGCCATATTGGACCTCATCTTTGAGATGATCACCCCTGATCCAGATGAGATCTTGCAGTCATACATTTACTAATTACTGAACATATTGGACCTCTTCTTTTGAGATGGCCATCCCTGACCTAGACCAGATCTTTCGGTGATACATTTTATAATGAGTAGGCATATTGGAACTCTTCTTTGAGTTGGCTACCCCTCTTGTTGACATTTTTCACAGTTTTTCTTTGGAGTAAACATGTTAAAAAGGTTTTAAACTACTTTATGAAGTAAAAAATGGTCTTTTAGAAGGGTGGTTCTCTTAAAGAAGAGGGTTAATATACATAAGATATAAGGGAATCACAATCCCTGGTCTTTATCAGGGGTGGTCCTCTTAAAAACATGGTCCTTCGCGAGGTTACACTCTATATAACCATCATTTATTGTTTTCTCTTACATAACCACCTAATTATCATCTCTATTGGCTGCTAATCCTCACTCACTTCAGACTAGGACATCTTGTTTATGTACTTGGTGTTATTATATTGCAGTGCAATATTTAATTAAGGTTCTTAGGTTGGCATTACATGTAGCTATCTAAACTACTTTAGTAATTTCAGATTCAAGCATAAAAATTACAACCTGTGGCCCTCCAGCTGTTGTAAAACTACAACTCCCACCATGCCCTGCTGTAGGCTGTCCAGGCATGCTGGGAGTTGTAGTTTTGCAACAGTAGAGGGCTGGGCATCCCTGATGTAAATGGTCAAAATGGTTTGGTCCATTAGATCCAATCATTATCTGACCTACATATGAGTGTTATTGTAAATGACTGGTGGATGTCCACCACCGCAACCCAAGAAAAGGCTGTTTGTAGTCACAGTTGTCCAGATGTATGATACATGTGTGATTTAGTCATGTAACACATGATGGTCTCACCCTTGAAAAAGCCTTTAGAAAGGTTTTGTATTGGCCACATTGAGCTGCATATTTGCGATTGCCTGATTTTTCTCCTTTAGGCCAGCCATATACACAAGACTGGATCAAGATTGGTGGAGGAACCTGGGCACAAAAATTTAGATGACCCAAATTTTAACTGACCCATCTATCCCAGCCACATTTAGGTTACATTATGTGCATGGCCCTCTCTACTAAAGTCTTGAGAGTTACAGAGACAGCTGAGTCTGAGAACTTTCCAAATAGATCCCAATAATTGGCCTGTGTAAAGGTACTGTTGATCACCCAACCAATAAGCAAAGTGAACGGGGGATGAACGATCATAATAGCGATCATTCACACCCCCCCCCCCCCCCCCCCGTTTACTTTCCACTGGACTGTGTGAAAGGCACTTTGAATGAGCACCGAACATCTGCTCTATTACTGGCCGGTAACAGCTCATGTAAGAGGACACTAAAGCTGTATGTAGAAGACAGGGGCAGTTTGGGAACTTAAAGTGGTCCTGGAAAAAGACCTAAAAGTGTCCCCAAGTTGTAGGCTGGTCCAAACTCAACACAAGTAGGCTTGGCCAATACATGTAGGCATGGGCAACAAAGTAGTCGGGGCCAGAAATACTGTAATGCAGACCAAAATACTGCCCAGAACCAAATATCACAGTGCAGCACAAAAATACTGCTGACCGCGCAACAGTATGAAGCTGTATCATCATCCTGAGGACGGCAATACAGTTGAATTCAGGAGGGCACCTGCGGTTGCTGGCCTGGTGCATAAGTGTCTGATGCTACTACATTAATTAATGCTTAGAGCATCATATCTTCATGGACCTGGCTGGCTACCATGAGGAGGTCTTGGGTGGCCCCCTGGGAAATTTCCCTGCAGGTTCTATGGTCAGTCCACCCTGGTAGAAGTCTGTGCCTTATCATTTGGTAGGGACTCAAGAGCAACATCTGCATGGAGCTTGTCTTTATGATGTCCAACTTGCCATAGCCTTATATCCAAATTTAGGGAGGGTCAAGATGGCTGGTCAAACAAGGTCATCATATGCCACCATTCATTTATCATGTCTCAGATCTAAAATGAAGCACCTTTTTGATTTGCTATTTTTGAAGCTGTTTTTGTATTTGTAGGATTCTGAGGACAAATTTATTTGCGTATAAAAGTGATGTGTTAAACTTCAGGCAGATTACATGGGAGTTGTCAACCAGCCCTGCAATTAATTGGAATGATTTATACTACTTTGTAATTTTTAGAGCCATCAACGGTCTCACCCATGCTTCCTAGAAATGTTAACAATCCAGGGAAGTGCTATGATGCAGCAAAGAAACATTTAGTGTTAAATTAGGTTAATCTATATTGCTGAGCCCGTCTGCCAAGCATGCTCACTAGTGTTCCATATGGGTCATTTTATTCCTACCGCAGCTGTGTCATGCTCCGCCCCCTCACACCTGGCACTAAGCATAACACAGTGCTTCAGTTTTGCCTTGAGTACTCCTCTATAGGAAATATGTACAGTCGTGGCCAAAAGTTTTGAGAATGACAAAAATATGAGTTTTCACAAAGTTTGCTGCTAAACTGCTTTTAGATCTTTGTTTCAGTTGTTTCTGTGATGTAGTGAAATATAATTACACGCACTTCGTACGTTTCAAAGGCTTTTATCGACAATTACATGACATTTATGCAAAGAGTCAGTATTTGCAGTGTTGGCCCTTCTTTTTCAGGACCTCTGCAATCCGACTGGGCATGCTCTCAATCAACTTCTGGGCCAATTCCTGACTGATAGCAACCCATTCTTTCATAATCACTTCTTGGAGTTTGTCAGAATTAGTGGGTTTTTGTTTGTCCACCCGCCTCTTGAGGATTGACCACAAGTTCTCAATGGGATTAAGATCTGGGGAGTTTCCAGGCCATGGACCCAAAATGTCAACGTTTCGGTCCCCGAGCCACTTAGTTATCACTTTTGCCTTATGGCACGGTGCTCCATCGTGCTGGAAATGCATTGTTCTTCACCAAACTGTTGTTGGATTGTTGGAAGAAGTTGCTGTTGGAGGGTGTTTTGGTACCATTCTTTATTCATGGCTGTGTTTTTGGGCAAAATTGTGAGTGAGCCCACTCCCTTGGATGAGAAGCAACCCCACAAATGAATGGTCTCAGGATGCTTTACTGTTGGCATGACACAGGACTGATGGTAGCGCTCACCTTTTCTTCTCCGGACAAGCCTTTTTCCAGATGCCCCAAACAATCGGAAAGAGGCTTCATCGGAGAATATGACTTTGCCCCAGTCCTCAGCAGTCCATTCACCATATCTGTCCCTGATGTTTTTTTTTGGAGAGAAGTGGCTTCTTTGCTGCCCTTCTTGACACCAGGCCATCTTCCAAAAGTCTTCGCCTCACTGTGCGTGCAGATGCGCTCACACCTGCCTGCTGCCATTCCTGAGCAAGCTCTGCACTGGTGGCACTCCGATCCCGCAGCTGAATCCTCTTTAGGAGACGATCCTGGCTCTTGCTGGACTTTCTTGGACGCCCTGAAGCCTTCTTAACAAGAATTGAACCTCTTTCCTTGAAGTTCTTGATGATCCTATAAATTGTTGATTGAGGTGAAATCTTAGTAGCCACAATATCCTTGCCTGTGAAGCCATTTTTATGCAACACAATGATGGCTGCACGCGTTTCTTTGCAGGTCACCATGGTTAACAATGGAAGAACAATGATTTCAAGCATCACCCTCCTTTTAACATGTCAAGTCTACTATTTTAACCCAATCAGCCTGACATAATGATCTCCAGCCTTGTGCTCGTCAACATTCTCACCTGAGTTAACAAGACGATTACTGAAATGATCTCAGCAGGTCCTTTAATGACAGCAATGAAATGCAGTGGAAAGGTTTTTTTGGGATTAAGTTAATTTTCATGGCAAAGAAGGACTATGCAATTCATCTGATCACTCTTCATAACATTCTGGAGTATATGCAAATTTCTATTCTAAAAACTTAAGCAGCAACTTTTCCAATTTTCAATATTTATGTAATTCTCAAAACTTTTGGCCACGACTGTATACAGGAAGTAAATCACGTATACAATATACTGTTGGATTAAGTTTTTATGGTACATTTATTAAGACTGGCGTTTTAGACTCTGGTCTTAATAAGAACCTGCACTGGCGGTGGATCCGCCGGAGTTATGAAGAGGTCCACCGCCGCTTCTAAATGTAAGACAGCTTCCTTGCTGTCTTACATTTAGACCATTTTCTATGCCTAAAGCCTCTTGCACACAAACGTATTTTTATTCTGTTTCCGTTCCCCTTTTTTTTGCGGACCGTATACAGAACTATTCATTTCAATGGGTCCGCAAAAAAAACAGAAGGTACTCCGTGTGCATTCCGTTTCCGTATTTCCGTTCCACAAAAAAATAGAACATGTCCTATTATTGTCCGCATTACGGACAAGGATAGGACTGTTCTATTAGGGTCCATTCACACGTCCGTAAGTGTTTTGCGGATCCGCAAATTGCGGATCCGCAAAACACGGACACCTGCAATGTGCTATCCGCAATTTGCGGATCCGCACATCACAGACACTATATCAGAAAATGCCTTTTCTGGTCCGCAATTGCGGACAAGAATAGGACATGTTCTATTTTTTCCAGGAACTAAATTGCGGATCCCGAAAAAACGGATGCGGATCCCAAAAATGCGGATGCGGATCCAGGAAATGTGGATTTGCATCCGTTCCAGCCCCATTGAAAGTGAATGGGTCCGCAAATTGCGGAACGAATGCGGACCCAAATTACGGACGTGTGAATGGACCCTTAGGGGCCAGCTGTTCCGTTCCGCAAAATATGGAATGCACACGGACATCATCCGTATTTTTTGCGGATCCATTTTTTACGGATTGCAAAATATATACAGTACAGACCAAAAGTTTGGACACACCTTCTCATTCAAAGAGTTTTCTTTATTTTCATGACTATGAAGGCATCAAAACTATGAATTAACACATGTGGAATTATATACATAACAAACAATTGTGAAACAACTGAAAATATGTCATATTCTAGGTTCTTCAAAGTAGCCACCTTTTGCTTTGATTACTGCTTTGCACACTCTTGGCATTCTCTTGATGAGCTTCAAGAGGTAGTCCCCTGAAATGGTCTTCCAACAGTCTTGAAGGAGTTCCCAGAGATGCTTAGCACTTGTTGGCCCTTTTGCCTTCACTCTGCGGTCCAGCTCACCCCAAACCATCTCGATTGGGTTCAGGTCCGGTGACTGTGGAGGCCAGGTCATCTGGCGCAGCACCCCATCACTCTCCTTCATGGTCAAATAGCCATTACTTTCAAAGTTTTCCCAATTTTTCAGCTGACTGACTGACCTTCATTTCTTAAAGTAATGATGGCCACTCGTTTTTCTTTACTTAGCTGCTTTTTTCTTGCCATAATACAAATTCTAACAGTCTATTTAGTAGGACTATCAGCTGTGTATCCACCTGACTTCTCCTCAACGCAACTGATGGTCCCAACCCCATTTATAAGGCAAGAAATCCCACTTATTAAACCTGACAGGGCACACCTGTGAAGTGAAAATCATTTCAGGGGACTACCTCTTGAAGCTCATCAAGAGAATGCCAAGAGTGTGCAAAGCAGTAATCAAAGCAAAAGGGGGCTACTTTGAAGAACCTAGAATATGACATATTTTCAGTTGTTTCACACTTGTTTGTTATGTATATAATTCCACATGTGTTAATTCATAGTTTTGATGCCTTCATAGTCATGAAAATAAAGAAAACTCTTTGAATGAGAAGGTGTGTCCAAACTTTTGGTCTGTACTGTACGTCGTGTGCAAGTGGACTAAAACAGACGTAGATAATGATAAATGAGACGGGCCTGCCAGCCTGTCAGCTTTTTAGACCTGGCGTGAGCAGGGAAAAGTCGCAGATTGTGGTGCAAAGGACCCTTTGCGCCGCCAGAAAAACTCCTAATATAGGCGTATTTCTGTTTAATAAATGACCCCCATAGTTTTTAAAATATGTAGATTTTTCTTTTAATTGTCCATGTCCCAATCCATATTTTTTTTAAAAATAAAATGCAATTTTCACTCTGATCAGTGAGCCTCATCATAGTCTGACACTTCCTGTTCTGCAGAGGTCACTTCTCAGCAGTCATCTCAATATCATCACAAGTAGGATTACAATGAAATGCAATATATATATATATATATATAGCACAGGATCCCCTTTCACAATAGCTGACGGTCACAGCTCATTTTCTCCCCCTCCCTGCACAATAACCTCTGCACAGGTCACAGAGCATGCCCACAACACTCTTCTATAAAAAGTCATCTCCAGATTTCCGATTCCTATGGTCCATGTTGTAAAGCACATCTCTGAATACTGTTAACAGCAACTCAGGCACGATGGCCGTCCCCATAATCATATACAGAACATAGAATGAAAAAAAATCTAGACAAAAAAATAAATACATGTTTTAATTAATAAAATAAAAGTATATGTGAGATATTCTCCTATTCAGTGAAGGGGGACTTGACGGACCCCCACTGATCGTGCAGCAGCACCCAATCATGGCCCACCCGAGTGATGTCAGTGTGACCTAGGTTATATTACTACTACTAATAATACTTTATTTGCCCCATCCCCCTATTACTTCCTGTCACCATTATTACTTTTTTCCCATTACAACAACATTCCAGCTTTCCGTTCTTTCTCCATAGCCCGAGCTTCTGACAACAGCGTCCGGGATTCCCATTGGAGATAAAACCAGTTCGCTGACAGTGGGCCCTCGAGGGCCACTGCTCCTCCAGGATTCAGTATTCATTGAAGAATTAGCTCACTTTGTCCGGGAACGTATTCCAGAGCGGGTGGTACACGCTCGCGGTGCTGGTAAGAAAGTCGGACAGGATGCTATGGGTTATATAAGACTAAAAATCTCTTTCTGTAACAATTCTTGCACCAATTTGAGTGATTCAATGTCCTTTCTGCTATACGGCTGCTTTCAAAATTCTGCTGGTCGCCCATGGAAACTGACATCGGTTTAGCTCCACCCTGCTGTCAGACATGTGACCTAACTATGTAACTGTCATCTAAGCCCCCACCATGCTCTGCTTTCTGGAACCCAGCACCATTTGGAATTTAGATTCGGATGTGAACGGAGAAGACATTCATGCATCTCAGTGTAGTAGTTACGCAAAGCAGAGCAGTATTTAACGTCATTTATGGTGTGCGGCAAATTGTGACCCCAAAAAGTGGAATTTTCCTTCAAAGGGCATCTGTCAGCAGTTTTGTACCTATGACACTGGCTGACCTGGTACATGTGCACTTGGCAGCTGAAGGCGTCTGTGTTGGTCCCATGTTCATATGTGCCCGCAGTGCTGAGAAAAATTATGTTTTAATATATGCAAATGAGCCTCTAGGAGCAACGGGGGCGTTGCCATTACACCTAGAGGCTCTGCTCTCTCTGCAACTGCCGCTCCCTCTCCACTTTGATTGACAGGACCAAGCAGTGAAAATGTCCTCACACCTTGGCCCTGTAAATAAAAGTGCATAGGGAGCAGGAGCTGCAGAAAAAGCAGAGCCTCTAGGTGTAATGGTAACGCCCCCGTTGCTCCTGGAAGCTCATTTGCATATAATAAAACATAATTTTTCTCAGCAATCCGGACACATATGAACATGGGACCAACACAGACGCCTTCAGCTGCCAAGAGCACATGTAACAGGTCAACAGATGCCCTTTAACATTGTGATTCTGCTAAATTAATGTTCTACTTTGTAAATTGGATTATCAGATTTTTCTTCTTCATTTATATTCCAGGTGCTTTTGGTTCTTTTGAAGTCACTCATGATATCACCAAGTATTGCAAAGCCAAAGTGTTTGAGCATGTTGGGAAGACGACGCCAGTAGCTGTCAGGTTCTCTACTACAAGTAAGCCGTAAGCTCTGTTAGAGCAGCAGTTTATGCTCCAGAGCTGTACTCTCTACTATATAACTGGTAACAGAAAGTTGTAACTACTGTCAGTTAGAGAAGAGCAAAGTTTTGAAAAATTCCGAAGTTCAAGAAGAAATTTGATTAGTTCCGAATTAATTTGTCACGAACCGTGATAAATCAGGTATACCCAGCCCAATCATATTCTTCCCACTTGATAGGCCAATCTTAGTGTGAACCCCTGGAAGATTAAACTGCAGGGAGAGTGCAGGGAGAGTGGAGGAGACTGCTGAACTACAGACTCTGCTACAATTTATCGCCATGTACATAACTGTGCAGTGCACCAATATTCAAGTAGTGGCCCCATGACAGAGTGGGGCTGGTGGAAGATCACAGTAGTAGCACAACCCAACAACCGCAGTGTGACAGCAAGGCCCAGTGGCATGCATATCCTTGCAAAAATGTAACATGTACATATCAGTAGGCCAAGAAGCTCCATTATAGGAATGGCAGTAGAGGCAGCAGGCGGGTGGCAGCATCAGAATGGTAGCAGCAGCACACGGCCGGATGTAAAGGCCCATTTTGCTGAATATTCTGGTGTCGCAACACACTACAGTATGATCATTAGTGGGAGATTGATCTATTCTGTTGCATCAGGCACTGGTGTCCGGAAATTCTGGTTGATCCACGTCTGATTCAACTTTATGAAGTTTCTCAACATTTTGGGAGGACAGGCGAGTTCCCTTTGGGGTACCTATGCCCCCCAAATGTCGGCTTGGGACTCTCCACTTTGGGTGGGCACAAGACATCGGTTTTCTGAAATGTGCAAAGTCAATAACATGGAAAGGAAGGGACTGTAGTACCTTGGCCAGGTGCACGTTCAGCTTCTGCGCTGTTGGATGAAGGCTGTGTACCTCTGCCATGTTTGGCTCCAGATCTCCCACTGCTTCCACCCTGCTGTCTCACGGGCACCCTGCTACCCTTTCCCCCTGATGATGATAATGATGCCTCTTCTTCACCCGGCTCCCACATGCGATCGGCTACATCATCATCTACATAGGTTTGCAAGTCACTTGTGTCACCCTCACCTGTCTCTTGCGCACTTGCCTGACCTCTCTCTCGCAACATGTCCTCCCACCCAACTGTCATCATCAGTAGTTGCACGCCTAAAGGAGTCCGCAGCGGACCTCTCTTCCAAGTCTGGGCTGGCCTGTAACTGCTGACTGTCCCCACAAAGGAGCAGAGCCGGCGGCTATCATTACTTGGCTAGCCAAAGGAGTAGCAAAAGCAAGAGGCAGGTTTAGGACAGGTGAGTGGCAGTTCCTGGTCCATGCCAACTAAGCGTGGTGTCAGAGGAGCCCACAGATTCCTGGCTGTGTGTATCTGTTGTTATTTGAGATGATTGTGGAGTTTGAGTCAACCATTCCAATACAGCTGGCTTGTTGGTCAAAGCACGACCGCTGGATGACAGTGACAGCTCTGGACCTGTTACTGCAGCTTCTACCACCCCCCTTCTTCTGCTGCTACTTGTGCTGGCCACAGAATCATTTTTGCCACTGTCCGTTCCTTTGGAGGGTCCAGGCATCTGTCTGTTGGCCGTAGTGTATAACAACTGTATCATTAACAGATCGGATTAGCTTTGAATGTCCGTGCGCTGCACAGTGATGCACACGGCGATACAGTATATATTACACCTGAATTTAATAATGACGTACAGTAGCTGTTTCACTAACAGAATGGATTAGCTATGAACGCAGGTATACTGCACAGTGATGCACACGGAGATGCAC
Organism: Bufo bufo; assembly: GCF_905171765.1. Lineage (NCBI taxonomy): Eukaryota > Metazoa > Chordata > Amphibia > Anura > Bufonidae > Bufo > Bufo bufo. The sequence continues at coordinate 17,065,974 of NC_053398.1, read as the reverse complement.
TCTCCCTGCAGTCTGCCTGCACTCTCCTTGCACTCTCCCTGCAACCCCCTTAAGGGGAAGTCAACACTTAGAAGAGCTTTTGATGTAGAATTTTACCTATGCATTGAAAGGGGTGAATATCTCCACTTCCCATCGTCCCATCTGCATGTACTGTAAATTACAGAACAACGCCTCCTAAGGCTCACACCCATGGGCCATGTCTAACTGGATTAGTAAACAACTGGAAAGCACTCCTACACAACAGTAGGCACTTCCACATGATAACCCATATGGGTCCCTGGAGCTAGAAATACATAAAAACAGCATTTAGACTTCTGTCTTGTATATACGACTTCTTTTACATTTTCATGATTATTTTTGCAGCTGGAGAATCGGGGACTTCCGATCTTGTCAGAGATCCTCGTGGATTTGCTGTTAAATTCTATACAGAACAAGGAAACTGGGATTTTGCTGGGAACAACACCCCAATATTCTTCATAAGAGACCCCATACTGGTTAGTATGTACCCCATCTTCATTCTACTTCTTCATCTCACCTGTATATTGGAGGACTTTGGGCACCTCTTCTCTGCCAGCATGCCATACAGTGTTTTGGGTTAGTCTACACATTGATACCCAACCCAGGGAACCAAATGTGATCCATGTGTCTTGACCCGAAGGGAAGGCACATTCATACGATGTAGCTGCCTTTATGATATTCATTTATGTTTGGGCTTTTTGTATATGCCTAGTCCTTGACCCGGCTCAGGCTGAATGCGGTGTGCAGTCCTTATGATGGAGCTAAGACCAGGGCCGATGGAACATTATGGGCAAATGGTGCACCTATTCTGTATCCCCAACCTAAGTTATATGACCGAGGCTGGGTTGGGTAGAACATCAACCTAGAGAGGACACTTCCGTGGAAGGATGCCTCAGTGACCACTGATGTCCTATCAAAAAGTAGAAGCTAATGAGGCCACCTGCCGAGTAAGAGTGAGAGGGGGATGAGGGAAGCCCACTCATGAAATTTTTGCACCAGATCAACCAATTTGTTAAATGTTAAAGCAACCCTGATCAGGGTCAGATTTGAGGCTCCTAAAATATGTTCGGTTGACCTCCACTGGTCTTTGGGTTATCACTGTTGACTATATAATCCTGTAAATAGTGGTCTATGGGAATTACCTTGATAATAACCTGGAGATCATGGCCCATAGCTGGCTGTAGGCCATGGCACTAGAGTGCCACCATCAATGTATTTTCTTGGAAGGGACATCTCAAAACAATGGTTGGATGCTGGTGTGACCTACACATTTATCTAAAGTAATACAGAGACTCCATATTATGTCATCTTATCTCACTGGTCTCATGAAGGTTCTACTATAAATAACATTCATAATCTTTTCTTTTGTAGTTTCCGTCTCTTTCACATGCTCAGAGGAGAAACCCCCAGACACACCGTAAAGACCCAAACACGCTATGGGATTTTATGAGCCTGCGTCCTGAAACCCTACATGAGGTACATGTCATACATCAATCATTGTGGGCATCCTCAGCTGCCCACTAACCTAATCTGGTGGTAGGTCCAGGTGACTGAAGACAAATATGGAATCACCTCCCATGGCCCATTCTAATGACGGCTGCTGACTTTTTAATTGGATCCCTATTAGGAAGTCATCTCAGTAGATCATTAAAGACCGCTACTGCTAGACAGAACTGAGATGACCTCTGAAAAGAAGGTTTGGCTAAGAGAGAAGGGGTGCTGACAGAGACACAATGGCTGTTGCTATAAGGTCATTATTACTAGTTTTATTTGTGCTTTATGCCTGTGGATGATATGACATTAGGCATTAGGGGCCACAGTGGTTGCTATTATACGGACACTATTCCGGTTTATTTTGGGCGTTATCACTGGAATTACAGGACACTATAGCAGGTTAGCTTTGTGTACTATAGCTGTGGATATTATCAATGGTGTCATGAAGCATTATTACTGATAACATGGGGCAATAGGACTAGTATTATGTGTGCGTTATATGGGCACCACGGCTTGCATTATGTGGGCACTATGGCTATTACTAAGACAGTCGTATGGTTACCATTACAGGTGCATCTCAATAAATTAGTATATCATCGAAAAAGTAATTTATTTTAGTAATTCAATTCAAAAAGTGGAACTCATAGTGCACACATAATACCGGCCACGGTGCACACATAATACCAGCCATAGTGCCCATATAGTACTAACTACAGTGCCGTAATAATGTAAGTGCCCACATAGTATCAGTGCACAAATACAGCTGCATCTTTGAATATTATTGAAAAGTTAATTTATCTCAGTAAACCCAAAAGTCAGTATGTCAGAAAATTTGAATTTTGTGAAAAAGTTCAATATTGTAGACTCTAATCAGCTAATCAATACAAAACATCTGGAAAGGTTTCCTAAGCCTTTAAATGGTCCCTCAGTCTAGTTCAGCAGAATACACAATCATGGGGAAGACTGCTGATTTGAAAGTTGTCCAGAAGACAGTCGATGATACACTCCACAAAGAGGGGAAGCCACAAAAGGTCATTGATAAATAAGCTGGCTGTTCAGAGAGTGCTGTTTCCAAGCATATTAATGGAAAGTCGAGAGGAAGGAGAAAGCGTGGTTAAAAAAAAAGGTGCACAAGCAACAGAGATAACCACAGCTTTGAAAGGATTGTCAAGAAAAGGCCATACAAGAATTTGGGGGAGATTCACAAGGAGTGGACTGCAGCTGGAGTCAGTGCTTCAAGAGCCACCACACACAGACGTATCCAGGACATGGGCTACAACTTTCGCATTCCTTGTGTCAAGCCACTGATGGCCCACAGACAACGTCAGATGCGTCTTAGGCCTCATGCACACGACAGTGTTTTTTCACTGTCAGTGATTTGGCTTCAGTGGTCCGTGTACGATTTTGCTTCAGTTGTGTTTTCTTGTGTCTTCCTTTTTTTTGTCTGACAGGGGAAAAAAAGGAAGGTTAATGAAAAGTGCAATTTTATTGCACCAAGGTCTTGTAGAAAAAAACGGACACGGAGGATGCGGACACAGATGACATACCAGTTGTGCATCAGTTTTTTTTGACAGACCCATTGACTTGAATGGGTCCGTTCTCCGTTTTCCACTGACAAGAATAGGACAGGTTATATTTTTTTGACGGACTGGAATCACGGATCACGGACGCAGAGAAAAAACGGAGGACTATCAGTTTTTTTTCACAGCTCCATAGAAATGAATAGGACCTCCGCTAAACTGTGAAAAATGACGGAACGGACCCGGATGCACACAACGGTCGTGTGCATGAGGCCTTACCTGGACTAAGGAGAAGAAGGACTGGACTGTTGCTCAGTGGTCCAAAGTCCTGTTTTGAGATTAAAGTAAATTTTGCATTTTATTTGGAAATCAGGGTCCCAGAGTCTGGAGGAAGAGTGGAGAGGCACACAATGCAAGTTGCCTGAGGTCCCGTGTGATGGTTCAGGGAGCCATGTCATCTGCTGGTGATGGTCCACTGTGTTGTATCAAGTCCAAGGTCAGCGCAGCCGTCTATCAGGAAATTTTAGATCACTTCATGATTCCCTCTGCTGACAAGCTTTAAGGAGATGCTGATTTCATTTTCCAGCAGTACTTGGCACCTGGCCACACTGCCAAAAGTACCAATACCTGGTTTAAAGGGAACCTGTCACATTGAACATGGTGTTAGAGCTACAGGCAGCATGTTATTTAGCAGGAGCAGATGAGGAGATTGATATGTCGTTTTATAGGAAAAGATTCAGTAAAAAAGTTGTAATTTAAACATTTCAATTCTTGCTCATTCTGGGCTTTAACATCAAGGATTCATCTGTTCTATCATTGATTGACAGCTATCTCTGTATACACAGTCATGGGGAGAAGGCTGTCAATCTGAAAGGACCGCCTCCTGGACTTCAAAGTCCAGAATGTGCAAGAATTTAAATGTATAAATTACAAGTTTTACTGAATCTTTTCCTATAAAACTATATATCAATCTTCTCAGCTCCTCCTGCTCTATAACACGCTGCCTTCAGCTCAGACAACATGTTCAACATGACAGGTTCCCTTTAATTCCCTTGACGTAAACTCCCTGAAGAATCTATATGGTATTATCAAAAGAAAGTTGAGAGACGCCAGAACCAACAGTGCAGACGAGCTGAAGGCCGCTATCAAAGCTGCTCTCCCCCATGCCACACCGAATTGATGCAGTCATTTATGCAAAACCAGCCCTGACCAAGGGCCAAAATTGTGGGCATGGCCTGGGCGGGGAAGGGGACGGGCCGGCTGTTTCAGGTGTAAAAAATGGTCTAAATGTAAGACAGCTAGGAAGCCGTCTTACATTTTGAACTGGCGCTGGATGCGCTGAAATTATGGAGTGTCACGGATGATGTTGCAGAAAGCTGGAACTTATAAATAAACATCCGACTGGCTTGATCCCAAACTAAGGAGCATATGGGTGAGCCCTATAAAACCCCTAGAGCTCTCCCTGACTGCTATGCCCATGCAAGGGTCTCTATGGTAGACGATTGCATGCCCACGTACCTAATATTGTGTGACACCTGAAAACCCTATAATAGTGAGGGGACACGACAACCGGCTCCCTGCACTTAATACGGACGGAGTCAGGGTCACCTATAATCAAGCCAGCAGGGAAACACAAATAAAGGAAAAAGACGTATCTGAGGAAACAGCAGCAGCAGCCTCCAGCAGTGAACACCTCATCCAGGAAGTAGTATAAACCGCAAAGTGAGGCAGTTTGGGAGGGAATATAAAGGGAGACAATTAGTCTAAATAGGTGACATCTGGGAGAAGGAAAGGAGATGACAAAGTGAAACCAAAACAAAGAACGTCATGCAAGAGGTAGAGAAGAACGTCTGCCAGACCTTCTCACAGAACTGGCGGTGACATGGAGGGGCCGACGCCTCTTCATAACTCGCGCGGATTCACCATCAGCTTTGGGCCTTAATAAATGTGCCCCATAGTGGACAGACTTTTCATTAGGCCAATATTTCTGTATTAAAAATTATTTTTTAATTCGCCTTATATAATATTCAAATTTTCTGAAATGTTGACATTTGGGTTTTCCTGTAAGTCATAATAATCAACATTTAAAAGAAAGAAACACTTGAAATAGATCACTCTGTGTGTAATGAATCTATAGGATTTATGAGTTTCACTTTTTGAATTGAATTACTGAAATAAATTAACTTTTCAATTATATTTTAATTTATTGAGATGCGCCTGTATTTGTGCACTGATACTATGTGGGCACTGACATTATTACGGCACTGTAGTTAGTATTATATGGGCACTATAGCTTATTATGTGTGCGCTATGGTTGTTATTATGTGTGCTCCGTGGCTGGTATTATGTGGGCACCGTGGCTGGTATTATGTGGGCACAGTGGCTGGTATTATGTGGGCACCGTGGCTGGTATTATGTGGGCACAGTGGCTGGTATTATGTGGGCACCGTGGATGGTATTATGTGGGCACGTGGCTGGTATTATGTGTACTCCATGGCTGGTATTATGTGGGCACTGTGGTTGACTGACATTATATGTGTACTGTGACTGACATTATGTGACACTATATGATCTCTGGTTTTATTTGTGCACTGTTACTCTTACGGGGGCATATCTCCTGCTTTATGTAATATTTACACACACATTCTGGTACCTACCATCTCCATACATCCAGTAGCTATAAAGCTCATTTGGTGCAATGAGTTTGCTTTATAAATTATTCCTAGTATAATATTTTCATACTACGCTCTGCTTATATAGAATAGCCGCATGTAATAATTCATGACTATATTTTGGTTTTATACTGTATACCTCTGTTACTAGAAAATGGTTAATCATTCCTCATCCTGTCCACATGTAGGTCACCCACTTATTTACCAACAGAGGGATTCCCGATGGATACCGACACATGGATGGATTTTCAAACCATGCATATAAACTGGTGAATGCCAAAGGGGAGGCCGTGTATGCCAAATTCCACTGCAAAGTATGTATCCGAGGCTCATATCATTGTGTCTGCCACACCGCAAAGCTACTCTGCATCGGGCTGGTATATTTTGTGCAAAAACACCCTAACTTGAAAATTTGCCTCGGGATACTCTGTAGTGCTCAGATACCTTTGCCACTGATTATCAGAGCCAGGGTGAAATTTCCTGGTGGGCTGATGCCCAGAGGGTCACCTAGGCCATCTTCTTGGCCAAGAACCAGGTACATAGATATCTGATACTCTCAGTATTAATTCATTTCAGCAGTATTTTGTGCTGCACTGTGGTATCTGGGGCCACTTTTAGTTGTTTTTTTTTTCCAGGTCCACTTTAGGTTCCCATTCCTCCCCTGATCAGAGCAACAGTTCTGTAATATGTATCCTACGCAAAATATTTGACTACAAGGCACTGGAATTTCACTTCCATTCTTTGCTCTGGTCTGTGTTCCTTGGAGGACCTGACCTGTTTGTGCACTACACAGACTGACAATAGATTTCAATGGGCACAGCGTAATGCCTCATTTTTCCTGTGGTGGCACTGCAGGGAAACTGAGCACTCTCTGCCAGGTCCCCCCGGAGCTGATCGCTGGAGGTTCCAACAGGAGAGCACCTTCTGATCACACTGCTAAAAAAAACAAAACCTGTACCGTGTAGTGTTCAGAAGCCTTCGCCACTGATTATCAGAATTTATTTTCTGGAATGCATAAGCAGCAGTTCTGTTCTATATTCCGTAATGTTTTTCTTTGATTTTGACTTTTACATTTTGTTTTGCAAAAATATTTTACCCTGTTCCGTTAACAGACTAACCAGGGGATAAAAAACCTGTCCAAAGAGGCTGCCAGGACTTTGGCTGGAAAAACTCCCGATTATGCAATTAAAGATCTTGAGGAAGCAATAACTAGGGGGGACTTCCCATCGTGGAGATTGTGCATCCAGGTCATGACCTTAGACCAAGCCGAGAAGATGCCATTTAATCCTTTTGATATCACAAAGGTAAGAAGAAGACTATTAAATGGCTTATAGCAATAAAACAATTTCCAGGTCATTCGGTATTTTTTGCACACATTTTTACATTTTGTGAATGGACTCACTGGTTTTGAAGGAACATTTCCATAAGGGCTCATGCACACGAACGTATTTTCTTTCCGAAAAAAAATGAAGTTACTCCGTGTCCATTCCGTTTCCATATTTCCGTGTGTCCTTTCCGCAAAAAAATAGAACATGTCCTATTATTGTCCGCATTTTTTTAGGGGCCAGCTGTTCCGTTCCGCAAAATACGGAATGCACACGGATGTTATCCGTATTTTTTGCGGATCTGTTTTTTTGCGGACCGCAAAATACATACGTTCGTGTGGATGAGCCCTAAGAAATAGTTGACCATAGACCATGAATTGTATTATTGAGTGTTGATTTCAAACTTTTTTCCGCCTGGATACTTCGGTAGGAAAGCCTTACTACTCTATTTACTAACCTGCCAAATGCACCTTAGGAAAAATAAGGTGACTGCAGGATCAGACTACACTGAGTTTGTTTGCAGTCTGTTACCATGGAGACACAGATCTACAGAGAAGTTATAAAGTAAATGTAATTTTTCATTATAGATACACTGGAACAATAAAGAAACAATTGGTTTGCGTCGGGGAACTTTTCTTCAGTTGAGGATGATATCTAATATCTGTGTTTGACTTTTTACACTTAACCCTTTACAGGTTTGGTTCCACAAAGAGTTCCCTTTAATACCAGTGGGTACGTTAACATTGAACAGAAATCCAGTCAATTACTTTGCTGAAGTGGAGCAGAGCGTCTTCTCACCACATAACTTAGTGCCGGGAATAGAGCCCAGTCCTGACAAGATACTGCATGTAAGAAATTGCTTCTTATGTACATATTACAGTGTTATATGGTAGGTGGCAAACCCACTAGAGCTTGATGGTCCTGGTGGAGTGAGGCCCTATTCCAGGTTTATACAGGGAGTGCAGAATTATTAGGCAAGTGGTATTTTTGAGGATTAATTTTATTATTGAACAACAACCATGTTCTCAATGAACCCAAAAAACTCATTAATATCAAAGCTGAATATTTTTGAAGTAGTTTTTAGTTTGTTTTTAGTTTTAGCTATTTTAGGGGGATATCTGTGTGTGCAGGTGACTATTACTGTGCATAATTATTAGGCAACTTAACAAAAAACAAATATATACCCATTTCAATTATTTATTTTTACCAGTGAAACCAATATAACATCTCAACATTCACAAATATACATTTCTGACATTCAAAAACAAAACAAAAACAAATCAGTGACCAATATAGCCACCTTTCTTTGCAAGGACACTCAAAAGCCTGCCATCCATGGATTCTGTATGTGTTTTGATCTGTTCACCATCAACATTGCGTGCAGCAGCAACCACAGCCTCCCAGACACTGTTCAGAGAGGTGTACTGTTTTCCCTCCTTGTAAATCTCACATTTGATGATGGACCACAGGTTCTCAATGGGGTTCAGATCAGGTGAACAAGGAGGCCATGTCATTAGATTTTCTTCTTTTATACCCTTTCTTGCCAGCCACGCTGTGGAGTACTTGGACGCGTGTGATGGAGCATTGTCTTGCATGAAAATCATGTTTTCTTGAAGGATGCAGACTTCTTCCTACACCACTGCTTGAAGAAGTTGTCTTCCAGAAACTGGCAGTAGGACTGGGAGTTGAGCTTGACTCCATCCTCAACCCGAAAAGGCCCCACAAGCTCATCTTTGATGATACCAGCCCAAACCAGTACTCCACCTCCACCTTGCTGGCGTCTGAGTCGGACTGGAGCTCTCTGCCCTTTACCAATCCAGCCACGGGCCCATCCATCTGGCCCATCAAGACTCACTCTCATTTCATCAGTCCATAAAACCTTAGAAAAATCAGTCTTGAGATATTTCTTGGCCCAGTCTTGACGTTTCAGCTTGTGTGTCTTGTTCAGTTGTGGTCGTCTTTCAGCCTTTCTTACCTTGGCCATGTCTCTGAGTATTGCACACCTTGTGCTTTTGGGCACTCCAGTGATGTTGCAGCTCTGAAATATGGTCAAACTGGTGGCAAGTGGCATCTTGGCAGCTGCACGCTTGACTTTTCTCAGTTCATGGGCAGTTATTTTGCGCCTTGGTTTTTCCACACGCTTCTTGCGACCCTGTTGACTATTTTGAATGAAACGCTTGATTGTTCGATGATCACGCTTCAGAAGCTTTGCAATTTTAAGAGTGCTGCATCCCTCTGCAAGATATCTCACTATTTTTGACTTTTCTGAGCCTGTCAAGTCCTTCTTTTGACCCATTTTGCCAAAGGAAAGGAAGTTGCCTAATAATTATGCACACCTGATATAGGGTGTTGATGTCATTAGACCACACCCCTTCTCATTACAGAGATGCACATCACCTAATATGCTTAATTGGTAGTAGGCTTTCGAGCCTATACAGCTTGGAGTAAGACAACATGCATAAAGAGGATGATGGGGTCAAAATACTCATTTGCCTAATAATTCTGCACGCAGTGTACATGTAGTCCCATGGTTACTGGTCACATCATTGAAGTTTTTAGACAAAGGCCCCTTGCAGAGAGCGTGTCCGATTAGGTCCGGATGCGTCCCGGTGCATTGCGGCAAACCCGCGCGAGTAGGAACGCAATTGCAGTCAGTTTTGACTGCGATTGCGTTCCGATGTTCAGTTTTTATCGCGCGGGTGCAATGTGTTTTGCACGCGCGTGATAAAAAACTGACTGTGGTACCCAGACCCGGACTTCTTCACAGAAGTTCAGGTTTGGGTTAGTTGTAGTGTAGATTGTATTATTTCCCCTTATAACATGGCTATAAGGGAAAATAATAGCATTCTGAATACAGAATGCATAGTACAATAGGGCTGGAGGGGTTAAAAAAATTAATAAAAATAATTGAACTCACCTTAATCCACTTGTTCGCGCAGCCGGCATCTCTTCTGTCTTCATCTGTGAGCAATAGGACCTTTGATGACGTCACTACGCTCATCACATGGTCCGTCACATGATCCATCACTACTATGCCGGCTGCGCGAACAAGTGGATTAAGGTGAGTTAAATTATTATTATTTTAACCCCTCCAGCGCTATTGTACTATACATTGTGTATTCAGAATGATATTATTTTCCCTTATAACCATGTTATAAGGGGAAATAATAATGATTGGGTCCCCATCCCGATCGTCACCTAGCAACCGTGCGTGAATATCGCACCGCATCCGCACTTGCTTGCGATTTTCACGCAACCCCATTCATTTCTATGGGTCCTGCGTTGCGTGAAAACCGCACAAAGAGGAGCATGCTGCGATTTTCACGCAACGCACAAGTGATGCGTAAAAATCACCGCTCATGTGAACAGCCCCATAGAAATGAATGGGTCCGGATTCAGTGCGGGTGCAATGCGTTTAACTCACGCATCGCACCCGCGCTGAATACTCGCCCGTGTGAAAGGGGCCATATGGTTGCCCATGTTGGAAACCTGTTCTTCACAATCAGATGCTAAGTGATAGGGGGGGCTGTGTTATTAGTTTGGCCTGTGTATACGTGGACACCTATGGACACCTATGGGGAATTTTTTTATTGCACTGATAAAAAATTTTTTTTTTTCAATAGATTTGTATTCAAATTTGGCACTGCTTTTAAATTCTGCATCCTGCAGGTATTCGCATACATTGCAGGCTGCCCAGTCCCGTTCGTTGTGAAATTCATCCGTTTATCAGATGACCGTTACGCAAGTTTGCGGAACGGGTGCGAACCCATTCATTTCAATGGGCCGCAAAAGAGGCGGATAGCACACCGTGTGCTATCCGCATCCATAGTCCCGTTCCGCCGCCCCGCAAAAAAGATAGAGCATGTCCTATTCTTGCCAGCAATTGTGGACAAGAATAGGCATTTCTATCATAGTGCCGGCTATGTACGGTCTGCAATTTGCTGAACGCACATGGGCCGGCATCCGTGTTTTGCGCACTGCAAAACACTCTGATCGTCTGAATGAGCCCTTAAAGGGGTTATCCAACACCTATAATGCCCCCCCAAAATGCCTGGGCACCTCATACAGGTTATAGTTACCCCGCTCCTCGGCACCGGCATCGCTCCTGATGCCCACCGCTGTATCACCCACAATGCTAAGGAGGCTCATCCCCATCACGGCCTGCTATCGGCCCCGTCATAGGATGTTTGGATCTGCGTGACGGGGAGATGCAGCGGTGGCCATGCGGGCATCAGGAGTGACATGGGTGCCCGATAGTGGTGTAAGTATAATTTGTATGAGGTGCCCAGGCATTTTGGGGGGCATTATAGGTGTCGGATAACCCCTTTAAGGGCTCATTCAGACGACCAGTGTTTTGCAGTGTGCAAAACACGGATGCCGGCCCATGTGCGTTCTGCAAATTTCAGACCGTACATGACTGGCACTATGATAGAAATGCCTATTCTTTTGGGGGCTTAATAGGGGTTGGATAACCCCTTTAAGCGCTCATTCCGACGACGAGTATTTTCCCTTGCTGACAATGTTTTATCCATTTTAGTGCCGCATGTTTTCCTATCCAGACGCCCAGCGCTACCGGTTAGGAGTCAATTATGCACAGATTCCGGTAAACTCCCCCATAAACTGTAAAGTAGCAAACCACCAGAGAGATGGGTTCATGGCGATGGGTAACAATCAAGGTACGTTATTATTTCCAGTTGTTGTATAGTAATTGTTCTGCCGGATTATATAGTATAAATCGGAGTACCCAGCAGGAGCCTAAAGGCCGTTGTGCTTTCCTATCACTGGTCGGACCGCCACCAATATGACATGTATAGTCAGCATTTTTTAAAAGATCCACTTTAAATGTCGCTCGTGCTGTATGTAAATGCCACTGTTGGAGTCATAGAGGTGGATTCATACTGGTTCCAGACTGGTCATACTGGCTTGATTGACAGCCCTGTCGCAAGGATCCTTCATCTTCCAAATCTGGTGCTGGCGCCAGCTACTCCTGGGAAAGTGCATGTGCAAGATTTTTGAATGACTAAGGCTTCATGCACAGGACCGTTCCGTTTTTTTGCGGTCCGCAAAAAACGGAAGCCGCCCGTGTGCCTTTCTCAATTTGCGGCCCATTGTAGAAATGCCTATTCTTGTCCGCAAAACGGACAAGAATAGGGCGTGTTATATTTTTTTTTGCGGGGCCGCGGAACGGAGCAACAGATGCGGACAGCACGCGGAGTGCTGTCCGCATCTTTTGCGGCCCCATTGAAGTGAATGGGTCCGCCCCCGAGCCGCCAAAACTGCGGCTCGGATGCGGACCAGAACGACGGTCGTGCGCGTGATAATTCCCTGTGCCAGGGACGTGAATCAAGCCAGTATGGGTGTTATGAGGGAATGACGGCCGTGACTGTTCCACCTCCATGGCTCCAAGAACCTGCTCCTATGAAGGGCTCTTGTTCCAGGGTCTGCCTTGTCCAGGCGTTGGACCATAGGATGTTATATAATATTATAAGTCATTCCTTCCAGTGGAACCTAAATCACATTTCATTTTCCTCTAAGGAAATGCTCCAAACTATTATCCAAACAGTTTTGGGGGTCCTCAGCAAAGTCCTAAGTTCCTAGAGAGCTCCTTCCATGTGTCTGGAGATGTCTTCAGGCATGACGATTCACAAGATAATGTGTCTCAGGTAGGCATTACCCATAATGTTGTGTATCTGGTCGGCGATTGAGCAGCTCTGCTTTTCTGCTCAGTTTTTCTTCTAAATCTGGTCCCAGAATGTTGTAGGCCCCATAGTATTGGGGGAAATAGGCCTAAGAGGACAGGGCCTGTTTAATGCTGGGGTGACCTGGGGCTGATTTTAGTAGGGGGGTTGTCTCCATTATGTGGTGAGCATTGGCTTCGAGTTTGACTCCTTGAAGTCCAACTTCTACCAGTCTCTTGTTCTGGTTTCTTTGCCAGGTGAGGAAATTCTATCTCGAGGTTTTGTCAGAAGACGAGCGGCAGGAGCTTTGTGAGAACATTGCAGAAAGTTTATCTGGAGCCCAACCGTTCATTCAGAAGAGAGCGGTAAGCTATAATTCTTGAACAGTACCCAATGTAAATCTAGGCAGGCAGAGCTGCAGTGTAAAGCATAGGGGAGGGATGGGTAAAAGCAACCTGAGCCTCTGATGAGACTGGAGGTGGGTTTCAGACCACTCTCCGATCATCTGAAGACAAAGCAGCGAAGCTGATCACAATTGTGCTGAAAATAAATAGGTAGGCACAGGGGCGTAGCTAGAAATGACTGGGCCCCATAGCAAAAAAAAATGTATGGGCCTCCCTCCCGGATCTCCCACCCCCACATACCTCTCAGAGCTCCCACCCAAACACCCCTCCAGTACCTCCCACCCCAACATCCCCACACCCCTCCTAGACCTCCCACCCCCATCTTAAATCTCCCACCTCCAGTCCCCAGATATAATGGTCCAGACATCAAGTGTCCTGCTCCCCCCCTCAATTTAATGGTCCAGACCTCCAGGGTCCTGCTCCCCCTCCTCCCCAGATATAATGGTCCAGTGTCCTGTTCCCCCCTATATAATGGTCCAGACCATACCTCCAGGTCCTGCTCCCCCCTTCTCCTTAAATGTACTGGTCCAGACCTCCAGGGTCCTGCTCCCCCCTCCTCCCTAGATATAATGGTCTAGGACTCCAGAGTAAATTTTACCAGTCCCAGAGTCCGCCAGCCCTGACCTCACAGCCACTTGAACGCCTGTGCGCCCACACTCCAGCAGCGCTGCCAGGCCCAGCAGCACGCAGCTTCGCTGTACGCTCCGCCTCTTCCACTTCCGGCCAGTAGGACTGCCGCCCAGACTGGGAGTGGGACCACTCCCTCTCCTCACTGCAGGTACGCCTCTCTGCCTCCGGCCGCCCCCTATCGCGCTGCCCACAGCCTACAGGCCCTGCAGATAGCGCTTTCTCTGTCTGTCCTGGAGGGGCCTTCGACCCCTGTAGCTATACCACATGAATTAAAAAAATAATAATAATCCTCGGCAGGCAGCCCGGGTGGGTGCTATGGCGATCCCTACGCCCATGGGTAGGCAGCCAATAGGCGGCAGCTTAGCTACATGGAGAACCCAGCTGGCCGGCGGGCTGGTGGAGAAGCTAACGTGAGATCTGTACTTCCAGGTGAAGAACTTTACAGATGTGCATCCTGATTATGGGCACCGGGTGATGGCTGAGCTGGACAAGCTGGCAGCAGCAAAGAAGGTAAAACAGACAATGTGAGCGCCCCCTAGAGACATAGCGGGGGATTACTACCAGAAATATGTCTATAAATACTCCAGCGTTTATGATGCAAAAGAATAGGTATTTATTGGATAGTGCGGTTGTATAATACATGTGACGTTTCGGCCACACTCTGGCCTTCATCAAACTGGTGCCGCTTGGTAGATGGATGTCCTGGGAAATAGGCGCGCAGGGAAGAGTGCAACAGCACTGAGGGAACAGGCGCCTCTTCCCTGCGCGCCTATTTCCCAGGACATCCATCTACCAAGCGGCACCAGTTTGATGAAGGCCAGAGTGTGGCCGAAACGTCACATGTATTATACAACCGCACTATCCAATAAATACCTATTCTTTTGCATCATAAATGCTGGAGTAAGTTACTTAGGGGCATACAGAGGGGGCAGAGAAGTTACTTAGAGGCATACAGAGAGGGCAGAGAAGTTACTTAGAGGCATACAGAGGGGGCAGAGAAGTTACTTAGAGGCATACAGAGGGGGCAGGGAAGTTACTTAGAGGCATACAGAGGGGGCAGAGAAGTTACTTAGAGGCATACAGAGGGGGCAGGGAAGTTACTTAGGGGCATACAGAGGGGGCAGAGAAGCTATCTAGGGGCATACAGAGGGGGCAGAGAAGTTACTTAGAGGCATACAGAGGGGGCAGAGAAGTTATCTAGGGGCATACAGAGGGGGCAGGGAAGTTACTTAGAGGCATACAGAGGGGGCAGAGAAGTTACTTAGAGGCATACAGAGGGGGCAGGGAAGTTACTTAGAGGCATACAGAGGGGGCAGAGAAGTTATCTAGGGGCATACAGAGGGGGCAGAGAAGTTACCTAGGGGCATACAGAGGGGGCAGGGAAGTTACCTAGGGGCATACAGAGGGGGCAGGAAAGTTACCTAGGGGCATACAGAGGGGGCAGGAAAGTTACCTAGGGGCATACAGAGGGGGCAGGGAAGTTACTTAGGGGCATACAGGGGGGGGCAGGGAAGTTACCTAGGGGCATACAGAGGGGGCAGAGACGTTACGTAGAGACATACAGAGGGTGCAAAGAAGTTACTTAGGGGCATACAGAGGGGGCAGGGAAGTTACTTAGAGGCATACAGAGGGGGCAGAGAAGTTTCCTAGGGGCATACAGAGGGGGCAGAGAAGTTACTTAGGGGCATACAGAGGGGGCAGGGAAGTTACTTAGAGGCATACAGAGGGGGCAGAGAAGTTACTTAGAGGCATACAGAGGGGGCAGAGAAGTTACTTAGGGGCATACAGAGGGGGCAGAGAAGTTACTTAGGGGCATACAGAGGGGGCAGAGAAGTTACTTAGGGGCATACAGAGGGGGCAGAGAAGTTACTTAGAGGCATACAGAGGGGGCAGAGAAGTTACTTAGAGGCATACAGAGGGGGCAGAGAAGTTACCTAGGGGCATACAGAGGGGGCAGGGAAGTTACCTAG
Organism: Bufo bufo; assembly: GCF_905171765.1. Classification (NCBI taxonomy): domain Eukaryota; kingdom Metazoa; phylum Chordata; class Amphibia; order Anura; family Bufonidae; genus Bufo; species Bufo bufo. The sequence goes on along the minus strand of NC_053398.1, from coordinate 17,050,263 downwards.
GGGCATACAGAGGGGGCAGAGAAGTTACTTAGAGGCATACAGAGGGGGCAGAGAAGTTACTTAGAGGCATACAGAGGGGGCAGAGAAGTTACCTAGGGGCATACAGAGGGGGCAGGGAAGTTACCTAGGGGCATACAGAGGGGGCAGAGAAGTTACTTAGAGGCATACAGAGGGGGCAGAGAAGTTACTTAGAGGCATACAGGGGGGGCAGGGAAGTTACTTAGAGGCATACAGAGGGGGCAGGGAAGTTACCTAGGGGCATACAGAGGGGGCAGAGAAGTTACTTAGAGGCATACAGAGGGGGCAGAGAAGTTACTTAGAGGCATACAGAGGGGGCAGAGAAGTTACTTAGGGGCATACAGAGGGGGCAGAGAAGTTACTTAGGGGCATACAGAGGGGGCAGGGAAGTTACTTAGAGGCATACAGAGGGGGCAGGGAAGTTACTTAGAGGCATACAGAGGGGGCAGAGAAGTTACTTAGAGGCATACAGAGGGGGCAGGGAAGTTACTTAGAGGCATACAGAGGGGGCAGAGAAGTTACCTAGGGGCATACAGAGGGGGCAGAGAAGTTACCTAGGGGCATACAGAGGGGGCAGGGAAGTTACTTAGAGGCATACAGAGGGGGCAGGGAAGTTACCTAGGGGCATACAGAGGGGGCAGAGAAGTTACTTAGAGGCATACAGAGGGGGCAGGAAAGTTACCTAGGGGCATACAGAGGGGGCAGGGAAGTTACTTAGAGGCATACAGAGGGGGCAGGAAAGTTACCTAGGGGCATACAGAGGGGGCAGGGAAGTTACCTAGGGGCATACAGAGGGGGCAGAGAAGTTACCTAGGGGCATACAGAGGGGGCAGGGAAGTTACTTAGAGGCATACAGAGGGGGCAGGAAAGTTACCTAGGGGCATACAGAGGGGGCAGGGAAGTTACCTAGGGGCATACAGAGGGGGCAGAGAAGTTACTTAGAGGCATACAGAGGGGGCAGGAAAGTTACCTAGGGGCATACAGAGGGGGCAGGGAAGTTACTTAGAGGCATACAGAGGGGGCAGGAAAGTTACCTAGGGGCATACAGAGGGGGCAGGGAAGTTACCTAGGGGCATACAGAGGGGGCAGGGAAGTTACTGTCATTAGCACAGGGACTATTTTGCCTTAGAGGTCGATGGATCCTCAGTTACATTTTTAGGCTTTACTTTCCATGTCTTCATTCAGTAAATGTAACCTTACCCGATAACAGTCCAGTACTGTAGTACACTTATTGTTACTTATTGTTACTTATTTATGGCAGGGCGTATAACTTTGCTCTTTTGTTTTTAGGCACAAGAGAAGTAAACCTCGGAGCCCTGTGTTACAGGACGTTAGCGTACACTGAGCCATATCATCTCTGTCATGTTATCCTCCCATAGGGTTATACCCACAGATACTTTCACAAAAAAAGCATTTAAGAAATATTCTTTCCTCTTTTCTGTGTCAAGGAAACTTTGACCTGATTCTTTATGGTGCACCCCCCTCAAACTGAAAAATTGCTGATGATGACGCCTCCTTGTATCTCCTGAAGTTGTAAGATGTGGACCAAAAGTGAATTTTATGGCAGGTGAAGACAGGTCCTGCTGCTGGGATGCCCAGTTTGGACCAGTGCCGACCATCCATGGAATTCGAGTCCCACAGACTGTTATAAAACGATCAGCCACTAGGTGGCAACATAACAGAGCTGTTTTTATAAAGGAGTTGTCCACAAAATAATGATTCTATGATTGAGTCCATTGAAATGATCAAATGATCTGGAGTGAGACATATTTCAGTGAACTTCATTCAGGTTAGGGCTCGTTCAGACAACCGTATGAATGGGTCAGCATCCGTTCTGCAATTTTGCGGAACGGGTGCGGACCCATTCATTTCAATAGGGCTGCAAAAGAGGTGGACAGCACACGGTCCGTCAGTTCCGCGGCCCCGCAAAAAAGATAAAGCATGTCCTATTCTTGTCCGCAATTGTAGGACAAAAATAGGCATTTTCTATGACAGTGGCGGCCCTGTGCGGTCCGCAAATTGCGGAATGCACACGGCCCAGGAACCTGAATCTGAGATAATGGGGGCATATCGCTAGGATTAGCCGAGTGGTTCACTTGACTATTTTCAGAAGTCCCATTGAAATGAATGGGAAGCACACTGCCCAAGCGCGACCACACTGATCCATTCACTTCTATGACAGATAGTCCTTTCTATCATAGTGCCAGCCATGTGCGGTCCACAAAATGCGGAACGCACCCAGCTAGTATCTGTGTTTTGCGGATCCACAATTTGCGGACCGCAAAACGCTACAGCCGTCTGAATGAGCCCTTAGGCTGAGTTCATATCACCGTTTAGCTTTCCGTTCTTCTGATCCGTCAGAAACAGAGAAAAAAACAAACACAAAAACAGGATGCTGTAAAAAAAACGGATCCTCTTGCATCAGTGGTCATTCGTTTGATCCATTTCTGTCTGAGATACGTTTTTTAGATGGAAAAAAAGTTCTGCATGCAGGACATTTTTTCCCTGTCTTAAAAAAACTGATCTCAGACGGAAATGGATCAAACGGATGACAACTGATGCAACAGGATCCGTTTTTTTTACAGCATCCTGTTTTTGTTTTTTTCTCTACTTCTGACGGATCAGAAGAACGGAAAGCTAAACGGTGATATGAACTCAGCCTAAGGGCTCATGCACACAAATGTATTTTCTTTCCGTGTCCGTTACGGGACCGTATCCGGAACCATTCATTTCAATGGATCCGCGAAAAAAAGGAAGTTACTCCGTGTGCATACCGTTTCCGTAAGTCCATTCCGCCTAACGGACAAGGATAGGACTGTTCTATTATGGGTCAGCTGTTCCGTTCCGCAAAATACGGAATGCACACGGACGTCATCCGTATTTTTTGCGTATCTATTTTTGCGGACTGCAAAATTCATATGGTCGTGAGCATGAGCCCTTAATGGCGAATAGCCAAGATTCTATCTTTAATGTAATCTACATTTTTCTTTTGTATATTACTGGTAATTCTCCAATAAAGAAAAGTAGAGGTCGTTTTCATTAGTTTAGTTCTGCCCCCCCAGGAAATAGAATTTGGATATTTAAAGATTTTTGAAATATTTTTCAGACCTGTGTCCCTGATGTACTAATAAAATGCTATAATTACAAACGACATGGTTTACTCTAATTGTTTAGAGGGTCATAGTACCCCCTTCATAGAAATGGAGGCGTTCACAGTCCTAGATCCTGCAGCAGTCATGTGGACATCCATGACTGCTTATGCAACGCCCGTACGGCAGCAAGGGGTCCCTTAAAGGGAAAGTGATTCTCGTGACGCCCCTTGTGATGCAGCGCCTGGTTGTCGGCGTCTGGGGGATTCCTTGACACTTAAGAGGTTTTTACGATATATCTCCCTCTGATAGAGCAAGTAGTCGTGACGCCAGTTGCAGTTAAGGGTACTTTCACACTAGCGGCAGGACGGATCCGACAGGCTGTTCACATGCAGTACTTTTAGTGCGGCGGCCTCTTGCCGTGCACTGCCGTGCTGCGTCGGAGCTCCGCCCCCGTCCCCATTATAGTCAATGGGGACGGAGCGGCAGTCGGGCGGCACGGCGAAATAGAGTCAGGAAGGATCCGACAGGGTGAACAGCCTGTCGGATTCGTCCTGCCGCTAGTGTGAAAGTAGCCTTAGCAACGAAGACATGGAGTCCCCTTGAAGTATAATGGTGTTGATACCCAGGGTAGGAATGCCAGAGGGGTGTAGATGGGCCTACAATGTCCCTGTAGATGTTATAGGCACGTGTCACGCTGCTCCTACCTGGATATCCTTGGATCCCAGACATGTTCGGACGAAGCAGTGCAAAAGTTAACTTGGATGATGAAGGAAGTAGAAAAAATGGAGTCCAGACGTATTAACGTTGAACACAGCTTTACTTGAATAAACGGTAATCCAAACAGTTTCCAGACTTTATCTTGGTCATCAGCAGGTATTGGCTTAAGTTTTGGCAGGCAAACAATTCTGCAACATTCTCAGCCTGCTACATCTGCACTCTCTCAGCTCTGCTATGTCGGCTGGCTTAAAGAGGACCTTTCACCAGAATAAAACCTCTAAACTGACTATACAGACGTGTAGAGCGGCGCCCAGGGATCCCTCTGCACTTACTGTTATCCCCGGGCGCCGCTCCGTTCTCCCGGTTATAGCCTCCGGTGTCTTCATATGTTCGGCTCAACTGGGTGGAGCCTGCCGGCGTCTCCTTCTCCCAGGCTGTAGCGCTGACCAATCGCAGCGCTCAGCTCATAGCCTGAGAGAAAAAAAAAACTCTCAGGCTATGAGCTGAGCGCTGTGGTTGGCCAGCGCTACAGCATGGGAGAAGGAGACCCCGGCAGGTTCCCCTGGGTGGAGCCTAACTATGAAGATACCGGAGCCTATACCGGGAGAACGGAGCGGCGCCCGGGGATAACAGTAAGTGCAGGGGGATCCCTGGGCGCCGCTCTACACGTCTGTATAGTCAGTTTAGAGGTTTTATTCTGGTGAAAGGTCCTCTTTAAGTAGGAACTTTTCCTCTTCTGCTGGAGCTTATGCAAGCCCAGGAGGGGACATGCAACCATTAGAACTCACAGGCAGGGCCTCCCCAGACAGGACAAGGCCTGTTTCTGTCACGGATTGGTGGTAGTTTGCCGTGACACTTTCACCGCGCATGCTGGTTGCCTGTGGCAACGTGTTGTTGTATGGCATGCGTGTGTGCTTTCCCTTTCAGTCTGTTACCCTTCCTTTCTGGTGTGCACGGGGTTGAGGAGTGAGCAAGATGGACCTGGGTCTGGTCTCATATACTCAATTTCATATATAAGACTCTTCCAGAAAAGTGTCAGTAATGAAGGTGTGTAGAAAGTATCCTTCAAATGTGATTGGTCACTGGGTTCCAGGTCCACAGTCTCTCCACAGTCAGTGTTTATCCAAGTCATGTCTCAAGGGTTATTTTAAGAGCTGAACATTGACTTATAGGATTATCATTTATATACAGTAAAACATTATTTAAACCATGTATATTTCCTTACCATATAAATAGACAATCGTCTATATATCTTTTCCACGATAATAGTACTTTTGTGAATTATGGAAAGGTAATAGATGACCGGATTACTGGGTGTTTGGTTCCCAAATATTCATATTCTTTTTTATTTAAAATTATTTCTTCTCACCCTTTTTTTAAAATAATATCTCCAGGTCTTTTTTAAAATCAATTGTCGGACATTTTTTTAATTTATTATACGTCTTCTCATCTTGTAACAATCCCCTCATAACCACTTCATAATTTCCTATATCCAAAATAACAACTCCCCCCCCCCTTTATCTGCTGGTTTTATAACTATTTGACAATTTTTTTCTAAAGATCTTAAACCCTGTTTCTCTCCATAGGTCATATTAGTAAATTTCGGTTTTTTGTCTATTTGTTCTAATTCCCTTAGTAAACCTCTCTTGAAAGCATCAACACATTCATTATTTTTCGGTTGGGGAAAAAAAACTTGATTTCTCCCTTAAGCCAGTGTGGATGACGTCACATTGTTTAATCTCTACCTGGTCAAGTTTAGGCTTCAATTCCATATATTTGGCAATATTAAGTTTTCTAATGAATCGATGTATATCTAAAAACGTTTCAAATTTGTTCATCTGTTTAGATGGAGCATATTTTAACCCTTTTGACAGAGCCGCAATTTCATTTTTATTCAATGTATCGGAGCTCAAATTATATATTCCACTTGCTACCCCTTTGCTTTCTTGATTTTGGGGCTGCCTGTCTCCTTTACCCCTGCATCCTCTGTTCGATTTCTTTTTTTTTTTTTGGGGGGGGGGGGGGGTTCTTATTTCTTGTGCAGGGCTCCTTACATTTTCTTTCACCTGTTTCACTTCCCTTTGATGTTCTGATGGGGAAAAAGGTTTTGTTGCATATCTTCTCTATTTAATGTCCTATTTCTTTCATCTCTGGTATTGTTTTCTGCCTGCTGTTGGTGATAGTTATTCACACAATATCTTGAATTTTCATATGTGTATCCTTGCTGGCTTCTCGGCTGATTATTTGGATATGTTCTATAATTTCTTTGTGGATACATTTTTTTTTTATTATAATTCTGTTGATTACCATTCCCACACATAGTTCTCTGTCTATATGGTCCCACTTTATTTGAATTATAATTATGTTCATTATTCATATATCTTTTTGTCTGAGTATGGTTATACTATAAATTCCTCTTTATGAGATACAATCACATTTCCTTCTACATCGCCTTCTCGAACGGTCAACTCTCCTGATCCCTTTGATTTCCATTTATATACATTTCCTCTTTTGTAATCATCTGTTACTTTAATATATTATTTATATTTTTTGTTTTTTATTTCTGACTCTATTTTTATTACATTTTATTGACAGACTTGGGACAACTCCCTATAATCATCCAATCTCTCCAGAGTCAGTGTTTCTATCTCCTGGACGTTATACAAGAAAACTAGACATAGTGAAGTACCGACTATAATCGAAAATTCAGTATAGAGTAGCCCCTGACCAAACAAGAGCAAAACCCGGGTTGGGCAGGCGAGGGATCAGCAGATTTTTTATCCATTGATTTGTTTTTAACAAATGAGTATAATAAAAAAGCGTGGTTACTGAAGGTTTTGTAGTACTTCACTATGTGTAGTTCTCTTGTATAACATCCAGGAGATAGAAACACTGACTGTGGAGAGAGCCCTGACCTGGAACCCAGTGATCAATCACATTTGAAGGATACTTTCAACATACCTTCATTACTGACAGTTTTATGGAAGAATCTTGAGCTGCACGGTCTTATATATGAAATTGAGGACAGAGTGTGACTTTGAACCTTCTTCACCATATTAAATTATCTTTATTGTTTTAAGTCTCTTCACATACTGTTGCTGTGAGACTGAGATCATTGTTATGTCTGCCTTGTATGAGAAGGAGCTTGCTCCTTTCTTGGATGCTATCTGAGGGCCATCCTAGTTTGACATCTATGTCATCTGCGATGTCATCCCCTTGTCTTCCCTTTGTTTATATTACTTTACCTATCCTTACTTGTTGTTTTGAGTATGGTGTGTGATTTACAGGGTGTTTGTTGTATGTCTTTTGGTGTTGTTTGACCAGCATGAATGCTAGGCGTTTCCCTGTGTGTTGTAGCTCCGGAAGGGGGTCTCAGGGTTCCCCGAAGGGGAAAACACAAGTCAAGTCAGTGAGCTGTTGCTGGAGTGCTGGTTCCTATGTGTGTCAGTACATACTTAGTCTGGGACGGTGTTCGGATTGCAGTGCGTTTGCATGGGTTCCAGTTCTCATCTCCAGTTGTTGTGGCAGGTAAAAGCTGTTGTTCCAGTGTGTGTTGTTTGCGCTGGGTTCTTACCTGCCAATCTGGTTTATGCTACTGTCTTCTCCTTTCTTGTTGCTTGGTCTGCTGGAGACTCCGGTTCATCCGTGTCGTGGATGAACCAGTCATCTCTTGTTCCTGACTCCTATTTCAGGGATCATTAGGGTCAGAAGGTCCCAGGTTCCAAGATATGAGCCCCCCTACCATCGAGGTCGGCTCATACAGTTAGGAGATCAGAGATAGGATAAGGGTGGCGTTAGGAGGTGTCCTGCTTCCCCTATCCCGGATTCCAGACCTAGTTGTATTCCCGTACACTCGCCATTGTACGGTGGAGAGTTTCCCCCACTCCCCATCGTGACATTTTCCTTTCCCTTCCAGGGGGTAAGCTAAACTGACCTAACTCCTCCCTCTGACTACAGAGGGCTAGAATGGAAACAGGTTCCACTGTAGGCAAACTAACTCTACCAATGTTGCCGCCATCTGCTGGTGAACCAGGTACATTACATGAATACAACAGTTACATAGAATATACATACATATTATGTAGGACATGGCTGTAAATATATATGAGATGACACATGATGCACCAATAAAGATAGTGGGGTCCAGACAAAAGTGGTAATGCCGCTCTAGGGCATTACACTTACAGTTGGCTGACATGTCCATGTGCACTGAGGCTAGCTAATTCTTTGCATAACTTCATAATATCTTTCTATGGTGGCATCTTCCTCTGCTCAGTTATAGTAAGAAGAGCAGCTCTGGGGGGGCCAAGATGGCCGGACGTAAGTGAGTGGAGCTCCGCGGCTGTGACCACAGATAAAACCTGGCAGATCCGCGACCATTTGAGCCAGACAGACACCCTAACTTGGCCCTGCACAATACAGCAACCAGCGCCGCACGAACGAACCGGGCGGAGTGCGCAGAGGAGGCACGCCGGGAGCCACGCTGAGAGCCGCTCTGAGTACCGGAGCGAGGGCGCCACATGTGGGTTTAAGAGGAGGACCTGCAGATCCTGATGAGGCACAAGGGGATGAGAGCAGGAGAACATAGGCACTATACCTGAGGTAGAAGGAAGGGGACTCGCCCGCAGATACTACCTACTAAAGTTTCCCGCCAGTCGGCCATCTTGGAGATTCCTCCGCAGTGCCGGGGAAGGGGACAGAAGCCTAGACAGAACCAGACTCCTGCAGCAGCACATGCAGCAATATCCCCGATCACTCAGCAGCTCAGATACAGCCTCTTGTACAAACAGTCTAAGAAAGCAGGATCAAACTGCATGATTCTACATTCAAAACATTGCAAAGCATACAAAGGTGCCAGGCAGCTCTGGAAAATATAAGTCTGGAAACTGCTACCAATATCACTGTATATATACAGTACGCTACACCATTTTGAGCCCTGAATTTAGCTCCAATTATCACATAACTGTCTATTATTTTGATATAACAATGGGGCCACAAAAAACACAGAGCACCGCTGAAAAATTGCACGAATTTGCCAGACAACCAGAAGCTGGGGCGCGGTCGCCATTACCGCAACGGAATATGCACACTAGAGAAAGTACAGCATCCGAAATAGCGACCCAAGTAACTTCCCAGGAGGACGATCAGGAAGAACCTACTCTTAAACAAGTAACCACTCAGGTCTCACGGGAAAACTGGACGAAGTCAAGATGGATCTGGGACTACTGCGCCAAGACCCACATAACCTGCAAGAACGGGTCCAACACACTGAAGAACGCATATCTCGTATAGAGGATTCCACCGCTACTGTTCCAAGAGCCATCTCTGATCTTAATACCAAAGCGGAGCAATGGAAGCAGAAAGCAGACGACCTAGAAAATAGGCTCCGAAGAAATAACATTAGAATCATCGGATTGCCTGAAAGAGCTGAAGGCCGGGTGCCTGAAGAGTTTAACGAAAATTGGATGAAGGAGCTTTTTCCAGATGCAAACTTCTCCTCAGCCTATGCGGTAGAACGGGCCCACAGAGTACCAGCAAAACCTCCTCCATCGGGGGCACGGGCCACAGAGTACCAGCAAAACCTCCTCCATCGGGGGCACCACCCCGCCCCATGCTTGCAAGGTTCCTCAATTGCGAAGACAGGGACAGGATATTAGCTCTAGCCAGGAGACGACAGGAGATTAAATATGACAATGCCAGAGTCTCCATCTTCCCAGATTTTTCTATGGAACTGCAGAAACAACGAGCAACCTTCATGGATGTCAAGAGACGCCTAGGAGAAGCTAACATCCGGTACTCTATGGGCTATCCTGCCAAACTCAGAGTGGTGGACAGCGACAAAGTCTTGAAAAGTCTCCGAATGGTTGGCCCTGCGGCGAAGATTTCCGAGACGCTGAGGCTTCTGGCACATCGAGAGACTGGTCATCAGCGGACTGGTTTGCTTTCATTCAGATATATGTTAATTGTAGTGTCTCTGAAATTCTTTTATTACAATTTGCCTTATCCTCGCTAATGATACAGGGCCTTGTTCTATACATGCAACTAAGGAAAATGGACACATTAGTCCTGTGGCCGCAGCCCGAATTCTCTACCAACTGACATCATAGGTGGGGGCATCCTGGAATTACTGGCCTACAGTCTGAAATAAGACATGATTACAGATCTAACGCTCAGACAACATGACGTTAGGGGACACAGGTGTTCTGTTCGTTACTTACAGTTACTCATGTAGCAATGTTGCCTGCTAATTCATCCACTGCATTTGCCTTCACTTCGGATCACATATACCTGCCTCTGAGTCCATGGCTGAGCTAAAAATACCATCATGGAATGTTAGGGGTTTGGGGACACCACAAAAGAGATCTATGGTGCTTGCTTTTATCAGACACTCTCATCCACAGATTTTGTGTCTTCAAGAAACGCATCTTATCACTAAGACCTCTCGTGTATTAAAGAAACCTTGGGTTCAGTGGGCCGCGCACTCATATCACACCTCTTCTTCACCAGGAGTATCCCTGTTAGTGCACAAACAATTGCGCTGGGAGGTAAAAGACTTGGTCATTGATTCAGAAGGTGGATATGTCTTTGTCCATTCTCTAATTCAGTGTTTCCCAACCAGTGTGCCTCCAGCTGTTGCAAAACTACAACTCCCAGCATGCCGGGACAGCCTTTGGCTGTGCGGGGCATGCTGGGAGTTGTAGTTTTACAACAGCTGGAGGCACACTGGTTGGGAAACACTGCTCTAATTGACAACGTACAATATACATTAATAGGGATCTATAACCCACCCCCAGGCTCTATGCAGGTTCTACACTTGGCGGCTACATTGGGAGATTTAAACCCCTCGCTTGACCACTTTCTGGGCAATGTGGACCCAATAAACACAGGGACTCCCTCACGACTTAATAGGTTTCTGATTGAATTTAGATGGTCGGACCTCTGGAGAGCTAAATACCCCACAGACAAGGTGCACTCCTGACATAGCGGCGGACATAACTCCCTAACCCGAATAGACTATATGTGAGGTAACGAGTTAGTGATGTTAAATCTACGTGAGATAACATACCTCCCCCGGGGGATATCGGACCACTCACCGATACTGGGCGCTCTGATGCGGGGCACACATTCAGTAATGCACAGGATGAATATACATCCATTCAGCAGATGGAATCCCTTACCAGCTACGAGAGTTTCTTGAAATACACGCAAACTAACCTAACCTAGTACTGGTGTGGGACACCTGAAAGGCATTTCTTCGAGGGTCCTTACACTCCAGCATATCCTTTATAAAAAAAAGACCCCAAACGTTCAGAGGTGGAGCTGGAATCCCGGTGTACTACACTGGAATAGCAATATATTAATCACCCGACAGACACTAACAGAAACGCGTGGCTCCAAGCGGGAAGACACTTAAGGACACGGCTGATAGGAAATAATTTTTCATGTAACAGACAGCATTCGAACTGGGAAATCAATCAGCTAAACTACTGGCTCAATTAGTCCGTCATAACTCGCCCTCCTCAACGGTCTTAGCAGTTAGAGACCCCGCAGGACGACCGCACAACACGCAAGAGGTGATTCTCCGCACCTTTACACACTTCTACCAAGAGCTATACCGATCTAGCATAACAGCCACTGAAGCGGAGATAGCTGCATGTTTAGCGGGCATATCCCTACCTACCCTTACTACAACACAGCGTACCCAATCAGATCAACCAATTAACTTAGAAGAAATGACACAAGCAATAGCAGATCTTAATAATGGGAAATCTCCCGTCCCAGACCGGCTCCCCAAAGAGGCGTATGCTAAATATATGGAGGTTCTAGCTCCTCAATTGTTATCCACCCTCCAGTTCTCCTTGGAAAGAGGTAACCTGCCCGAAAATTTTATGGAAGCCACCATTACATTGTTACTCAAACCTGATAAGGATCCCTTAGACTGCGGCTCATACAGACCCATCGCACTACTAAATGTAGACTACAAAATATCGACAAGAATTCTGGCCACTCGTCTAAATCGGGTAATCCTATCATTGGTACATCCAGACCAGACAGGATTCATGTCAGGGAAATCCAACACCGAGAATATCAGGTGGGTTCAGGTAGTTACTCAGGTGGGGTTCTCCTTAAATGAGGATCGGGCCCTGGCTTCACTAGACGCTGCCAAGGCATTCGATTCAATAGAATGGGCCTATCTGATTAACTGCCTGAAAAGGTTTGGCCCACAATTTCTCAAATGGATCACTATACTATACAGCAGCCCGGTCAGTAGGCCATAGATAAATGGAGAGCTATCCGCAAGCTTTCCTCTTCATAGAGGTACGAGGCAGGGCTGCCCCCGTCACCTCTCTTACTTGCACTGGCAATTAGGGTGAGGATCAGCAGCAATATAACCGGGGAGACAGAGGAGTCCGTATAGGACTATATGCAGATGACATGATTCTATATTTATGCAGTGGCCTTAATAATGAATTTGGGGAGTTTTCTGGCCTACGAATCAATTGGGAGAAATTAGTCTACATGCCTCTATGCAAGACAGGTTGGACAGGTAATATTTAGGGGTAAATATTACTAAAAGATATTCCCAGGCCCTGTCTCTCAATATTTACCCCTTAAAGGACCATATACGGAACAAGCTCCAAAACTGGAAAAGATTACCCATCTCGGTGGGTGTTATACGCCCTCCAACACTCAGCGGTGCCTATAACTAAATCGATATTTAGGGAAATAGGCTCCTTGACTAGAGTTTTTATATGGGGAAGATCACGGGCTGAACTAAGTTTAGATACATTAAAACGGCCAAAAACAGAAGGTGGTATGGCTTTACCAGATTACTATATATATTATTTAGCAGGTCAGCTGAGGCTTATTAGAACCTGGTGTACTGCGGAGGACCTACCCACTTCAGGGTACTTCTTAATGCACTTCCTGGATTGTTATTCATTATGGTCAGTCCTGGAAATTCCGGAAACCGCTGCTGCCGCTGCATAGGCTGGCATAAACTATCTGGAGAGAAGCGAAAACACTGACCCAGCTCACGGGGGTCGTCTCAGATATACCTTTATGGGCCAATCAATCGATGCCACGGGTACAAGTAGTCATGGCAGGCGGCAGAGGTTAAAACTCTTGGAGATATATACGACCAGGGAGTACTGATGACATTTAAAGCACTGTCTCAGAAGTACAATATTCCTCAAACTCACTTCTTTTCATACCTACAACTTAGGTCGGCCATAATCCAGAGCACCAATACCACGATCTTGAAATACCCACTAATAGGGGTTGTTAAAACCCAGGGTCCCAGAGGACTAGCGTCAGCAATTTATTCCCATTTAAAGGGGTTCTGCAGTTTGTTTTAACTGATGATCTATCCTGTGGATAGATCATCAGCATCTGATCGGCAGAGTTCCGACACCCGGGACGCCCGCCGATCAGCTGTTTGAGAAGGCAGCGGCGCTCCAGCAGCGCCGCGGCCTTCTCACTGTTTACCGCTCGCCAAGTGACGTCACGACTAGTATCAACTAGCGTCGCGGGGCTAAGCTCTGTCCATCTATTCCTGTTTCTGTTAGTGTCTGTCGAGTGATTAATATATTGCTGTTCCAGTGTAGTACACCGGGATTCCTATCTTTCATCAGAAGTTTGTACAGAACATTCCTGTGACTCCACTAAACCGACCGATCCTAGGATCCTTGGGCTGCCGACAGTGCCTGTCGCAGTCTCGACGCTGAGTACAACGTGTGCGGAGAGCTGCACTATAAGCCCCAGATCTTTTAAAATTTTTGAGGTTTGTTATGGTGTTTAAACACTGACACCAAATATGGAATATTGGTGGAACTGGAAGTAAACACATACCTACTTCAGTATACAGTTTTAATCACTACATTAACAATAGGAACATTATATAACTGTTCTAAATACCTATTTTGGCCTCTTGTTCCCATAAAACTCAGCTCTGACTGGAACTGTGTGTCTGTTCAGCTCCTCTCTCTGGTGAATAATGATTCCAGCTAGGGGATTTCCCACACAGGCTGTGTGTGAGGCTGGCTGTAATTGGTCAAAACTCCTGCTCAGTGTGAGGCTGGCTGTGATTGGTCAAGACTCCTGGGCAGTAACAACAGTTTAACTCTATGCTTTCTGTTGTTTCTGCTGTGTCATTGAGCTTACCTTACATTCATATAATGAATCTTAAAGGCATATTATCTTTTCTGCTTCTGTGAACACAATTTGAAACTGTTACATGACATCCAAAAACACGAAGTCACAGTAAATAACTCTGCTTTTGTCTTTAACATAACATGTCTTTAGAAGTGGTCACTTTTTCCCCACTACCTGCTGTCCAGTGTGATCTGAGGCCGGAAATACCTACATGAAAGCCAGAAGTAAGACATATGAGAAAGTATCTTTGATCAGAGGGGCAAAAAGCTGATGGACTATCTAAGCTCAGGGTCAGCAATCTTCGGGACTCCACCTGTTGTGAAACTACAACTTCCAGATGCTCCATTCACTTCAACAGGAGTTCCAAGAACAACCGAGCAAGTGTGCATGCTGGGAGATGTAGCTGCATGATAGTTGGAGTGCTGGTGGTTGCTGATCCCTTATCGAAGAAGATAAACACAAAAACCTTCCCAAAAGATCATTGTCCAAGTTTCTTGTGGAAGATGAAGCTATTAAAGGACAGCGGCTTTAAGATGTTGTGTAGAGGGGTGGTCGACTGAACTGCACCTCCTCCAGCAGCTGATGTTGGCTTAGAGGGTGAATCTTGGTTCTCTTGCCTACCTATCTTGATTATTTTATAAGACAGACCAAAACCTCTCACCTCTGGAGGCACAATCTTCATGTTGTATCTCCCCTGACCCGTGTCCTTTCCTCCTGATGTTTTTATTTCCTCATTGGTTTTCTGGGGTTTCTTTGTGGCCAAGATTTGAGATTTGGCCAAACCCTCTTCTTCAATGTTACATCTCCTCATTCTAATTGGACCCTCATTTCTTATCTTTGATCCTCTGATCCATATAATTTCCCTTCCATTTCTCAAAGGATTTAAGGCCATCACATGACGCCCAGCAGATGGTTCATTGGGCTGGTGCCTCCTTCTTTTGAGGTCCTCTCCGATGTTATGAGGGACGATGTCCTCTCTGATGTCATGAGGGACTATGTTTTCTCTGATAACATGAGGGACCATGTACTCTCTGATGTCATGATTGACTCTTTGGAGACTACTGTTTTCGTAAAAAATTCAGATATTGATGACATGTCCTAAGGATAGGTCATCAATATAGAAATAAGCAGACAACCCCATTAAGCCCATGGCTAATGCCATCACAAAGCAAGTGCTGTGATCTCATCATCTCTCATCATAATGGTGTACAGGGGAAGCCGATAGTTGAACCCTACAACCACCTGACATCATAAAGGAGCCCTGTGACATCATCAACCGCCTTCAAAATGAGCTTTAGATGGCCCTTTAAATATGGCTGTGAAAGGCTTATACTTTATTATCAGGAGGTTGCACAAAATAAATATGAGTCATACTTAATCTATGATATTGGTATCATATACATATACATCGTTATATAAACTAAAACTAGTACAATTACCATAAAATGAAATTTTTTATATATACATGTATATTATTAGTTTTACATTGTATGGCCATAAATGTTTACAAATTCTCTATATTTTTCTAACTTGTGTAAATGTGGTCAAGTGTGCCCTGTAGATGAATACAGTGTACGCTGCACTAGGGGAGAGGATGGGGTGCTGTACCATATGGGGCACCAGTAAATACAAAGATTTTCCCCCAATGTGTGCTGCTTATTTTTACTCATGGTCGTGGACTAGTAGAAACCCACTAGTGATTAGGATAGAACATGGGGGTGGAAATACATAGGGGGGTTATATTTTGGGGGCTGGGGCATAAACCAGCTCTGCAAAAAAAATTGAATTGCCTAAGACTTGAAGATGCTTGTGGTCGCAGACTCGGATGCAGATATCCTGTAATGTAGGATAATTTGTGCCTTATAATTAAACATGAAATGCCATATGATGAGCGTTTACAAGCCGTGGTTGGATTTATTTATGTATTACTTGTATCAGGGCCTTAGGGGTGACTCAGGTACAAAACACACAGATTTGACTATTGACTTCATGTCTAAACCAAACTACACCTGTTCTGATAGTGCTGTGGCTGGCATACTGATTTTAGAAGTATTG
The DNA here is from genome assembly GCF_905171765.1 of Bufo bufo. Taxonomy (NCBI): domain Eukaryota; kingdom Metazoa; phylum Chordata; class Amphibia; order Anura; family Bufonidae; genus Bufo; species Bufo bufo. The sequence goes on along the minus strand of NC_053398.1, from coordinate 17,034,226 downwards.
TGACAGGTACTGTTATGGGGGTACTATGGTTGGCAGTTATACAGGTGCTGTGGCGAGCACACTTTTATGGGGTACTGTGTCAGGTACTGTTATGGGGTACTATGGTTGGCAGTTATACAGGTGCTGTGGCGAGCACACTTTTATGGGGTACTGTGTCAGGTACTGTTATGGGGTACTATGGTTGGCAGTTATACAGGTGCTGTGGATACCACACTTTTATGGGGTACTGTGTCAGGTACTGTTATGGGGTACTATGGTTGGCAGTTATACAGGTGCTGTGGCGAGCACACTTTTATGGGGTACTGTGTCAGGTACTGTTAAGGGGTACTATGGTTGGCAGTTATACAGGTGCTGTGGCTAGCACACGTTAATGGGGTACTGTGTCAGGTACTGTTAAGGGGTACTATGGTTGGCAGTTATACAGGTGCTGTGGCTAGCACACGTTAATGGGGTACTGTGTCAGGTACTGTTATGGGGTACTATGGTTGGCAGTTATACAGGTGCTGTGGCGAGCACACTTTTATGGGGTACTGTGTCAGGTACTGTTATGGTGTACTATGGTTGGCAGTTATACAGGTGCTGTGGCTAGCACACGTTAATAGGGTACTGTGTCAGGTACTGTTATGAGGCTACTATGGTTGGCAGTTATACATGTGCTGTGGCGAGCACACTTTTATGGGGTACTGTGTCAGGTACTGTTATGGGGTACTATGGTTGGCAGTTACACAGGTGCTGTGGCTAGCACACGTTAATGGGGTACTGTGTCAGGTACTGTTATGAGGGTACTATGGTTGGTGCTGTTATACAGGTGCTGTGATGGAAAGCAGCCCACCATTAATGGTATGTGGTGCTGGAAGGCTGCATTATTAGACAAAGCTTCGGCACCTAAACGTACAATGATGGGATGGGGTGCCACTCGAAAGGGGTGTGGTGCAGAAATAATGAGGGCATGACCTAAAAAATAGGGGCATAACCAAGTATGAACAATTTTTTTCACTGATGTTGTCCCACAAATTCACCATATTAAGTTGCCAATGACATTAGGTGAGGACATTCACTGCAAGTAGTATGTTTCAGCATGCACGTCTGTGTCCATGAAATCCACCGGAACAAACTCACATCGCTTGTCCTATTTTATACACTAATAGTGCACCTAGAACGTAGGACCCCGCTTCTCTCAGTGGGTGCATGTACTGAACAAATCAGAAATCAGTTACAAACTAAGATCTTATATAATATGAGGAATAAGGATGAGGTGGAAATAGTTGGTTTGTACAATAGTTCATCTATCTTTAATACTAACTGTATACTGAGAGGGGCACCAGGGTGCATAGAGTGTGGGGGATACTGTTGAACGAAGGGATAAGGTCCTGGTAATAAAAGGACCAGAGTCAATTTATAAAATGTGATAGGCTTGCCTGAAAACACCTTTTTATTTGTGTGGTTATTGGGAAATCAATTTCAGGACCTGCTATATGGGGTGCAAAAACACTAACATGGACTTTTGTGCATGTTATCGATCCCCCCATCAGTTACCAGCTCTCTGGTTGTCACATATGGGGGTCTTCTTTTTTTCCAAAAATGGACTGAGAAGATGATCAATCTGCCCATCTAATCACCCCTCTGCACCCAAATTAGGACATTCTATAGAACACTATGTCAAGGAGATCTAAGGTGGTTAACATCTCAAACACTGCAGTCAATAGCAACTAACGCTGCCACCCGGCTTGTAAACACCCAGCAGGAGGTCAGCGCTGGTATTTTTACCATCTACATTATGCGCTAGTAATGTTCAGTAGCCAAGGAGGTATGAGATGCCTCCTCACTACTAATGGCTATATCTTGGGCTGTATAGCAGCTAAAGAAATGAGCCAGGTCTTGTTTTAAAGCCGATAACGCTAAAACAAAGGCAGGTCTCACTCCCCACCTGATTTCTCAAGGTTATAGACATATATTTATATCTTATATGTATGGCGCTTGCACCACAATTCTGTTTTAAATCTTAGATTCTAAGCTTTAAAGGGGTTGTCCCAAAAAAGTAGTCTGCAGTTTTCAAACCAGCACCTGGATCTGAATATTTTTTTTATAGCATGTAATTAAAATGTGAGATCACCACTGAGTTATTCAATCCAAGTTTTTTTTTTTTCTTATTTCTCTGTCCACCCCCCTGAGGTGGACGTACATGTTCAGTTCAATACTTCAATTGCCTCCTGTGCTATAATAGGAAGAGAGCTGAAGCAGAAAGTACATGCCCCCTGAGCTGAAGGGGCACACCTCCTGAACTGCTTGCTTGAAATAAATCTAGCAAAACAATTGGAGCAATGAATGGGGAGATCTCTAGATCCATGTGAGGTACAGGGCTGGTTCATGTATTATAAGATTTTAAACAGGTAATCCAACCCCTAAAATGACCCTACCCCCCCCCCCCCCCCCCCCAGTGCCCGGGCACCTCATATAGATTATATTTACTCCCCGGCACCCGCATTGCTGCTGATCCCTGAACGGCCGACATCCGGTGATGGGGGGGTGGGGTTGAGTGCAGCCAATAGCAGGCCGTGATAGGAACGAGCCTTCCTAGCGTCATTCGCAAGGACCTGTGATGACATCATCATCATCATCATTATTAATGTTGAGTGAATTAAGCGATCATCGATCCAAAGTCGATTTGGTCAAACACTTCGATTTTATGGCTGTGTCCATACAGCATTAAAGTGTATTGGCTCCGTGGAGCCAACCTTTGTTTCAGCCGAAGTCGCGTGAGACTTAGTGAATTAATTTGGTATTTTTTTCCATATTAAAAACATTTAAAATTAGGAATCCAAAGTCGGGTTTGGTACCAAGGTACCAGCCGATACCAAACCCGACTTCGTATTCCTAATTTTAAAATTTTTTAAAGGTGCAGAAATGAATACCGAATGAATTCACTAAAGTCTCACGCGACTGCCGGTGAAACAAAATTTGCCTCCATGGAGGCAATATATTTTAACGCTGCATAGAGAACTGCATAAAGAATAGTGTAGCTCCCAGGCTAGAAAGGTGCATGTCACTATAGGTAGGTAAGCGGGGAAATAACCAAACACAGGAAAACAAACAGAACAAATGACTAGGCCCAAAAGCTAGGGAGAAAAGGGTCACCTCCTAGCGATCCCTAAAAGTTTTCCCTAAACTGCTGTGCCCATGTGCATACCCTAATGGTGGATATGCGCATACCCTAATGGTGGATATGCACATGCCCTCGTGCCTAAACCTATAAACCCTGGGCAAACCCTAAGCTGTAGGGAAAAGGGAAGAGGCAACCTGCTTCTTCAAACCCGGAGGAAGCAAGTGTCTCCCTAGAGGCCTAGATAAAAGACACAATGGGAAATAACGGACAGGACTTATCTTGAGCATAGCTGGAGCAGACGATCCACCACACATCCAGAGCTCACAGGAAAGAACTATAACCCGCACAGGCCACTGGGGGAAGGAGGGATAAATAGCCTCACTAACAATTAAACCCAGTACACCTGAGGCAAGCTGGATCCAGCTCAAACCCAAACCAAAACAAACAGAGAAGTCAGACATGTGCAGCCAGTCTGACAGACCTCCGCACATTCACAGGGCAAGGCGTGACAGTACCCCCCCCCCCCCCCCTTCTACGGGTGACCTCCAGACACCCCGGACCAACTTTATCCGGGTGTGCCCTGTAAAAGGCCCTCACCAGGCGGCTAGCACTAACATCAGTAGCTGGAACCCACATTCTTTCCTCGGGACCGTATCCCCTCCAGTGCACCAGGGACTGAAGGGAACCCCGATGAACACGTGAGTCGAGAATCCTAGAGATCTCAAACTCCAAATTGGAGATGGTTCCACAGGTTCCACATATTTCTTCAATAAAGACCTGTGAAACACATTATGGATCTTCCAGGTCTGCGGAAGATCCAGACGAAACGCCACCGGGTTGACAATAGCAGAGATTTTGTAAGGGCCAATAAATCTTGCACCCAATTTCCAAGATGGTACCTTCAGCTTAATGTTTTTAGTGGACAACCACACCGAATCACCCACACACAGGTCCGGACCAGTCATACGTCTCCTGTCAGCCATCCGTTTATATCTTTCACCCATCTTTTCCAAATTAACTTGGATCTTCCGCCAGATAGATGACAAGGCGGAAGAGAATCTCTCCTCTTCTGGCATCCCAGAAGATCCAGTCCCAGAAAAAGTGACAAACTGTGGGTGAAAACCATATGCGCCAAAAATGGTGACTTATTAGTGGACTCCTGTCTACGGTTATTCAAGGCAAATTCGGCTAGAGACAAAACCGAGGACCAGTCATCCTGGTTCTCGGCAACAAAACACCTCAAATAGGTCTCCAGGTTTTGGTTAGTGCGCTCTGTCTGACCATTCGACTGGGGATGAAAAGCCAAAGAGAAAGACAGTTGAATTCCCAGACGAGAGCAGAACGCCCTCCAAAACCTGGAAACAAATTGCGTCCCCCTATCAGACACCACCTCAGAGGGAATGCCATGTAGTTTCACAATGTTATCGATAAAAACCTGAGCGAGAGTTTTGGCATTGGGCAAGCTAGGTAACGGTACAAAGTGGGTCATCTTACTGAAGCGGTCCACTACCACCAAAATCACTGTTTTCCCAGAGGATTTCGGTAAATCAGTAATAAAGTCCATGGGCAAATGCGTCCAAGGACGAGACGGGATGGACAAAGGAAGAAGGGATTCCGAAGGCCAAGTGTGAGCCACCTTCGCACGTGCACACGTCTCACAAGCTGCCACATAACCCTCCACACCCTTACGCAACCCTGGCCACCAGAATCTCCGGGAAATAAGATCTATGGTGGATTTGCTGCCAGGATGTTCTGCAAGGACCGTATCATGATGTTCCTTGAACACCTTGTATCGCAGTTCAGCAGGAACAAACAACTTGTCTGGAGGACAAGAATCAGGAGCCTCCTCCTGGGCCCCCAACACCTCCATCTCCAACTCGAGGTACAGAGCGGAAACCACCACCCCATCAACCAAAATCGGAGCGGGATCCTCCGAATCACTCCCCCCAGGAAAACTATGTGACAACGCATCTGCCTTGACGTTTTTAACCCCTACTAATAACCCTACTATAGTAATTTCTCTCGGTAGAGGAGAATTTACGAGAGAAGAAGACCCAAGGCCTCAGTTTAGTGAGAGTTGATGACCCCTGGGAGAGTACAGCTCTAACTCCATCCTCGGAGGCATCAACCTCAACCACAAAAGACCTTTATCGTTCTGGTTGGACTAACACTAGAGCGTTAATAAAACACCTCTTGAGTGTTTCAAAAGTCTCTATGGCCTCTGGCGACCAGTTTACAAGGTAAATAACAATGAACCTTCCCACTAAATGATAGGAAATATCATTGATAAATCACTGAAAGACCGCTGGCGCATTAGTTAAATCAAAGGGCATGACAAGATTATCGAAATGACCTTCGGGTATATTGAAGCCAGCGGCCACAGGGGACTTAGATGGCCTAATTTGTCCCTTTGCCAAACTTTCGGCAATATACTTCCGCATAGCTCTTTCGGGTTGGGAAAGGTTGTATAGCCGAGATTTTGGCAGTTTAGCTCCAGGGATGAGATTGACCGGACAATCATATTCTCGATGGGGAGGCAACTCCTGAGCTCCACCCTCCGAGTATATGTCTGCAAAATCAGAGAGAAACTGAGGTAGGACTGTAGTTGATACCCCTGAGATAGAAGCACAAAGACAGTTGTCCGTACAAAATTCACTCCAGCTACTGATTTGTCTTGTTTTCCAGTCAATAGTAGGGTTATGCTTTATCAACCACGGTAAACCTAGAACCATCGGAGCAGGCAAGCCCTTCATAACAAAACAAGAAATTGACTCAACATGTGAATCACCCACCCTTAACTGAATGTCAGGAATGACATGAGTAAGACTCTTTTGTGAGAGAGGGGAGGAATCAATAGCAAACACTGGTATCTCTTTATCTAATGTGCTAGTTCTAAAACCAAGATTTTGGAGGAAATGAAAATCAATAAGGTTTACCCCCGCACCACTGTCAACAAATACCTCAAAATCAAAATTTCCATGGCAGGCAGGAGGAAACTGGTATTGCAGGGAGAATGCATATTTGCTTGCTCAGACTCCTCATTCACACTACCAAGAGTCAGGGAAGGTTTTTTTTTTCTCTTTATGTGAATTTATGTGAATACCTCCGTAGTTTTTCATTACCGCTTTGAGGTTTAACAAAAGGACATGCACAAACAAAATGACCTTCTTTTCCACAGAAGTAACATAGCTTATTCAGCTTCCTAAAATCCCTATCACCTGAGCGAAAGGAAACCTGGCCCAACTGCATAGGCTCCTCTCCTGCCCCAGATTCAAATATCATATTACCCCGGGGAATAGGTGGGACGGATCCACTTTCAGACGGGACTCCCCGCTCGAGAGGAATCTTATACCTCCCTCTAAGACGTCTATCAAGCAGCACTGCCAAGGACATGGCCGTCTCCAATGAATCGGGATACTCGTGAAAAGCAAGGGCTTCTTTCAACCTCTCAGATAGCCCCTGACAAAACTGACTCTGGAGTGCAGGATCATTCCACCCGAGTCAGTTGCCCATCTTCTAAATTCTGCACAATACGACTCCGCAGTACGTTCTCCCTGTAACAAACTGCGCAAATTAGATTCAGCCATAGAGACCCGGTCTGGATCATCATATATAGAGCCCAAGGCTCTGAAAAATTCATCCACCGACCGGAGGGATGGTGAACCGGTCGGCAGAGAAAAAGCCCAGGACTGCGCGTCCCCTTTGAGCAGAGATATAATGATCCCCACTCTTTGATTCTCGTCACCAAATGACATCGGCCGCAGACGAAAATACAACTTGCAGGCAGGGCCGGCTCTATAATAAGGCAGACCAAGCGGCTGCTTGAGGGCGCAGAGAAGGAGGGGAGAAGTGGCGCCAGGGCGGAAAATTCATTTAAGTAGTCTGTCTGTGCGGCCCGCAGGGAGAAATGTATGTGCCATGGGGGGGGGGGGGGGGGGGGTGAAATGGACATGATGGACGGGGGAGAAATGTGTCAACATGGATGGAGGGGGGAGAAATGTGACAACATGGATGGAGAGAAATGTGACAACAAGGATGGAAGGGGGAGAGAAATGTGACAACATGGATGGAGGGGGAGAAATGTGACAACATGGATGGAGGGGGAGAAATGTGACAACATCGATGGAGGGAGAGAAATGTGACAACATGGATGGAGGGGGAGAAATGTGACAACATCGATGGAGGGGGAGAAATGTGGCAACTTGGATGCAGGGGGAGAAATGTGGCAACTTGGATGGAGGGGGAGAAATGTGACAACATGGATGGAGGGGGAGAAATGTGACAACATGGATGGAGGGGGAGAAATGTGACAACATGGATGGAGGGGGAGAAATGTGACAACATGGATGGAGGGGGAGAAATGTGACAACATGGATGGAGGGGGAGAAATGTGACAACATCGATGGAGGGGGAGAAATGTGGCAACTTGGATGGAGGGGGAGAAATGTGACAACATGGATGGAGGGGGAGAAATGTGACAACATGGATGGAGGGGGAGAAATGTGACAACATGGATGGAGGGGGAGAAATGTGGCAACATGGATGGAGGGGGGAGAAATGTGACAACATGGATGGAGGGGGAGAAATGTGGCAACTTGGATGGAGGGGGAGAAATGTGACAACATGGATGGAGGGGGAGAAATGTGACAACATGGATGGAGGGGGAGAAATGTGGCAACATGGATGAAGGGGGAGAAATGTGGCAACATGGATGGAGGGGGAGAAATGTGACAACATGGTTGGAGGAGGAGAAATGTGGCAACATGGATGGAGGGGGGAGAAATGTGGCAACATGGATGGAGGGGGAGAAATGTGAGGGCTGATGTGACATAGGTGATTTGACATGAAGGGGATAAATGTGACATGGAGGGGGAGAAATGTGACATGGAGGGCTGATGTGACATAGGTGATTAGACATGGAGGGGTGAGAAATGTGACATTGAGGGGGTGAAATGTGACATGGAGGGGGAGAACTATGACATGGAGGCCTTGAGCGGGAGAAATGTGACATGGGGGGCTGATGGCTGACATGGGAGGCTGATGGCTGACATGGAGGGCATGATGACTGACATGGGGGCATGATGGCTGACATGGGGGGCATGATGGCTGACATGGGGGGCATGATGGCTGACATGGGGAGCATGATGGCTGACATGGGGGGCATGATGGCTGACATGGGGGGGCTGATCTGAGGCATTGGGGGTCTGATCTGAGGTCTAATTAACATTAGGGGTCTGATTGCTGGTCTGACCTGAGGTGTAATGGAAAATATTTATTTCTTATTATCCTCCTCTAAAACCTAGAGCCGGTGCGTCTTATAGGGCGAAAAATACAGTCCTTAAACCAGCAATTGTCTGAAGCAGAGTGGAGATACCAGCACCACACAGAGAAGAAGCCAGCTGATGCAGACGGGACCAGGGCCAGTTGAGCTGCGGGAGGAAGGGGGGTGCCAAAATGTAACTTCGCTTGTGTTGGCAAAAATCCTTGCACCGGCCCTGCTTGCAGGACTCCCTGAACCGAATAAAATCATCACCACCCCCTGAGAACCTATCAGGGAAAGCGACTTTAGGCTCTAAGCAGATCTTATTTCCTCCGACGGTGCCAGACGACAGAGCATTCTTCCAGCAACTTCCAGCTATAATCCCTGCATGCGATCAACTAAAGCATCCATAGCATTAATACCCGGATGTCCACTAAAAACAGAAATATGGCACTCACCCAACAGTTGGAGAAGCAAATGACCAGAGACAAACAATTTATCTTTAGGGGATTGTACCGGAGCCAAATGTTGTCCCCGTAGTACTTTCCGTTGTCAAATTGGAGGAGATCGAGGCCACAATGACACCTGCTGGCAAAATCAGTTCTGGTGGAGTATCAGGAGACTGAAAGGCACAAAAACTTCGGGATAGGGCATCTGCTTTGACATTTTTACTTCCTGGCCTGAAAGTAATACAAAAGTTAAAGTGTGTGAAGAATAATGCCCACCTAGCCTGTCTGGGATTCCAATGTTTAGCAGATTCCAAAACATCAAATTCTTATGATCAGTAAGTACAGTAACCTGATATTCAGCCCCCTCCAAAAAATGACACCATTCCTCAAAGGCCCATTTAATAGCAAGTAATTCACGATTACCAATATCGTAATTTCTCTCGGTAGTGAGAGTTGATGACCCCTGGGAGAGTACAGCTCCAACTCCATCCTCGGAGGCATCAACCTCAACCACAAAAGACCTTTATCATTCTGGTTGGACTAACACTAGAGCGTTAATAAAACACCTCTTGAGTGTTTCAAAAGTCTCTATGGCCTCTGGCGACCAGTTTACAAGATCCGCCCCTTTCTTGGTTAGGTCGGTGAGCGGCTTAGCAATAATAGAAAAATGTTTGACAAATTTTCGATAATAATTAGAAAACCCCAGAAACCGTTGTAATGCTTTAAGAGAGGATGGCCTCACCCATTCCAGAATAGCCTACACTTTCCCCGGATCCATCTTAAAGGATTGGGGTGTGAGAATATATCCCAAAAATAAAATTTCCTGTACACCAAAGATACATTTTTCACTTTTAGCGAATAGATGGTTCTCTCGAAGGACCTCCAGTACCTGTCTAGTGTGGTAAATGTGAGAGTCCCAGTCAGGTGAATAAATCAAAATATCATCCAAATAAACAATCATGAATTTTTCAATAAATTGTCTAAAAATATCGTTGTCAGAATTTTGGAAAACCGCCAGAGCATTACTTAGACCAAACGGCATCACCAAATATTCAAAATGGGGTATTAAAGGCCGTTTTCCGCTCATGCCCCTCCTTGATACGAATAAGATTATAGGCAGGGGCGTAGCTATGGGGGTGCAGAGGTAGCAGTCGCTACCGGGCCCAGGAGCCTGAGGGGCCCAAAGACCCATGTGCCACATAAGAAGACACTGGTATTATGGAAAGTGCATGCTGGTCAAGTTACACCTCTGGCTGCAGGGAAGGGGTTAGGTCAAGAATTTGGCATGAGGGGGGTTGGGGGGTGCCATATACATTTTTCAATTTTGCCTCCGTCATAATATATGCCACAGTCATAATATCTATGAGGGGGAAGGAAATCAGCCTCGGACATGGAAAAAACATCAGCAAAGTCACTGATGTATGTGGGAAGAGAGTTTGACTCCACAGAGACTCCAGCCTGAATAACAGGTAGGCAGCAAGAATCACATTTCACCCCCCATTTCTCTAATTCGCCCGTGGAGCAGTTGATGACTGAATTATGAACCTGAAGCCAAGGTAGACCCAGAACTACCTCCATGGGTAAATTTTTTAGAACCAAAAAAGAAGTACATTCCATATGACAGACCCCCACAGGCAAGGTTACTTCCGGAGTACAATATCCTACTGTCCCGCCCACCAAAGGTGTGGAATCAATGGCAATAATAGGAATCAGGTTAAGGGACAACATGGGAACACCAAGAGAAAGAGCAAAGTTATGGTCAATAAAATTAGAGGCAGACCCGGAGTCAACAAATGCCTTCCCAGAACCCTTACTAGAACCAAAAGAAATAACCACCGGTAACAACACCTTCTCTTTAAGTACCTTATCCTTCTGGGCATCAGGACGTGAATATCTCATGTAAGGAGGAACTTTAGGACATTGCCGTAACCAGAGATCCGATTCTCCGCAATAAAAGCAGGCACCCTCCTAGTCATTCCGAGCTGCATGGGTTCTTCTGGATGATTCTCCACTTGGAGTCTTGAGGGTGAGGGGTCAGTTGTTCCCGTTGTCTTTCCCTAATTCGTCGGTCCAGTCTAACAGCTAGAGTCATAGTCTGTTCTAAAGTGTCAGGGAGGGAGTAACTGACAAACATATCATTCAAGTCTTCTGAGAGCCCTACCCAGAACTGACATCTAAGCACTGGATCATTCCAACCAGAGGAAACGCAGCATTTCCAGAACTTAGTGCAATATTCCTCCATGGGTCTGTCTCCCTGACTAAGAGATCTTAATTGACTCTCAGCTACGGCCGACTTATCCGGTTCATCGTAAAGCACACTTAAGGCCTGAAAAAACGCTTCAACATTAGCTAGGCAAGAGGAACCCAAGGGAAGAGACTAAGCCCATTCTTGTGGGTCTCCTTGCAACAAAGAGATAATAATGTCTACTCTCTGTTGTTCGGAACCTGAAGGGTGTGGGCGCAAACGAAAATACAGCTTACAGCTCTCTTTGAAGGTCAAATAAAATGCTTCCTGTCCCCTGATTCTGAGCGGAGGAAGCCGCTACAGGTGGGGACTGCAATTCCTGCTGCTGTAGCCTCTCTGACAAATCCTGCACCATTTGGGCGAGACTATGTACCTGATCCGTAAGGACTCACATAGGGTCCATGGTTTAGGTAGGCCTGGGATTCTGTCACGTTTGGTTTAGGTAGGCCCTGAACTCCACCCGCACCTCTATCCCTACCTACTTGCACGGTCTGTCCTAACTGACGGTGTACAACTGGGCGGCAGTCCCTAGCTTAAATACGTGCAGGGGCCTAAAGAAGAAAGAAAACTACCATAACCAGAATCAAGGAAGGAAAGGTCAAGCCAGGAGGAAAGCAGGGACACAGGAAAATACTAAATCCAAGTCAAAACAAGCTGAGGTCAAGAACCAAGAAGAAACAACAGTACAAGGGGAATAACAACAACTAAGTCAGATACCACTCGCGGTCAGAACCCAAGAGGTCACGTAAGTATCAGGGAAGTCACAGAGACGAAGTCCAAAACAAGCCGAGGTCCAAAAGCACAGTAGGCACGATATACAAACGCTAGTGTGGTAAGACCAATCACAGGCAACCTGTGGCCAGCAGGCTGCCTGTCAAATAGCCCCAACTGATGAGTCACATGACGTGGCCAGCGTCACGTACCTCAATGCAGCTGAGTGCCGATTCATTACTATCGGCGCTCTGCTCCCCTGCTGCTCATTGTCTAGGGGATGGAGGACGCCGGCCACTCTGAGGAGGCGTGCGTGGCCGCGTCCTCCCCGCCCCGCCGTCACCATGGAGACGAGGACGCTGGCCACATCCTCGCTCCACACAAGCAGGATGCCGACGGCACTGCAAGGAGAGCGCGCGTCGCCAGCTCCCCGTTACATAGGTATGAGCTCCCCACTGAGACTAGAATGGAACGGTAAGAAGAGGTCCTCCCTTTTCTCTTTATTCTTCATTCCCTGTTTTTACTCATATCTCACTTATATAATACTGCAGACAGTTCCAACTACTATTACCTGACCGCATATATCTGTACACACTGCATCTATTATACCTCATACCTCACATATCAGTACACTGCTGAATATACTATATATGTGTGTACACTGCATCTATTAGACGTCATACCTCACATATCAGTACACTGCTGTATATACTATATATCTGTACACACTGCATCTATTATACCTCACATATCAGCACACTGCTGTATATACTATATATCTGTACACACTGCATCTATTATACCTCATACCTCACATATCAGTACACAATGAATCTATTATACCTCACATATCAGTACACTGCTGTATATACTATATTTCTGTACACACTGCATCTATTATACCTCATAACTTACATATCAGTACACTGCTGCATATACTATATATCAGTACACACTGCATCTATTATACCTCATAACTTAAATATCAGTACATTGCTGTATATACTATATATCTGTACACACTGCATCTATGATACCTCACATATCAGTACACTGCTGTATATACTATATATCTGTACACACTGCATCTATTATACCTCATAACTTAAATATCAGTACATTGCTGTATATACTATATATCAGTACACACTGCATCTATTATACCTCATAACTTAAATATCAGTACATTGCTGTATATACTATATATCTGTACACACTGCATCTATGATACCTCACATATCAGTACACTGCTGTATATACTATATATCTGTACACACTGCATCTATTACACCTTGTACTTCTCACATCAGTACACTGCTATATATATTATTTACATATATACAGTGCATATATTATACAGTATAATAGATGCAGTGTGAACAGATATATTAAATATACTGCAGTTTACTGATATGTGAGGTACAAGGTAATTTATACCTTATAGCGCACTTACAGTCCTGATCAAAAGTTTAAGACCACTTGAAAAAAGGCAAAAAATCATATTTAGCATGGCTGGATCTTAACAAGGTTCCAAGTAGAGCTTCAACATGCAACAAGAAGAAATGGGAGGGAGACAAAACATTATTTTTTTCAGCATTCAATTTAATGAAAACAACGAATAAACTGAAACAGGCTATTTTTCAGCTGATCAAAAGTTTAGTACAACACCTCCAAAAAAAAACTAAACCCCCCCAAAACAGAAATCCAACTTCCAAACATGAACTCAGTAATGAGTAGCTCCGCCGTTATTGTTGATCATTCCAAAATTCGTTTCGGCATGCTTGATGCAAGCGCTTCCATGAGGTGAGTGTGAACATTTCTCCAAGTGGTGAAGACGGCCGCACGAAGGCCATCTACTGTCTGGAACTGTTGTCCATTTTTGTAAACTTCCCTTGCCATCCATCCCCAAAGGTTCTCAATTGGATTTAGATCAGGGGAACACGCAGGATGGGCCAAAAGAGTGATGTTATTCTCCTGGAAGAAGTCCCTTGTCCTGCGGGCATTGCGTACTGTAGCGTTGTCCTGTTGAAAAACCCAGTCGTTACCACACAGACGAGGGCCCTCAGTCATGAGGAATGCTCTCTGCAACATCTGGACATAGCCAGCGGCCGTTTGACGCCCCTACACTTCCTGAAGCTCCATTGTTCCACTGAAGGAAAAAGCCCCCCAGACCATTATGGCGCCCCCTCCACATCTCAGGTGAGATCTGCTTGTCATGCCAGTAACGTTGGAAACCATCAGGACCATCAAGGTAAAAAGAAAATCAGAGAATAAAACTTTCTTCCACCTTTGAATGTCCCATGTTTGGTGCTCTCTCTTGCAAAGTCCAAACGAGCAGTTCTGTGGCGTTCAAGAAGACGAGGTCTTTGAAGACGTTTTTTGTTTTTGAAGCCCTTCAGTCTCAGATGCCGTCTGATGGTTATGGGGCTGCAGTCAGCACCAGTAAGGGCCTTAATTTGGGTCGAGGTTCGCCAAGTGTCTTGACGGACAGCCAATTGGATCCTCCGGCTCAGTGCTGGTGACATTTTTTTGGGTCTTCCACTTGACTTTTTTGTTCCATAACCCTCAGGATCATTTAAGAAATTCCAAATGACTGTCTTACTGCGTCCCACCTCAGCAGCGATGGCGGCTGTGAGAGACCCTGCTTATGCAGTTCAACAACCCGACCACGTTCAAAAAGGGAGAGTTTTTTCGCCTTTGCCATCACAACGTGTGACTACCAGACAGAAAATGACAATGAATCCACATCTTTGCACAGATTTGGCCTTTTAAAGGCATGTGGTCCTAAACTTTGGATCAGCTGAAAAACAGCCTGTTTCAGTTTAATCGTTATTTTCATTAAATTGAATTCTCAAAAATGTTTTGTCTCCCTCCCATTTCTTGCTGCATGTTGAAGCTCCACTTGGAACCTTGTTAAGATCCAGCCATGCTAAATATGATCTTTTGCCATTTTTTAAGTGGTCTTAAACTTTTGATCAGGACTGTATATACTATATATCTGTACACACTGCTTCTATTATACCTCGTACCTCACATATCAGTACACTGCTGTATATACTATATATCTGTACAAACTACATCTATTATACCTCGTACCTCACATATCAGTACACTGATGTATATACTATATACCTGTACACACTGCTTCTATTATACCTCGTACCTCACATATCAGTACACTGCTGTATATACTATATATCTGTACAAACTACATCTATTATACCTCGTACCTCACATATCAGTACACTGCTGTATATACTATATACCTGTACACACTGCTTCTATTATACCTTGTACCTCACATATCAGTACACTGCTGTATGTCCTATATATCTCTACACAGTACATCTATTATACCTCATATCTCACATATCAGTACACTGATGTATATACTATATACCTGTACATACAGCATCTATTATACCTCTTACTACCTAACCATCAGCAACATGTGACCTGTGACGTCAAACCCCCTTTTACCCACTCCATTCTACCTTCTACCAGAAGGCTCTCTCCCTTTAACTCCAGCCTCACTGCTCCTATCCTGCAAGTCCGAGGTGAGACATTTAAACGGGGACAATACTGCTGCAAGTGGAGGAGGGGTTGTCAGGGGACAAAAATGCGGGGTACTTTGTACTTCAGGGTGGTATTTATTTAGTGCTGTTTGGGAGATATTTTGTGCTGCAATGTTGTATTTATATGGAGAAGCTGGGGAGTTAATTTGGCAACACACGCTGATACCAGATGCTGCTCAGAGGTACCTTGAGCTTCATTTTGGTATGTGTTGCTGTTGGGGAGGTAAGGTATGTCCCCGACCACATGATTAGGCATTTTTGTGTTTTATTTTGTCTTTTATTTCCTTTCTGGTATCGATGGAACATGACCAAGTAAAGCAAAATTCACCTCCGCAGTGTGCACCATTATTCTTATGCAGTATCATATGTGGCTGGTGGGATGGGGCTATGAATGGGGCTCGGGGTCCCAATTTAGATTCTTGCTATGTACGCCCCTGTCTCAAGGTCACCTTTTCAGGTGCTTTAATTGTGAAGGCGAGTGCAGAGACAAAAGGGGACAGAAATATTGTAGACTGACAGAGCCATGTAGAGCGGTGACTGCCCCCGAGGTGTATGATCTGTGCATACTGCCGGCGGGTGAGTGGGGCAAGTCCGCTGTTTAGTTATGCATGCATGTGCCAGCGTGGTCACAGGATAAACAACACACAAACCATGTCCTGAAGAAGCGTGCCCAAGGGATGGGGCCGGGACACCTCCGCTGCATGGTCCTATAAATACAGGGAGACATTCTGCGCAATCAAATCACTCATTCCAGCATCATGACGACCAAGGTAATATTACACCGTCTGTACCATTTATGTATTTTATGCTTCGATTTAATTTAAATGACCTCTCCTGACGTGTCTGTGTTACTAACTGATTGCATTCTCCACGAAATAACAATTCTGCACCATCTTTTCTTAAAATCAGTGACTTGTGCCGTCCCTCTGTTCTTCCTCCTGGAAAGGTATGAACATATTAGCTGCTGGGAATTACCATTCTCTCCCCCTCTATGGGACGAGTCCCTGTACATTCTCACACACACGTGTAAGGACGTACCCTGTCAATTTATTCATGCATTTCCAGGAGGAATAACAGAGTTACAGCATAATGCAGCATTCTTTTTTTTTTTTTATTGCACCAGTGCATGTAACTATCCACAATGTTCTCTGGTAACAGGAAAAGCAGCAGGATTCTGAACTTAGCTTTAGATGTGAATAGAGGAGAAACATCATAACACTCACAGATACAGAAAGCTGAGAATTTAGATAAATCCTAATTTTATGTACAGTTTAAAAGGCTAATGTTGGAAATTATTGTTTTGGAACTTTTTGGCCAAGGAGGGGGCTTCATGCTTAACTAATTGTATTTAAAGGGGTTGTTGACTTTTAGTGACCTGCGATGGAGCGGGGATCATGAAATTATGATTACCACCGGGAGTTGATCCGTAGGAGAGGTCACGAAAGGTGAACAACCCCATTTTAGTATTTTTTTTTATATATATGTAAAGGTGTATTCTCCTCTTGCACATTGGGGGCATGCACAGTCTCCCTCCATTCATTTCTATGGGACTGCTGAAAAGAGCCAAGCGCGCCCATAGTAAGTCTCATTGAAATGAATGGGAAGCACACTGCGCAAGCGCTGCCGCCCTCCATTCCCTTCTATGGGGCTTACAGAAATAGCAGAGCCAGCGCTCTGCTATTTTTGGCACTCCCATAGAAATGAATGGAATACGTAAGTTGTCCTGTCCGAAGAAGACTTGAGAAGCGGCGCAGTTGCCCATAGCAACCGATCAGACCTGATAAATGAGAGCTTCCAATAAATTTGTTGCGATAGGCAACTGCCCTAATTTTCCTTTGAGGCCATGTTGACTACATCTCCTCCATTGTTCTTTCCTGCAGCCTGCTCAGCTGACCACCAGTGATGGGGCCCCCGTTGGAGACGGATCAGGGTGTCTGACCAAGGGCAAATGTTGTCCCATGTCGATGTGTTATTCTACAGAGGTAATGTTGAAAATTATTGTTTTGGAACTTTTTGGCCAAGGAGGGGGCTTCATGCTTAACTAATTGTATTTAAAGGGGTTGTTGACTTTTAGTGACCGGCGATGGAGAGGGGATCAGGTAATTACGATCACCACCGCGAGGTGATCCGTAGGAAAGGTCACGAAAGGTGAACAGACCCTTTTCAGTATTTTTATATCTATATATTTTTTTTAGATATAAAGGGGTATTCTCCTCTTGCACATTGGGGGCATGCACAGTCGCCCTCCATTCTTTTCTATGGGACTGCTGAAAAGAGCCTAGCGCGCCCATAGTAAGTCTCATTGAAATGAATGGGAAGCACACTGCGCAAGCGCTGCCGCCCTCCATTCACTTCTATGGGGCTTTACGGAAATAGCAGAGCCAGCGCTCAGCTATTTTTGGCACTCCCATAGAAATGAATGGAATACGTAAGTTGTCCTGTCCGAAGAAGACTTGAGAAGCGGCGCAGTTGCCCATAGCAACCGATCAGACCTGATAAATGAGAGCTTCCATTAAATTTGTTGCGATAGGCAACTGCCCTAATTTTCCTTCGTGGCCATGTTGACTACATCTCCTCCATTGTTCTTTTCTGCAGCCCGCTCTGCTGACCACCAGTTTTGGGGCCCCCGTTGCAGACGAATCAAGGTCTCTGACCGTCGGCAAATGTGGCCCCGCATTGATGTCTGATACTGTGCTGATGGACAACCTCGCCCATTTTAACCGAGAGAGGATTCCAGAGAGAGTTGTACATGCTAAGGGAACTGGTAAGTGACCCTACCAGACCACCGGAGACCCAAGAGCAGCGAGTTCCCCGATCCTTCCCCGGATATGAATGTCTAAAATTGACGCTCTCCAACTTTTGTTGCATCCTGGGAGTTGTAGTTTTCCAACGGCTTAAATAAGTTCCCCCCATCTCAACGTTTATGGCAAAACGCTAGGAAAGGCCACATAGGTCGGATGGGTACGGGTCCCACCTCTGGGACTTGTTCCTGTCTCCATGATGGCCCCTGAAGTGAAGGAGAGCGCACCGCTCATGCGTGGCATCCCTTCCTTTCACTGGTCCCCGTGGGGGGTGGCTGCGCATGTGTTGCTGCTCTCCCTTCACTTTGGGGGCCCTGTTCTGGCGCTGGTTCCAGAGGGGGGGACCTACACCTATCTGACATTTCTGGCATATCCTAGCACCGAGGTTGGAGACAACCGATCTAACAGCTTTCCTTCCTTAAAGGCATTAATGGAGTCCATTGGGGTTTAATGAAGTCCATTGGGGTTTCTGCCCTGATTTCATGTATTTTTTTAACCCCTTACGCAGGGGCGCACCATCAATGAGGCCAGGTTAGGCAATCGCCTCAGGCAGCACCAGGTAGGGACGAGAGGGGGGGGGGGGGGGGGGGGGGGGCAGAGGAAGGGCCATAGGCAATGAGAGCTTTCATTGTGGCAAATGGGTTAGGTTAAGAAATTGGCAGGGGGGGGGGGGGCGTTTCGGTTTTTGCCTCAGGCAGCAGAAAGGCTAGGTGCACCCTTGCCCTTACTCCAGCACTTTAGATTGCTGTTTGCAATCCCGATGTTGCTAATAGCCTTGGTCAACGAGGTTGGAGGAAAGGGCACTGATAGGAGACCATTTAAGGTGGGTCTCTGATAGTTTAACCCCTTAGATGCCACAGTTTGCCATTAGTATATTCCCATTAGGCTATGCCCAAAGTGTGGTCTCATAGCTTAGGGCTCTTTCACACTTGCGTTCTTTTCTTCCGGCATAGAGTTCCGTCGTCGGGGCTCTATGCCGGAAGAATCCTGATCTGGATTATCCCTATGCATTCTGAATGGAGAGAAATCCGTTCAGGATGCATCAGGATGTCTTCAGTTCAGGACCGTAACGTTTTTTTGGCCGGAGAAAATACCGCAGCATGCTGCGCTTTTTGCTCCGGCCTAAAATCCTGAACACTTGCCGCAAGGCCGGATCCGGAATCAATGCCCATTGAAAGGCATTAATCCGGATCCGGCCTTAAGCTAAACGTAGTTTCGGCGCATTGCCGGATCCGACGTTTAGCTTTTTCTGAATAGTTACCATGGCTGCCGGGACGCTAAAGTCCTGTCTGCCATGGTAAAGTGTAGTGGGGAGCGGGGGAGCAGCACAACCACCGTCCGCGCGGCCCTCGGGGGGCCCCAGAGCGACGCCAGGGCGCCCCACGCGCATGGACCACGCGATCGCATGGATCACGCGATCCATGCGCATGGGGCGCCCCGACGCCACCCCGGGAGCCGCACGGGCGGCAAGCACACTGCTCCCCCGCTCCCCACCACTACCATGGCAACCAGGACTTTAATAGCGTCCTGGCTGCCATAGTAACACTGAACGCATTTTGAAGACGGATCCGTCTTCAAATGCTTTCAGTTCACTTGCGGTGTTACGGATTCGGTGGGCACCTCCAGCAACGGAAGTGCACGCCGGATCCCAACAACGCAAGTGTGAAAGAGCCCTTACCTGTCAGTGTAAGGGCTCATTCACACGACCGTATCCGGGTGCAAACCCATTCATTTCATTGGCCAGCACAGTACGGCTCATCAGTGTATGGAGTACATTTTATCAATGGGGCCGCAGCAGCGCAGGGAGTACGGGCAGGAGCGCTCATTGCTGCTCCTGCCCGTGCCCCCCCCCCCCCCCCGGAGGTTTACTAACTCCTCTGCGATTGCGGACAAGGATAGGACATGCTCTATCTTTTTTCGCGGGGCCGCGGAACGGATTTACGGATGCGGACAGCACATTGTGTGCTGTCCGCATCTTTTGCGGCCCCATTGAAATGAATGTGTCCGCACCCGTTTGTTCCGCAAAATTGCGGAACGGATGCGGAGCCAAAAGTACGGTCGTGTGAATGTAGCCTTAGGGTCCATTCACACGTCCGTAAGTGTTTTTTGCGGATCCGCAAAACACGGACACCTGCAATGTGCGATCCGCAATTTGCGGATCCGCACATTACAGACACTATAATAGAAAATGCCTTTTCTGGTCCGCAATTGCGGACAAGAATACGACATGTTCTATTTTTTCCAGGAACGAAATTGCGGATCCCGAAAAAACGGATGGGGATCCCGAAAAAGCGGATGCGGATCCAGGAAATGTGGATTTGCATCCGTTCCAGCCCCACTGAAAGCGAATGGGTCCGCAAATTGCGGAACGAATGCAGACCCAAATTACGGACGTGTGAATGGACCCTAAGGGAGGAAATAGGGTTGTAAAAATACAAAATTAATGAATAAAGTATATTAGAAAAAGTTTTATTAAAATTTGATACAAAGGTTTAGTTGCTCTCTAGATAGGTCATCAGTACCTGATCGTTGGTGGGTTGACACTCTGCAGCCGCTGTGCCTGGTATTTCAGCTCAGTCCCATTCACTTCTATGAGCTGTTCTTAGGCCATGTGACTGATGTGAACATGTCATCACTTAGCCTAGGGAAAGCAGCGAGGAGGCTGCGGCGCTACTACAAGCTGAACAGCAGGAGTCCCAGGTCTCGGACCCCCACTGATCAGATACTGTTGTATTTCATTCTTGAAAGACCTCTTTAATTGCAGCTGCATGAATTCCTATGCATTGAGCTCCCCCTAGTGGTGGCTGCAGGCAGCCAGCTTTATAATAGAAGAGAAGCAGGAGAAATATCTTCCGCTTAATTAAAATGAAATGTAAATTTGCAGAAATCTGATGCGTTGCACTTGGCGTTGGCTGGGTGTGGCTGTCAGAAGGAAAATGGGAAAGTGGGTTGGGGGCCCATGCTAAGCTTTGCTATGGGGCCCTGTGAGATCTGTGTATGCCCCTGCTCCACAAAGTGGCATTAAGAAACAGCTTTCTTTCTCTCTAAAGCAAGCTAAGCGGCACATCCTTATTCCCAGGGAGCACTCCGTCTGCCGTCTCTGACACTCTCCACAAGGAGAGAAAGGACCTCATTAGTATGAACAGAGCCTTATTGTGTGAATACATGTGTATTCTAGTAGCATTTCACTATGAGGATTTTCTGTGTATAAAATTGAAAACATTCATCAATGTGACTAAATATCTATGGTCTTTTTAGGAGCATACGGAATATTTGAGGTGACTCGTGATATGACTAATTTGACCAAAGCATCAATGTTCAGTGAAATTGGACAGAAAACTAAAGTGTTTGTTCGATTCTCCACTACAAGTAAGTTATGTATTGAAACAGGAGTAGGATACTGGTAATTCATCATCTGAAATGTGCCAATGGTATCAGCAGAAGCCTCAGGGTCCACCTAATCCTGCTCTGCCTAAAGTGAGCATTCTAAATGCTAATCTCACTCGAGAGGCTCATGCACAGAAAACATTCTCCTAAAATATATATTTTTTTATTCTGTACTTCATAGATGGCCTTCTAGAAACAAATGTAACATGCGCAAAGCATTTAAATGACCCGAGAGCATTCTAATGACACCTACTCATTACATAGAGAACTCTAATGACATCTGCGCCATACAGAGAGCACTCTAATGACACCTACTCATTACATAGAGAACTCTAATGACATCTGTGCCATACAGAGAACATTGTAATGACTTCTGTACAATACAGAGAGCACTCTAATGACATCTGCGCCATACAGAGAACATTGTAATGACTTCTGTACAATACAGAGAGCACTCTAATGACATCTGCGCCATACAGAGAGCATTCTAATGACTTCTATCCAATACAGAGGGCACTCTAATGACATCTGTGCCATACAGAGAGCATTCTAATGACTTCTGTACAATACAGAAAGCACTCTAATGACATCTGTGCCATACATAGAACATTGTAATGACTTCTGTACAATACAGAGAGCATTCTAATGACACCTACTCATTACATGACACCTACTCATTGCACTCTAATGACATCTGTGCCATACAGAGAGCATTCTAATGACTTCTATCCAATACAGAGGGCACTCTAATGACATCTGCGCCATACAGAGAACATTCTAATGACTTCTATCCAATACAGAGAGCACTCTAATGACTTATGTGCCATACAGAGAACATTCTAATGACACCTCTGCAGTACATAGAGCACTCTAATGACATCTGCGCCAGAGAGCATTCTAATGACTTCTGTCCAATACAGAAAGCACTCTAATGACATCTGTGCCATACAGAGAGCATTCTAATGACTTCTATCCAATACAGAGGGCACTCTAATGACATCTGTGCCATACAGAGAGCATTCTAATGACTTCTGTACAATACAGTAAGCACTCTAATGACATCTGTGCCATACATAGAACATTGTAATGACATATGTGCCATACAGAGAACATTCTAATGACTTCTGTACAATACAGAGAGCACTCTAATGACATCTGCGCCATACAGAGAGCATTGTAATGACATCTGTGCAGTACATATAACATTGTAATGACATCTGTGCAGTACATAGAGCACTCTAATGACATCTGTGCCATACAGAGAGCATTCTAATGACTTCTGTACAATACAGTAAGCACTCTAATGACATCTGTGCCATACATAGAACATTGTAATGACATATGTGCCATACAGAGAACATTGTAATGACATCTGTGCCATACAGAGAACATTCTAATGACTTCTGTACAATACAGAGAGCACTCTAATGACATCTGCGCCATACAGAGAGCATTGTAATGACATCTGTGCAGTACATATAACATTGTAATGACATCTGTGCAGTACATAGAGCACTCTAATGACATCTGTGCAGTACATAGAGCACTCTAATGACATCTGTGTAATAAAGACAGGCTTTTTAACTGTAGTGCCATACAGAGATCATTGTACATGCAAGTTGAAGCATTAAAGAAGCATTCTAGGTCCAGCCATATGTTGTTCAATATTACTGTACATGAACCTGTTTTCTTAATGAACATTGAAACTGTTGGCCTAGGAACCCACTGAATGCTTTTATGCAATGACAATATCGTTTTACTATCATCCACATGTTGCATTTCATGTATGTGGTTTTCATTTGTAGGTCCGTCAAAAGGATCTGCGGATACTGTACGAGATATTCGTGGACTGTCTGCAAAGTTTTATACAAAGGAAGCGAACGTCGATATGGCTTGCATCAGCACTCCAGCATTCTTCGTCTGTGATGCTATGAAGGTCAGTAGACGCAAATACTATTCATGAGGACTTCTTTCAGCCGAAGCCCTGAATTGGCTCATCACAGCAACGGGAAATGCCAGGGCAATAACCAGTTGAACATTCCACATCCACAAACAAGAGAGTAGAATCCAATCAGCCAACCCTAGAGAGGACGGAGCGGCTGTCGTGTGGCAGGGCCTCCACTTTCACGGACTTTCACACATATACAGTAAATGTGGTTCAGTAATGTGAATACAAACCTATGGCTGTGTTACTAGATCCTTCCTCTTCTCCGTCTCTCCACAGTTCCCGTCTCTCAATCATGCCATGAAACCCGATCCGAAGACTAATCTTATAAATGACAGCAACTTGTGGGATTTTATGACCCTGAACAACGAGTCTGCACTTGCGGTACATAATTTATATAACAAATATCAATATATGGAAAGAAAAATTGTAAAGGGGTTGTCTAAGATTAGATAAATGGACCTGACTTTTTTTTCCCCTCGGAAACAGCACCACTCTTGTTGACGTGGCTGTTTCTGGTATTGCAGCTTTGACCCATTCACTTCGATTGGGTTGAGCTGCAGTACTTAAAAGGACTTTCTGAGATTTTTAAGATAGGTCATCAGTATCTGATTGGCGGGGACCCAACACCCGGGACCTCCGTCGATCAGCTGTTTGAGAAGGCAATATTATTATTATTTATTATTAAAGCGCCATTCATTCCATAGCGCTGTACATATGATAAGCGGTGCACATACATAATACAGACAAGTGCACTAAGCAGGAACAAGACGAGTTACAGACTGGTAAAGAAGGAGAGAGGGCGATGCCCGTGAGGGCTTACAATCTACATGGTATGGGAGAAGGACACAGTAGGTGCGGGTGAAGTATGTCATGGCGGTATAGAGGCAGCAGGGTCACTGGTTGTAGGCTTGTCTGAAGAGGTGGGTTTTCAGGTTTCTTTTGAAGGATTCCAATGTAGGTGAGAGTCTGATATGTTGGGGCAGCGAGTTCCAGAGTGTGGGGGATGCGCAGGAGAAATCCTGGAAGCGATTGTGGGAAGAGGCGATGATAGAGGAGAGAAGGAGGTCTTGTGAGGATCGGAGAGTGCGTGTGGGGATGTATGGGGAAAGTAGCTCAGAGATATAGGGAGGGGACAGGTTGTGGACGGCCTTGTATGTATTTGTTAGTACTTTGAAGTGAATTCGTTGGGCAATGGGGGGCCAGTGAAGGGATTGGCAGAGGGGAGAGGGAGAGGAGTAACAGGGTGAGAGGTGAATTAGTCGGGCAGCAGAGTTGAGGATAGATTGAAGGGGTGCGAGAGTGCTAGATGGAAGGCCACAGAGGAGAGTGTTGCAGTAGTCTAGGCGGGAGATGATGAGGGCATGTACAAGAATTTTCGCAGATTCAAAGTTAAGGAAAGCGCGGATGCGGGAGATGTTTTTGAGTTGGAGGCGGCAGGTGGTGGAAAGGGCTTGGATGTGCGGTCGGAAGGAAAGGGCAGAATCCAAGGTCACTCCAAGGCAGCGGACTTTGTTGACCGGGGAGAGTGTGCAGCCATTGATCGTGATAGATAGGTCTGTTGAGGGGGTTGAACAAGATGGGGGAAAGATTATAAATTCTGTCTTATCCATGTTAAGTTTTAGAAAGCGAGAGGCGAAGAAGGATGATATAGAAGATAGACATTGTGGGATTCGTGATAGTAAGGTGGTGATGTCTGGACCAGAGAGGTAGATTTGTGTGTCGTCAGCGTAGGAGTGATACTGAAAGCCATGTTAGGTTCAATGCAGACATACCAGGATTTAGAAGGAGAGATGAGAGGGGGTGGACAATATCAGACGTTG